>NC_052147.1:8720200-9020200 GCF_902713615.1 Scyliorhinus canicula
TCCCCTGTCTCCCCCCCAGTTCCCCTGTCTCCCCCCCAGTTCCCCTGTCTCCCCCCCAGTTCCCCTGTCTCCCCCCCAGTTCCCCTGTCTCCCCCCCAGTTCCCCTGTCTCCCCCCCAGTTCCCCTGTCTCCCCCCCAGTTCCCCTGTCTCCCCCCCAGTTCCCCTGTCTCCCCCCCAGTTCCCCTGTCTCCCCCCCAGTTCCCCTGTCTCCCCCCCAGTTCCCCTGTCTCCCCCCCAGTTCCCCTGTCTCCCCCCCAGTTCCCCTGTCTCCCCCCCAGTTCCCCTGTCTCCCCCCCCCCAGTTCCCCTGTCTCCCCCCCCCCCAGTTCCCCTGTCTCCCCCCCCCCCAGTTCCCCCGTCTCCCCCCCCAGTTCCCCCGTCTCCCCCCCCAGTTCCCCTGTCTCCCCCCCAGTTCCCCTGTCTCCCCCCCCAGTTCCCCTGTCTCCCCCCCCAGTTCCCCTGTCTCCCCCCCAGTTCCCCTGTCTCTCCCCCCCCCCCCAGTTCCCCTGTCTTCCCCCCCAGTTCCCGGACTTGTGAGAGGAAACCGGAGCCCCCGGAGGAAACCCACGCAGACATGGGGAGACTCCGCACAGACAGTGACCCAAGCCAGGAATCGAAACTGAGACCCATGCGATGTGAAGCAACAAAGCTAACCACTGTGCTACCATGCTGCCTGATTGTGGGTGTGGAAGGGTGTTGAAATAAGCAGACCCTGGTCGCCAATCCTCTTGGAACCCCGGTGTCACCGGGCCAAGACCCCAGATGAATATTCAGGTCCGAGAGTGACCTGTGAACCATCTGACTCGTGAGCTGAGAGAGTTTATGACCAAGTCACAGCTGGTCTCTGGCTTTGTTTCTGAAGACGCGATGTTGCATCAATTCCTGTACATCAGTCCGAGTCAGTACTGTGAGCAGAGTCTGAATGTTTAAAATAAATATCAAACGGGCAGAATAAAGAACGTGAACAGTGACTGCAATTCAGAAAGTCCTCCTCTGACTGTAAAGCACTTTGGGGGTAGACTGCAGGTGTGAGGGGTGCTATTGAAATCCAAGTATGTTTCTCTTACCTCTGCTCTTCTCCAGATGACCTGGGAGAGCTGCTACTCGGAGAGTCAAAGCTGGAGCTGCACCTGAAGGAAAACCCAATCAAACAAGGGGTCACTTCTCCAGATGCCAAGCCAAAGCTACTCGAAGTGAAGAAGCACCTAATAGCTGCACTCGACAGAGGCAACTTGAAGGTAATTGATCATTCATTATCGGGACATTAACTCTTGACACGGGTCTACCCTGACCCGACAATTGTTTCCAGCGTTTTCTGTGAAACATTTTTGACAGCAATTTTACCTGATAGATACGGTGTCAGCAGCAGGTCAACCAAATTCCCCTAACCCCAGGCTAGAAATCTCTTTCCAACTTCATTAATTCAAAAGAAGATTAAAATATTCAAGCTGCAGTCTTGAAGTTATGTTTTGTTTGCTGGAGGTGGTGTGGTGCTGTCCATGGAGGAGCATCGATAAGGTAGATAAATCGACATCTTTCCCCAAAGGTAGAGGAGTCTAGAACTTTCTAGAGGGCATAGGTTTAAGGTGAGAGGGGAGAGATACAAAAGAGACCAGAGGGGGAAATTTTTTCACACAGAGGGTGGTGAGCACCTGGAACGGGCGGCCAGAGGCAGTGGTAGAGGCGGGTACAATTTTGTCCTTAATGGGCAGGGTGGGTATAGAGGGATATGGGCCAAATGCGGGCAAGTGGGACGAGGTTAGTGATAGAAACTGGGCGGCATGGACAAGCTGGGCCGAAGGGCCTGTTTCCATGCTGTAAATATCTATGACTCTATGGGGGTGCTGTGCATTGTGGGGTATGGAGTGTAGCTGGTGTGAGCATTTAGTTTCACAGTTCCATTGTGTTTAGTGTTCTGACCTGAAGAGCCTTGAGGTTTCTTTTTTTTTATTCAAGTTTTTCAACAACAAATTTTCTCCCCACAGTTAAAGTAGACAAGGTACAAGACTGACCACCCTCTACCCCTTCGCCAGGAAATCAAGAAAGGGCTGGCACCGCCGAAAGAACCCCTGTACCGACCCCCTCAGGGCAAACTTAACCTTCTCCAGCTTGATAAACCCAGCCATGTCGCTGATCCAGGCCTCCAAACTCGGGGGCCGTGTGTCCCTCCACTGTAACAGAATCCTGCAGCGGGCTACTAGAGACGCAAAGGC
The DNA here is from genome assembly GCF_902713615.1 of Scyliorhinus canicula. Taxonomy (NCBI): domain Eukaryota; kingdom Metazoa; phylum Chordata; class Chondrichthyes; order Carcharhiniformes; family Scyliorhinidae; genus Scyliorhinus; species Scyliorhinus canicula. The sequence goes on from NC_052147.1 coordinate 8,722,414, forward strand.
CAGAATGCCGGCCTCTCTCGCCTCCTGCACTCCCGGCTCCGAAGCTACCCCAAAAATCGCGAGCCCCCAGCCCGGCCTGACCCTAGACCCGACCACTTCAGACAAAGTCCCCACCATCCCCTTCCAAAACCCCTCCAAGGCCGGACATGCCCAAAACATATGGGTGTGGTTCGCTGGGCCTCCCGAACACCTCCCGCACCTGTCTTCCCCTCCAAAGAATCGGCTCATCCTGGCCCCTGTCAGGTGCGCCCTATGCAGCACCTTCAGCTGAATTAAGCTGAGCCGTGCGCAAGAAGAGGACAAGTTCACCCTCCAGGGCGTCCGACCACGTTCCATCCTCAATCTCTTCCCCTAGCTCTTCCTCCCGCTTCGCTTTGAGCTCCTCCACTGAGGCCTCCTCCTCCTCCTCCTGCATCATCTGATAAATTGCCGAGATCTTCCCCTCACTGACCCATGTCCCCGAGAGCACCCTATCCTGCACCCCCCTTGGCGGCAGCCACGGAAACCCCGCCACCTGCCGCTTAACAAATGCCCTGATCTGCATATACCTGAAAGCGTTCCCAGGGGGGAGGTTCCACTTCCCCTCCAGCTCCTCCAGAGTCGCGAACTTCCCATCAAGGAAGAGGTCCCCAATCTGTCTGATGCCTGCCCTGTGCCAGCTCCCAAATCCACCATCCATTCTCCCCGGTGCAAAACGGTGATTGCCCCGTATCGGGGCCCACACTGAGGTCTTCACTTCCCCCCTATGCCTCCTCCACTGCCCCCAGATTTTGAGGGACGCCACCACTACCGGACTCGTGGAGTACTTTGCCGGGGGGAGTGGAAGTGGGGCCGTCCAGACTCGTACCCACACAGGACGACACCTCCAATCTCTTCCATGCGTCACCCTCCCCCTCCATCACCCACTTGCGAATCATTGCCACATTCGCCGCCCAGTAATACCCACACAGGTTGGGCAACGCCAAACCTCCTACCTCCCTTCTTTGCTCCAAGAATACCCTCCTTACTCCCGGGGCCTTCCGCGCCCACACGAACCCGAGAATAGACTTATTCACCCTTTTGAAAAAAGCCTTTGGGATCAATATGGGGAGGCACTGGAAAAGAAACAAAAACCTTAGGAGCACCGTCATGTTAATCGACCCCCCCCCCCCCCCCCCCCCCCCCCCCAATGCAACACAACCACCAATCCCCCCTCCCAGTGCCGGCCCCGCCCCCAACTCCTCCGGCGCGGGAAGAAAGCCTGCGCTTCCATCCCGAACCTCGCACCCCCCCGACCCAACACGCGGGAAAAAGACTGGCACATGACCCAGCGGGACCTCAAACTGCTGCCCAACCCCCCAACCAGTGGGGAAAAAAACCCAAAAAGCGCCACGGTAAATAAATAACAGCCCCAAAAGACGAAAACTCAGAGCAACGAAAAGGCAACATCAAACACAGCCAATATAAGCAAAAGGATACGAAGGAGGACAGAGCCTCCAAACAATGTACATCTTTCCCCAGCCCCCCAGTCCTCAGTTCGAGTCCAATTTATCTGCCTGCACAAAAGCCCAGGCCTCCTCCGGAGAGTCAAAGTAGAGCTGGCGGTCCTTGTAAGTGACCCAGAGGCGAGCCGGCTGTAACAGGCCAAACTTCACCCCCTTCCTATGAAGCACTCCTTTCGCTCGATTGAAGCCAGCCCTTCTATTCGCCACGTCCCCCGCTCCAGTCCTGATAAATCCTAATGTCCGCATTCTCCCACCTGCTGCTCCTTTCCTTCGCCCATCTCAACACGCGCTCACGGTCGACCAAGCGGTGAAAGCGGACCAGCACCGCCCTGGGCGGCTCGCTCGGCCTGGGCTTCCGCAGCAGCACCCGATGGGCACCCTCCAGCTCCAGGGGTCCCCGGAACGACCCCGCACCCATCAACGAGTTCAGCATCAGGACCACGTAGGCCCCCAAATCCGAACCTTCCAGCCCCTCCGGGAGGCCCAAAATCCACAGGTTCTTCCGGCGGGAGCGGTTCTCCATCTCCTCCATCCTTCCCAACTATTTCTTGTGAAGCGCCTCGTGCGACTCCACCTTCACTGCCAGGCCCAGGAGCTCGTCCTCGCTCTCCGAAGCCTTTTGCTGCAGCTTTCGAATCTCCGCGGCCTGGGCCGTCTGAGTCGCCATGAGCTTGTCCAGCGAGACCTTAAACGGCTCCAGGATCTCAGCTTTTAGCTCCCTGAAGGAGCGCTGAAGCAGCTCCTGCTGCTCCCGCGCCCACTGCTGCCACGCTGCCGGTTCCCCGCCCGCCACCATCTTGTTTTTTCTGCCTCGCACCTTCTGCTGCATAGTCGACTTTTTGACCGCTCCACTTCTAGTCCAGCCCATCCACCGGCCGCTGAGCACAGTGGCTGCGTTCCCACCCGGGGAAAAGCCGAATCAGCGCCATTACGGGCCCTTAAAAGAGCCCGAAAGTCCAAAAATAGCGGGAGCTACCGAACGTGCGGCTTAGCTCTGCATCGCCGCAACCGGAAGTCCCATCCCAAATCTTTCACTGTTTCTGCGGGTCTGGTAACCAAGAAACATACCATTCCTGGGGGAAAATACTCCTCCAACATTCACCTATGCCTTTTCATAAAAATTCCATCCCGTATTGATTAAAAAAGAGCTCTTTTCTGTAACCTTAGGCAGGAGCTGCCTTGTGTGTGACCACTCACTCCATGGTGCACACCGGAAGCCCCGAGCCTTGAGGTTTCTTTAGGTTGCTTTGAAGATTCTGTGTAAATGCAGATGCCTAGTTTACTAGGAGGACTGTCACAGGGGACTAGTCAGTCAGAAGTAGAGGTGTTGAGAGTGTCTGGTGGATCTCGGATTTCACACATCAAAACATTTTTTAAAAATTCATTTACGGGATGTGGGTGTCACTGGTTAGGCCAGCATTTATTGCCCATCCCTAGTTGCCCTTCAGAAGATGGTGGTGAGTTGCTTTCTTGAACCACTGCAATCCTTGGGGTGTAGGTACACCCACTGTGCTGTGAGGGAGTTTGTGTTTGGAAGGTGCTACCTTTGTATGGTACACACGGCTGCCATTGTTCGTCGGTGGTGGAGGGTTTGAATGTTTGTGGAAGGGAGAGCAATCAAGCGGGGCTGCTTTGTGCTGGATGGTGTTGAGCTTCTTGAGTGTTGTTGGAGCTGCGCTCATCCAGGCAAGTGGAGAGTATTCCATCACACTCCTGACTTGTGCCTTGTAGATGGTGGACAGGCTTTGGAGGGTCAGGAGGTGAGTTACTCGCCATAGGATTCCTAGCCTTTGACCTGCCCTGTTAGCCACAGTATTAATGTGGCTAGTCCAGTTCAGTTTCTGTCAATGGTAACCCCCAGGATGCATTTAGACATGGACTTCTTCCATTATCTGAGTCGTCACGAATGTGCAGTCATGTGTGAACATCCCCACTTCTCCCCTTATGATGGAAGGGAGGTTATTGATGAAGCAGGTTGAAGATGATTGGGCCTAGGACACTACTCTGAGGAACTCCTGCAGTGATGTCCTGGAGCTGAGATGATTGACCTCCAAACACCGCAACCATCTTCCTTTGTGCCGGGTATGACTCCAGCCAGCGGAGAGTTTCCCCCTGATTCCTATTGACTCCAGTTTAGCTCCGGTTCCTTGAAACCATACTCTATCAAATGTTGCCTTGATGTCAGGGGCAGTCACACTCACTCTCATCTCTGGCATTCATCTCTTCTGTCCATGTTTGAACCAAGATCAGGAGCTGAGTGACCCTGGCGGAACCCAAACTGAGTGTCCGTGAGCAGGTTATCGTTGAGTAAGTGCTGCTTGATAGCACTGTTGATGGTTCCTTCCATCATTTTGCTGATGATGGAGAGTAAACTGATAGGATGTAATTGGCTGGGGTGGATTTGTCCTGTTTCTTGTGTACAGGACACACCTGGGATACTTTCCACATTACCAGGTAGATGCCAGTGTTATAGCTGTACTGGAACAGCTTGGTTAGGGGTGTGGCAAGTTCTGGAATACAAGCTTTCAGTGCTGTTTCCGGCATAGTGTCATGGTCCATAGCCGTTGCAGTATCTAGTGCCTTCAGCTGTTTCTTGTTATCACGTGGAGTGAATCGTATTGGCTGAAGACTGATATCTGCGATGCTGGGGACCTCCGGAGGAGACCGAGATGGATCATCCACTCAGCACTTCTGACTGAAGATTGTTGCAGATGGGCTCCTCCATCATTGAGGATGGGGATATTTGTGGAGCCTCCTCCTCCAGTGAGTTGTTTAATTGTCCACTACCATTCACTGCTGGATACGGCAGGACTGCAGAGCTTGGATCTGATGTGTTCATTGTGGAATCGCCTTGCTGTCTATTACTTGCTGCTTATGATGCTTGGTACACACGTAGTCCTGTGTTGTAGCTTCACCAGGTCGACACCTCATTTTTTGGTCTGCCCGGTGTTGCTCCTGGCACGCTGTCTTGCACTCTTCATTGAACCAGGGTTGAGCCCCTGGCTTGGTGGTAATAGTTGAGTGGGGTTATCCTGGGCCATGAGGCTGTAGATTGTGACTGAGTACACATGGACGCCCAGTCCTGAGTTGCTAGATCTGTTTGATTTAGCGCAGTGGTAGAGCCGCACAACATGTAGGAAAACAGGACATTGTCTCCAAAAGGACTGTGTGGTGGTCAGTGCTTCCTCTAAGTGGTGTTCAACATGGAGGAGGTATTGATTCATCAGCTAATGGTGGCCAGTACGCTGGCTGGTATGTGGTAATCGGGTTTAACCTGAAGCCATGAGGGCAACTCACTCTGTATACTTCTGCTGGAATGGTGTGTGGGACATTGATTCTGTGAGTATGACTGTCAGACTGTTGCTTTGATGTGGAGATCCTGGCGTTGGATTGGGGTGGGCACAGTAAGAAGACTTACAACACCAGGTTAAAGTCCAACAGGTTTGTTAAAGGGAGTTAGAGATGAAACTGAAGTGAGTCATTTAAACCTTTTTAATGTATCTTATTAATTGCTGCTGACCTCAGAAATTGGATTGTCCAGTCTGAAAGGCACAGGCCACATGATTACTGTGATTACATGTCAAAAGTGGCTGTAAAATTCTTTGGGATGTTACATTGATGGTCAGGAAGAGGGCACAAGTCAGGAGTGTAATGGAATACTAGCCACTTGCCTGGGTGAGTGCAGTTCCAAAAACACAAGAAGCTCGACACCATCCAGGACAAAGCGGGAAGCTTGATTGCTCCCCTTCCACAAACATTCAAACCCTCCACCAGCAATGCAAAGTAGCAGCCGTGTGTGCCATCTACAAGATGCACTGCAGTAATTCACCAAGGTTCCTTAGACAGCACCTTCCAAGCCCATGACTACCACCACCTAGAAGGACAAGAGCAGCAGACACATGGGAATACTGTCACATGCAAGTTCCCTTCCAAGCCCCACACCATCCTGATTTGGAAATGTATCGCCGTTCCTTCACTGTTGCTGGGTCAAAGTCTGGGAACTCAGTCCCTAATGGCACTGTGGCTGTACCTCCAGCACATGGACTGCTAGAAGGCAACTCATCACCTTCTGGGCAGCACGGTAGCATAGTGGTTAGCACAGTTGCTTCACAGCCCCTGGGCCAAAAGTTTGATTCCCGGCTTGGGTCACTGTGCGGAGTCTACCTGTTCTCCCCGTGTGGGTGTAGGTTTCCTCCGGGTGCTCCGGTTTCCTCCCACAGTCCAAAGATGGTGGATTGGACTTGGTTTCCAAAAAGGTTGGGTGGAGTATTGGGTTGTGAGGATGAGGTGGATGGGTAGGGTGCCCTTTCCAAGGCCCGGTGCAGCCTCGATAGGCCAAATGGCCTCCTTCGGCACTGTAAATTCCATGATTCTCAAGGGCAAATGGGGTGGGCAATAAATGCTGGCATAGCCAGCGACACCCGCAACCCATAAATGAATAAAAAATATATATAAATACAAGTCTTTTTAATCCTCATAACACCTGAACAAGCTTGTAATTTAATGCCCAGTCTTGGAGTTTAAATAATTATTTAAATTCCCTTGAACCAGCCTTGGTAATTGTGGCTGTAGATGATGATATTCCCCCACTCCCAGCCCTCCTCCATGTGCTTTCTGCTTCGAGGGGAAGTGGCTAGTCCACTCTGATGCATTAATAGAATCCTCATCTGCTCCCGGATGGCACAACACTTGTCTTTGGCTGTTGTACATTTGTAAATTTGTCTATTTTGCACATTACCTCCAATCTCAGTTCCCAGTTTGAGAAGCATTGTGTTCGTGTTTGTTCACGTGCTATTTGTTCTTTTGTCAGCAAGACTTTGCGCAGGAAACCAACTTGATTTTGGCCAAGTGTTACTACGTGGAGGGTGACCACACCCGAGCTCTCGCCCTGTATTCAAAGGTAGATCTCGACAAGTTGCAGTTGGTGGCAGTTCCTGCCTACAGGCTCAGAATCATCGCTGAATCTTATGCTACAAGAGGTGAGAATGCTTTCCTTATATAAACTTTGAACACTTTATTGGTCATGTTCTGAAAAACACAATAGTATTTCAACCTTCGGTGAAGTTATGTTATTAAACATAGTTGTGAAAAAGATTTGTAAGTAAGAATCACGCAAGACAACAGCTCTGAATTTAGAGCAGAAATAGTCAGATTTTGGGAGGTGGGGCGGAAGTGTTGGGAGACCCAGCCAAAAGAACCTGTCTCTGTCTGCACCTCTCACTGTCTCTCTCTCTCTCTCCACCTTCTCTCTCTCTATTTCTCTCTATCTCTCTCTCTGCCTTCTCTCAGCCTTTTCTCTCCCTCTCCACTCTCGGCCTTTTCTCTCTCACTCTCGGCCTTTTCTCTCTCACTCTCGGCCTTTTCTCTCTCACTCTCGGCCTTTTCTCTCTCACTCTCGGCCGTTTCTCTCTCACTCTCGGCCGTTTCTCTCTCACTCTCGGCCGTTTCTCTCTCACTCTCGGCCTTTTCTCTCTCGCTCTCGGCCTTTTCTCTCTCACTCTCGGCCTTTTCTCTCTCGCTCTCGGCCTTTTCTCTCTCACTCTCGGCCTTTTCTCTCTCGCTCTCGGCCTTTTCTCTCTCGCTCTCGGCCTTTTCTCTCGCTCTCGGCCTTTTCTCTCTCGCTCTCGGCCTTTTCTCTCTCGCTCTCGGCCTTTTCTCTCTCGCTCTCGGCCTTTTCTCTCGCTCTCGGCCTTTTCTCTCTCACTCTCGGCCTTTTCTCTCTCGCTCTCGGCCTTTTCTCTCTCGCTCTCGGCCTTTTCTCTCTCGCTCTCGGCCTTTTCTCTCTCGCTCTCGGCCTTTTCTCTCTCGCTCTCGGCCTTTTCTCTCTCGCTCTCGGCCTTTTCTCTCTCGCTCTCGGCCTTTTCTCTCTCGCTCTCGGCCTTTTCTCTCTCGCTCTCGGCCTTTTCTCCCTCTCGGCCTTTTCTCCCTCTCGGCCTTTTCTCCCTCTCGGCCTTTTCTCCCTCTCGGCCTTTTCTCCCTCTCGGCCTTTTCTCCCTCTCGGCCTTTTCTCCCTCTCGGCCTTTTCTCCCTCTCGGCCTTTTCTCCCTCTCGGCCTTTTCTCCCTCTCGTCCTTTTCTCCCTCTCGGCCTTTTCTCCCTCTCGGCCTTTTCTCCCTCTCGGCCTTTTCTCCCTCTCGGCCTTTTCTCCCTCTCGGCCTTTTCTCCCTCTCGGCCTTTTCTCCCTCTCGGCCTTTTCTCCCTCTCGGCCTTTTCTCCCTCTCGGCCTTTTCTCTCTCTCGGCCTTTTCTCCCTCTCGGCCTTTTCTCCCTCTCGGCCTTTTCTCCCTCTCGGCCTTTTCTCCCTCTCGGCCTTTTCTCCCTCTCGGCCTTTTCTCCCTCTCGGCCTTTTCTCCCTCTCGGCCTTTTCTCCCTCTCGGCCTTTTCTCTCTCTTTCTCTCTCTCTTTGCCCCCCCCTCCCCCCCTCCCCCCACTGCCTGCCCTCCTCCCACTGCCTGCCCTCCTCCCTCTCAGTCACACACTATCCTGACTTGGGAATATATTGACATACCTCCAATGTCGCTTAATTAAATATAACTCCTCTATTCAAGAAAGAGGAATAGAGAGCAGGAAACTACAGGTCAATTAGCCTCACGTCAGTCAGGAGGTTATAAAGGGCACTTTGAAAATCTGTAATTGGGCCAAGTCAACGTTATTTTGTGAAAGGATAATTGTGTTTTCTGAATTTATTAGAGCTCTTTGAGGAAGTAATAAGCAATGTGGATAAAGGGGAGCTCGATGATCTCTGTCCTTGGATTTCCAAAGGCTTTTGCCGTTGTGCTTCATCAAAGACTACTACACAAAATAAGAGCTCATGATTTTAGGGATAACATATTAGATGGGTAGAGGATTATTTAGCTAACACGAAACAATGTGGGGATTAATGAGTCAGTTTGGGCAGGGAGGATGTAGCGAGTGGAGTGCCGTGGGGTCCGTGCTGGAGCCTCAACTATTTACAATCTTTATCAAAGACTTGGACAAAGGGACTGAATGTCTGGTTTTTAAGTTTGATGTTGCCACCAAGGTAGGAAGGAGATGTGTCGGCATCAGGAAGCAGATGTGTCGGCATCAGGAAGCAGATGTGTCGGCATCAGGAAGCAGATGTGTCGGCATCAGGAAGGAGATGTGGCGGCATCAGGAAGGAAATGTGGCGGCATCAGGAAGGAGATGTGGCGGCATCAGGAAGGAGATGTGGCGGCATCAGGAAGGAGATGTGGCGGCGTCAGCAAGGAGATGTGGCGGCATCAGGAAGGAGCTGTGCCGGCATCAGGAAGGAGATGTGGCGGCATCAGGAAGGAGATGTGGCGGCATCAGGAAGGAGATGTGGCGGCATCAGGAAGGAGATGTGGCGGCATCAGGAAGGAGATGTGGCGGCATCAGGAAGGAGATGTGGCGGCATCAGGAAGGAGATGTGGCGGCATCAGGAAGGAGCTGTGCCGGCATCAGGAAGGAGATGTGGCGGCATCAGGAAGGAGATGTGGCGGCATCAGGAAGGAGATGTGGCGGCATCAGGAAGGAGATGTGGCGGCATCAGGAAGGAGATGTGGCGGCATCAGGAAGGAGATGTGGCGGCATCAGGAAGGAGATGTGGCGGCATCAGGAAGGAGATGTGGCGGCATCAGGAAGGAGATGTGCCGGCATCAGGAAGGAGATGTGCCGGCATCAGGAAGGAGATGTGCCGGCATCAGGAAGGAGATGTGCCGGCATCAGGAAGGAGATGTGCCGGCATCAGGAAGGAGATGTGCCGGCATCAGGAAGGAGATGTGCCGGCATCAGGAAGGAGATGTGCCGGCATCAGGAAGGAGATGTGCCGGCATCAGGAAGGAGATGTGCCGGCATCAGGAAGGAGCTGTGCCGGCATCAGGAAGGAGCTGTGCCGGCATCAGGAAGGAGCTGTGCCGGCATCAGGAAGGAGATGTGCCGGCATCAGGAAGGAGATGTGCAGGCATCAGGAAGGAGATGTGCCGGCATCAGGAAGGAGATGTGCCGGCATCAGGAAGGAGCTGTGCCGGCATCAGGAAGGAGATGTGCCGGCATCAGGAAGGAGATGTGCCGGCATCAGGAAGGAGATGTGCCGGCATCAGGAAGGAGATGTGCCGGCATCAGGAAGGAGATGTGCCGGCATCAGGAAGGAGATGTGCCGGCATCAGGAAGGAGATGTGCCGGCATCAGGAAGGAGCTGTGCCGGCATCAGGAAGGTGCTGTGCCGGCATCAGGAAGGTGCTGTGCCGGCATCAGGAAGGAGCTGGGCCGGCATCAGGAAGGAGCTGTGCCGGCATCAGGAAGGAGCTGTGCCGGCATCAGGAAGGAGCTGTGCCGGCATCAGGAAGGAGCTGTGCCGGCATCAGGAAGGAGCTGTGCCGGCATCAGGAAGGAGCTGTGCCGGCATCAGGAAGGAGCTGTGCCGGCATCAGGACGGAGCTGTGCCGGCATCAGGACGGAGCTGTGCCGGCATCAGGACGGAGCTGTGTCGGCATCAGGAAGGAGCTGTGCCGGCATCAGGAAGGAGCTGTGCCGGCATCAGGAAGGAGCTGTGCCGGCATCAGGAAGGAGCTGTGCCGGCATCAGGAAGGAGCTGTGCCGGCATCAGGAAGGAGCTGTGCCGGCATCAGGAAGGAGCTGTGCCGGCATCAGGAAGGAGCTGTGCCGGCATCAGGAAGGAGCTGTGCCGGCATCAGGAAGGAGCTGTGCCGGCATCAGGAAGGAGCTGTGCCGGCATCAGGAAGGAGCTGTGCCGGCATCAGGAAGGAGCTGTGCCGGCATCAGGAAGGAGCTGTGCCGGCATCAGGAAGGAGCTGTGCCGGCATCAGGAAGGAGCTGTGCCGGCATCAGGAAGGAGCTGTGCCGGCATCAGGAAGGAGCTGTGCCGGCATCAGGAAGGAGCTGTGCCGGCATCAGGAAGGAGCTGTGCCGGCATCAGGAAGGAGCTGTGCCGGCATCAGGAAGGAGCTGTGCCGGCATCAGGAAGGAGCTGTGTCGGCATCAGGAGCTACAAGAAGATACAGGTGAGTCGGCAGAAATTTGGCAGATGGAGTATAATGTGGGGAAATGCTGAGTTAGAAAGCCTCTTAATTTTCAAGGCAGCCAACGTTATAGTTGGTAGACAGGAAAATAGGGTCAAGGGGCTGAATGGCCAAATCGCGCTCCTAATTCCGAAGTTTGTATCTTGACTCTTCATTTCAGATTCTTCAACTACTGGAAGCAATCTTGATTCCACCTACCCCAGTGCTTCCCAAACCTTATCTAGCTTTGACTCCATTTGAATGCTTTACACTTGGTCTGAGCTGAGTGGAAGGTGAGGCGAGGCTGGGTGAGTGGAGGAGTCGATTGGGTTGATGGGAAGATTTGCTGGAGGGAGGGGGAGAGCAGAGAGTGTTGCTGGGAGTCAGGATTGTGGGAAAGAGTTCAAATAGCAGAGGTGCAAGCACAGAAAACAATTTGGACTCCTACTGTTTTCCGCACACTGGGTGGCAGCGATGAGGCCTCTGAGCTCCTTTCATTTCGCCGTGCCCACTGGCAAAAAATACATTTAAAGAGGGCTCGCAGACAGTCCCAGAGCTCCGAGTTTCCGCTCCTCAATCGCCATTGCTGCCGTGGAGTTCGTGACCCCACTTGCTCGTCCTGGAATCCCACTGGGAGTCACAACCCTCAGTTTAGGAACTCTAACCTCCCCCGTCCCAACATTTCAAAATTTGGAAGGCTCTAGCCTTGTTATCTACACTGCTTTCACTGAAGTTTTCAAGCCGCCTTTCACATTTCCTTGCACAAATATCCTAGCGAAACAAAAGAAAAATAATCTGGAATAACTGGGAATACTCAGCTCGTCTGGCAGCATTTGTAGAGAGGGAAAGAGTGAATGCGTGGAATTTACCAGCTGTTTATGCCGGTGGGATATTTGGGTCCCACCGACGGTGCGTGGGTTTCCTGGCGACGAGGGGTGCAGTCAACAGGGAATGGCAGGATCTTGAAAAGCTGCCACCTGAAAACAGTATCGAGGTAATAGGACAGACGCTAGAGGAGAAGGAGAGAAACTAGCCCAAAGAAAAAAAACTAAATGGGGGCAGAGGTTAGCGTCTAAAACTGCTGAATATGGTGTGGAGTTCAGCAGGCTGTAAAGGGTCCATTTAAAAGATGCAGTGCTGTTCCTTGGGCTGGCGTTAAGCTCCCTTCGAACACTCGGGCAGATCAAGGACGGAAAGGTCTGAGTGGGATCAAGTTGGAGAATTGCAATGGAAGGTGACTGGAAACGCGAGTTCATCTTGCAGTCTGAGCAGAGCTGTTCTGCAAAGCAGTCACCCAGTCTGCACCTGACCTCCCCACTGTAGGGGAGAGAATGTTGTTGGCAGCAACGAGAATATAATGAATTGACAAAAATACAAGTAAATCGCTGATTGACTTGGGTATTGTTCTGGGCCTGGCACAGTGAGAAGTGTGGAGTTGAAAGGGCAGGAGTTCCTGCACTTGCATGGAAAGGGGCCACCAGGGTGTTGGGGGTGACTGAGGAGCAGACCAAGGTATCGCAGAGGGATTGGTCCCTTTGGAATGTTGAATGGGGAGGGAAGATGTGTTTGGAGGTGGCACTGTTGGAGGTGGCAATAGTGGAGGATGATCCATTACATATTCTAAGGCTGATGGGGTGGAATGTTACGGACAAGGGGAACCGTGTCGTGGTTCTGGTAGGGAGGGGAAGGGGTGAGAGTAGAATGCAGGAAATGGGAGTTGTTGCGGTTGTGGGACCCTGTCAATCATAGTGAGGAAAAAGGGAGACCGATTGGAGATGTTAGTTTGGGAAAGTGGATTGTCCAAACAGATAAGACTGAGAATCTGGTATAATCAAATAGCATCCTTCCAGAAAGAGGGATAGAACATAGAATTCCTGCAGTGCAGAAGGAGGCCATTCAGCCCATCACATCTGCAAAAGCCTCTGATAAAGCAACCTACCTAGGCTCACTCCCCTGTCCGGTCCCTCTAACCCCATAATCCCACCTAACCACATCTTTGGACTCTGTGGGGCAATGGCTAATCCATTTAACCGGCACAACTTTGTATTGTGGGAGGAAACCGGAGCACAAGGAGGAAACCCATGTAGACACGGGGAGAACCCAGGGCCGGAATTTAATCTGGGTCCCTGGTGCTGTGATGCAGCAGTGCTAACCACTGTGCCACCCCTATGTGAGGAAGTGCAGCCAAGGTGGTTGTGGGAGTCACTGGGCTTATAGTGAACATTGGTTGAATGTCATCTTTTGTGGCAATCAGCTGAGAAGTCAAGAGAGGGAATGGAAAAGTTAGCCATGGGCCTTGTACAGGCCAGAGAAGGGTGGAAGTTTATAACAAAGTTGATGACATTTTCCAGTTGCAGTTGAGAGCAGGAAGTGGCACTGATACAATCATCAATATACCTGAAAAAGAATTCAAGGAGGGGACATGAGCAAGAACGAGGAATGTTCCACATCCTATAAAAGTACAGGCATAGCTAAGATCCACGGGGATAAGTATAAAAATACCTTTTTTATTTTGAATAAGTGGGTGGAATTGAAAGAGTTGATCAAGGTGAGAACATGATTGGCTGGTTGGAAGAGTGATGATGCAGCCAGTGAATGGGTTGAATTCTTTATAAAGCTTGCCTCTGCATTTCCTATCATTTGGAGCCGCGAGGTTCACACGGTGCTCCAGTTGAGCTCTTACTAAGGTTACGTCGGTGTAACATTATCTCATGGCCTTTATTTTCTATGCTTTGATTTCGGTATTTTGTTAAACAGCTCTATTTAACTGAGATTACTATTATTCTGTACCTTCCAATCCCTGTGCTGGTGCGAGCATTGGGATTTGGGAGAGTTGATTGTAGAGAGTTCCGTGACTAATATTTGCTCCAAACATTTGAAATGTGACTTATTTTTGAATTCCCATTGTAAAGCATTTATTTACAATTGAAAGGGCTTTGAGGATGCTATTGTCTCATCTTGGGGTGCATCCAGTAGAACAGTCTGAGGGTGCTCTGTGGGCTCAAGTCAGCTATTAAACACAGCATCTGTCAGATGGAAGGATAGCTGCAAAGCTTCCTCTTTGCCAAGCTTTCCATTTAATACACGAACAGGTGCCGGAGTGTGGCGACTAGGAGATTTTCACAGTAACTTCATTGCAGTGTTAATGTAAGTGTACTTGTGACACTAATAAAGATTGTTATTATTAATAATAAAGATTATTATTAACTGTCTTAGTCTTTATCTTCTGATGAGCCATATTTAAAAAGTTTATTTATGGGTTGAGCGAATTGCTGGCACAGCCAACATTTATTGCTCACTCCTAGTTGGCCCATTGTGGCCCCAATCCTGGACGTGGATTGTTTTTTTTTTTGCGTGGAGTGGCTAGGACACTAGTTACAGGACCAGGGTGAAAGGCAGCAAAGGTGAGTCCAGTTGATTCCATTCAGAATCATACAGCACATGGTCAATTGTGATTGAGCCGACCCTTTCAACTCCCGTATAGGTACGGCACTTATACGGCTTAATAGAGCAACTGATGCCACTGATCTACTGCAGACTCATGTCTGTTAATAATGTGAAGAAGTTGTGGAATTGCCTCCAATTTTGGGATATTGAGTACAAAAATGAGGAGGTCATGTTGAACTTTTAAAAAATAATTTAGAGTACGCAATTATATTTTTTCAATTAAGGGGCAATTTTAGCGTGGCCAATGCACCTAACCTGCACATCTTTGGGCTGTGGGGTCAAACCCATGCAGACACGGGGAGAATGTGCAAACTTCACACAGACAGTAACCAGAGGCCGTGCTAACCACTGCCACCGTGCCGCCCAGTCATGTTGAACTTGTATAAGACATTATCTGGAGTACTGAGTCCAATTCTGGGCACCATACTTGAGGAAGGATGTGAAGACATTGGAGAGGGTACAGAGGAGATTCAGAAGAATTATTCCAGGGATAAAGATCGGTGTCTATATGGATAGATTGGAGAGGTTGGAACTGTTTTCCTTGGAGAAAAGAAGGCTGAGCGGAGACTTGTTAGAGGTATTCAAGATCCTGAGGGGTATGGACAGGGCAACTAGTGAGAAATTGTCCCCAAAAGACAGCTTCAAGAACTAGAGAGCATAGATTCAAAATAATTGGCAAAAGGAATAAACGTGATCTTTTTTTCGCTTATGCCCTGAGGGTGGGTGGAATGTGGAACAAACATCCTGAGAGGGTGATGGAGGCAAGTTCGATCGAGGTAATCACAAGGAAATTAGATTGCTATCTGAAAAGAAAGGATATGCAAGGTTACAGGGATAAGGCAGGGAAATAGGTCTAGGTAGAATGCTCTTTCAGAGAACCAGTGTAGATTTGATGGGCTGAATGGCCTCCGGCACTGTAAAGATTCTGAGATTCTAAACGGCTCCTTTCAACCTTCCTTTCTCCTCTGACGAATGTAAGAAATGGTTATACATGGTGTATTTTATATCTGTTGCAGCAATGGTATTAAAAGCCAGGGTTAAAAGTCAGCATGGTGGTGCAATGGATAGCTTGCTGCCTCACGACGCCGAGGTCCCAGGTTCGATCCCGGCTCTGGGTCACTGTCTATGTGGAGTTTGTACATTCTCCCCATGTCTGCATGGGTTTCGGCCCCACTACCTAAAGATGTGCAGGGTAGGTGGATTGGCCATGTTAAATTGCCCCTTAATTCGAAAAATGAATTGGGTACTCTAAATTTATTAAAAAGAAAAGCCTGGGTTAAGGTATATATTTGTTGCAGTAATATTACTAAAAACCTAAGTTAAGGTACCCAGACTGTGCATCTGCTAAAGCTGTCATTGAGGTGCTGTAAGAGTGAGTTAATCATTCATTCCAACCACTTACTTGATTACAGATAAAGGGCAAATGGAATAGTGTTTATATTTTGGATGGTTACCTGCAGTATAGATAATTTGAGGGATTGTATTTAGTCCAAGCTAAGAAGGTCATGAGGCATCTTAGTGGGACACAGATGATATAATTAATTGGAGGAGCCAGGTCTGCCTGTAGTGTGCAGTTTTGCCAAATGCTGTTGGGTTGAGTAGAAGGATCTGACAAGGCAGAGGTTTAAGGGTCCCTCTCCAAAGGTCTATCCTCAGGGCCACAAGTAAATCTGATTTTTTAACTTTAAGTGGCATTTGAAGTGCATTGGGGTTGCTTGGTTGGAATATTTATAGTGGGGTGGAAGGCATAAGTTAAAGTTTTTCCTTTTATTTTAAGAAATTTGTTAATTGCAGAGCTATCTATGTGATGTTAAGTTAATGTTTTTAAGACTACTTTAATGTATGAAATAGAGCTATAGGGAGCTGCTTAGTGTTAGTGAGCATCTGCAATATATTCTATGATCAAGTACTGGATTTTGTGCTGCATATTCCATCACATGAACTCCTGCCTGAATCCATCCCATCATCCCTCATTTCTACCTTTGATTCCCCAAATCCTTGCACTGCGCTGCCTTGCTGCACTAATACAAACTTTCAATTCCCTTTTCAAAGTTAGATAATCCACCTGCCGCCTTCCTGATTGTAACAACCCATTGTGTTTTTCAAAAAAGTTCCAATCTGCAGCCCCCAGTTCTCTTGCTAGGTTTCTTTTATTTTTCTGTTAACAGACGTAAACCACTTGAAATGATTAATGCAGGTTAATGAGGTACCATGCAGCAATAGGGTGCATCGGATAAACATTTTTGAATGCGGTGTTGTCGGAAGCAATGAACCTCTGTCTTTCCACCTTTCGTTCTTATTTTAGGATGCTCCTTAAAACCTACCTATTTAGCAAAGCGTTTTCACCAGTCCAAATATCTCCTTGTCTGGCTTTGTGTCTGATGTGCTCCATTAATACTCCTGGTTACCAAGTTAAAGACACTATAAACTGAAGTCACTGTATTTGTGTACAAACCCCTCACCTCGTGCTGGAAATTGACGTTCCGTTAATTTGCTCACAAAATATTTTCATTTTCATTCCAAACGCAAAAAGAAAACCCTGGGTGATGAGGTGATTTAGCACTAGCCTTTCATCCCTGCTGGGTTTCAGATCTTCCTTTGTGCATTAGCTGCGCAAACCAATTCTGATTAGTTTTAGTTGCCAAAGTTCCTGTTGGGCTTAGATGTATGGTTAGTAATAGAACATAGAACAGTACAGCACAGAACAGGCCCTTTGGCCCTCGATGTTGTGCCAAGCCTTGTCCGAAACCAAGATCAAGCTATCCCACTCCCTGTCATTCTGGTGTGCTCCATGTCCCTATCCAATAAGCGCTTGAAAGCTCCTCAAGTGTCCGACTCCATTATCACAGCAGGCAGTCCATTCCACACCCTAACCATTTTGAGTAAAGAACCTACCTCGGACATCCCTCCTATATCTCCCACCCTGAACCTTATAGTGATGCCCCCTTGAAACAGCTTTATCCACCCGAGGAAATAGTCGCTGAATGTCCACTCTATCTATCCCCCTCATCATCTTATAAACCTCTATTAAGTCACCTCTCATCCTCCTCCGCTCCAAAGAGAAAAGCCCTAGCTCCTTCAACCTTTCCTCATAAGACCTATCCTCCAAACCAGGCAGCATCCTGGTAAATCTCCTAATCTTAAAGACCAGAGGTTGTCAGCTACTGGAACTTAGGCCAGCAGTGGGGATGTTTGCTGATGATTACACAGTGTTCAGTATCATTCACAGCTTTGTTAGTTGTGAGAGCATTTCACAGCTGTTGTTTGCTGCTTGCTCCTGCTGGTGGCTGCAAATGCCTGGAGGCTGCTGTTGCTGTTTCCTTCCTTTTCTGCAGCCAGAAAGAGGGGCTATCTTTTCTAAGATACCTGGGTCCTGGAACACTGGGCTGAGGGGGACCAAAAAGTCCAGAAGGCAATCCGGTTTGAAGCAAGAAAACGCAGCGGGACCTGGTGCACGACATTGATCCAACTGGACTATCCGATGACGGTGTTAAAGAAAGGCTTTTGTAGATTGCTGTTGCTCTTGTTGCTGGTGTGGTGAGTGCTACGTGTAACAGGCAGATCACCGCAGGTTGATCACACTAGAAGTCGAGGATGTTCAAATGCACCTCGAGTGCCAGTGGAATATGTGGATTCCAGGGTTTGGTTCCGTGAGATTGGGCCGTGTGGGAGGGGCCTGCACACTCCTGGGTAGAGAATGGCACTGGTACGTGGAACAAGTTACACATTGATGGACAGATTATTTCTATGACAATGTTCGGGACATGATAACACATTCTCAGGCTTATCCTCTGTTTCTGTTGACGAATCTGCGAGGGGTGATATTTTTCTGTGAAAATGAGCTGATATAGTTTTGTATTGGTACCAAGATGGAACGGTGACGTTTCCTTGTTTAATGGTTAGTGTGATATCATAGAATCCCTACAGTGGAGAAGGAGGCCATTTGGCCCATTGAGTCTGCACCAGCGCTTGGGAAGAGCACACAACTTAAGCCCACACCTCCACTCTATCACCGTAACCCAGTCACCCCACCTTGACACTAAGGAGCAATTTAACATGGCCAATCCCCCTAATCTGCACATCTTTGGACTGAGGGGGAAAACCGGAGCACCCGGGGGGAATCCATGCAGACACTGGGAGAAAGTGCAAACTCCACACAGTCACCCGAGGCTGGGTTTGAACCCGGGTCCCTGGTGCTAACCACTGTGCTGCTCTGCCTCCCATAAGCTGGAGTTAGTTTCGTTGGAGCAGAAAGGGCTGAGGGGGAACCTGATTGAGGTGTATAAAATTATTTGGGGCATAGGGTGGATAGGAAGGAACCTTTCCGCTTAGCGGAGGGATCAATAACCTGGGGGCATAGATTTAATACAGGAGGCTTATAGAGATGAGGGAAACAAATTTCACCCAGAGGATGGTTAAAATCTGGAACTCTGTCTGAAAGAGTGGTTAAGGTGGGAACCCTCAACAATTAAGTATTTAAGTGAGCACTTGTAATGCCATAGCATGCAAGGCTACGGACCAGTGCTGGAAATGTGATTCGAGTAAATAGGTGCTGTTGGCCAGCACAGACACAATGGACTGAAGGGCCTCTTTCCATACTGTAAAAACTCTGACACAAGAGAATCTAACCATGTTCCCTTAATGTTCAACGGCATTGAAATGAAATGAAAATCGCTTATTGTCACAGGTAGGCTTCAAATGAAGTTACTGTGAAAAGCCCCTAGTCACCCCATTCCGGCACCTGTTCGGGGAGGCAGGAACGGGAACTGAACCGTGCTGTTGGCCTGCCTTGGTCTGCTTTCAAAGTCAGCTATTTAGCCCTGTGCTAAACCAGCCTCTTGCCATTGCTGAATCCTCCACTATCAACACCCTGGGGTTACCATTGATAAATACTGTGGCTGTAAGAGCAGGTTAGAGGCTGGGTGTTGTGCAGTGGCTAATGCACCTCCTGACTCCCTGAAGCCGTCTACCATCTGTAAGGCACAAGTCAGGAGCATGATGAAAGCCTCTCTAATTGCTTGGACGAGTGTAGCACAAACAAAACCATCCAAAACAATGAACCTGCTTGATCGGCACCCCATCTGTGTAGTCATGCTAGATTATATGCAGGTGGAGTGTATAATTGAAATTCCACCGGAGCACATAGATCCTCGTTAATATCGTGGTTAGTATCCTCGCCTGACATGCAGGAGACCAGGATTTCCTGACTGGGAGAAGTGATTGTCTATAACATTACTGACTGAAGAAGGTGATGTGCTTTGTAAGCAGCTCCAAATTAGTATACTGGTTCATCTCCCAGCCTGTCACGTGGGAGAAAGGTTCGATTCACCGGCTGGCAAAAATGAAACACTTGGTGCCTTGGTGCAAGGCCTCAATTATGACCTGTAGCTCCTATTTATAGACCTGGGAGGTTTCCATGCCTCCTCGCAGGAGTTGCCTGTCTTTTGCCAGGAGCTGATCAAAGTCTGGAACATGGTTGCTGCGCAATGGAGATTCCCCCGTCGGGAATAGCGGCATTGTCCAGAATCCGCACCTTCACCAGCATGGGTTCAGGTGGCTGGTGGAAAAGAGAGGACCTTGGCTTTGGAGTGTGGGACGTGCTGGATGGTGGAGAAGCAGGCTGAATGACACCGTAGCAACTTGCACGTTACCCAGCTTTCATCCACTGTTTTAAAACAGTGGATGCTCAGCTCTGACTACACTCAGTGCATCGAGGTAGCTCATTCATGCGATTGGCTCCCCTCTGAACTGAGCTCCTTGTTAGCCTACTCCTGGGCCTGACCAAGGTGGCTATTCATGGGCCCAGGCAACAGCCAGTTGAGGGGGGTCATCTGGCCTCGCTGTCTGCCCCTCCATGGCTAAGTTTGCACCTGGGTGTTCCTGGAGAGGGAGCAAGTGATGCCCAGTGGTACTGTTGAAGCCTCCTGCGACCTGTGGGCACTGCAGGTGCTCGAGTGCATCGTCAGCCCCTGAAAGAACATTTTAAGTTGATTTGGTAAGTCTTTAAAATTTTTGACTTTTGTCACAGTGCCCCTACCAGGGGCCGAGAGTTAATTTGTTAATTTATCCATTTGTTTAGATTTATTGGTTTTCAAAGAGTATAATGAAAGACTTGGTGAAACTGTATAATGTGGCTGTTTCCCCTTATGGGAGAGACTAGAGCTAGGGGACATGGTTTAAAAATAAAGGATTTTTCATTTAAGGCAGAGAAGAGTAAAATTATTTTCTCTTGGGGTTATAAGTCTGTGGAATTCTCTTCCCCAGAGAGCAGTAGAGGCAGAGTCGGTGAATATTTTTACGGTTGAGGTAGAGCCTTGATGAACAAGTTGAAGGGTGCAGTGGATAGACAGGAAAGTAGGGTTGAGATGACAATCACAGCCATGATCATATTGAATGGTGCAGCAGCCTCAAGGGGCAGAATGGGTAGTATGCCTGTTCATATGTGTTTGCATTTGAAAGTACAGTTGTAATATTGCATTCTGCAAATAAATATGGGACTGAATGAAGTTGATCTCGAGCATCCTTCATCAACTAGCTTTCTGCAATATAACTACCTTAAACGTTCACTCCCTCCACCATGGGCAAACACTGGCTGCAGTGTGTACCATCGACAAGATGCACTGCAGCACCTTGCAAAATGCCTTTTGACAGTGCCTTCCAAACCTATGACCTGTCTTACTTAGAAGGACAGGGGCAGCAGGTGCATGGGGATACCACCGCATGCAGGTTTCCCTCCAAGTCACACACCATCCATTCCCTCACTGCACTGGGTGGCCCACAGTACATGGACTGCAGCAGTTCATGAAGACGCCCCATGTCACCACTTTTTTGAGGACAATTAGGGTCAGGGTGGCACAGTGGTTAGCACTGCTGTCTCACAGCTCCAGGGACTCTGGTTCAATTCCGGCCTCGGGTTCAATTCCAGCCTTAGGTAACTGTGTGGAGTTTGCACGTTCTCCCCGTGTCTGCGTGGGTTTCCTCCGGGTGCTCCGGTTTCCTCCCACAGTCCAAAGATATGCAGCTTAGGAGGATTGGCTATGCTAAATTACCCTTACTGTCCAAAAAGATTAGGTGGGGTTACTGGGCTATGGAGGTAGGATGGAGGCATGGGCTTAAGTAGGGTGCTCTTTCCAAGGGCCGGTGCAGACTCGATGGGCCGAATGGCCACCTCCTGCACTGTAAAATCTATGATCTAATTAGGGATGTGCAATAAATGCTGACTTTGCCAGTGATGCTCTAACCCCAGGAACAAACCAAAGAGAAATTAACAGTATGAGGGTTGCTGTGGTAGGTGCTGCTGAGGCACATGGTTTGTCAGTGAATTGATTGGTGTGCATGATCTTATAAAAGCTGCTGGGTTTGTGTGGGATGAGTGGAAGGTGAGTTTTTGAAAGTGTTCATTGAGAAGATAGTTTTGTTGCTGCTGTTCTGCTTTCTTACCAGATGGGGGCGGCTGAGTACACATGACTGCATAGGGGATCACCTTCAGCGGAGGTGTGTGTGTCCGAGTGTAAGATCCAACCTGCAGTTAACAATAATCTGTCCTCCCCATGTCCTTGTGGGGTTCACCCCCACAACCCACAGATGTGCAGGTTAGGTGGATTGGCCACGCTACATTGCCCCTTAATTGGGAAAAAAAATTGGACACACTCAATTTATTTTTAAAAAATCAATAGGCTGTCTTGGTTTGTGTATCTATTTTTAAAAATAGATTAGAAAAGAAAGGGGATAACCGAGACCTTCGGCCTACAGATTGGAACTGGCCACCATCTTACTGAGGGTCTGGTAGTTATGGCACTGATGGGTTTGCAAAAGTTGCTTAATTCTTCAGTAATAATCTTCGGGTGAGGAAACACGATTGCCTAGCCTCGCCTACATGTGACTCCAGTCCTTTCATTACATGATTGACCCCAATAGTTACCCGCCGCTCCCACCTCCCTGTGAAATTGCGAATGGGGAAAAAATTCAAACATGCTAGGGTTGAATAAATTGTTTGGGAGTGGTGTTACCATATTAATTGTATCTATACATGGAATTGCTGAAGAGTTCGGAGAGCTGAGACTGGATGGAATTTCATGGTGTAAGTCTGGTCTTGTTTAGAAACCGTTGCATCCTTAACGGTTTCACTCATGGCTCAGTGAGGAGAAAAAGAAGCCATGAAAGCTGTGCTGTAACTTCCTCCTTATTAGGATCATGTTACGGCTGACCATTCAGAAATACTGCTGATGGCCATCTGTTTGTTCCAAGTTGCACATTGCTGCATCTTTTATATTTCACATTAATTCACAGAATATTCAGTCACTTGTGCTCCAAAGTCTTGTGTTCCGATATAACTCCACGTTTTCAAAGACTTCTGAAAAACAACCTTCTTGTTACTTGAGACACTAAACCTAAATTAACATATGTTAACAATCTACTGTGCTGTGTTATCACAAATATTATTGTCCTGTATGTAACAGGCACTGGCAGTAACAAACTTCAATTTGAACATGTGCCAGCAGTACGGTGCTTTAGTGTTGTACCTTGAAGAAATCTAAGATTTTGTTTTCCAAACACAAACTCCTAATAGGTTGCCTGAGTTATAACTTTGGCTCTTCAAGTATACTGTTAACAGACTGTCGCAGGTCAGCCATCACTGCTGCCGATGGCAACGCCTTCAAACAGAAATGGTGCAATTCTTTTTGAAATGCTGACGGGGAGCCTAGCGCTAGCACTGGTTTTATAAAAGGTGTTTCTGTGACTCGTCTCTTCCCACTGTCTACCACTGTAACATCTTTTGTAGTCGGAGAGAGTCTCAATGGTCCGAATAACGGTCTGATCCAGAGGCTGTAAAATTTAGCTTTTTTATTTATATTTACGGCCACTTTGAAAACCAGCGGTCTTACTGCTTTGAGCCTCTTGCTGGTAAAATGATTGTTTGGAAGGAGAGAGAAAGGAATAGCCTTCCTTTCAGAGTAGCAAGGGATCAACAGCTGAAATAAAAACACGGGCATACTTACTAATGGAGAAGACTTGCGTTTATATAGCAACCTCAGGATGTCTAAACATTTTACAGCCAATTAAACATATTTTGAAGTGTGAACAATTTTGTAGTGACACCTTCTAAGATCCCCAAAACAGCAATGTGTTGATGACCAGTTAACCTGTTTGTGATGTTGGTCCAGGGATGAATATTGGCCAGAACGCCCTCTGCTCTTCAAAGATCTGATGGCATCATTTGATTTTACTATTCACCTGAGAGGCACCTGGGGTGTCAAAATGTCTACTCCATATCAGCACCACTCACCCTCATCGGCTGACATTCATAGTACAGCACTGGAGAGCTAGTCTCAATTCCATGGCCTTCCCGACCTGGAGGTGAGTGCCAGCCACTGATCCATAGCTAATGCACTTACAAGTTCTGGAGTCATTACCACACAGATGGAGGCCATTTGGGCCATCAAGTCAATGCTGGTTCTCTGCAGATCAACGAAAACTGTCCAATTCCCTTGCACTACCCCCACAGCATTGCAATTTCAGGTACCCATCCAATTTCCTCTTGAAACCCTGATCATCTCTGCTTCCACCACCATGATAGTTAGTGACCTCGAGGCCATTATCACTGACTGTGTACAAAGTTCTTCCTCACATTCCCTTCACCCCTCACTCCGCATCTCTTGCACAAAAATTAAGTATTTATCCATTAGTCCTGGCAATGGGAACCTGTCATAATCTCATGCACCTCCATTAAACTTTTGGCTCCATCTCTTTGCCTCCAAGTAGACCAACCCTAGATTCCTCAACATAATCTTGTAGCTAAAATCCCTATTCTGGTACCCGACCTTTGTGACCTGCATTGGCCAAAACACCATTATTGCTTACCTTTAATACGACAGGTGAGCTTGCTTGGTCATCACGATCTCAGTTGCTCACAATCTCACTTGCTTTGTCATTCAACGTTGAATTTCTGCTAAGGGCATCAGCTGATTATTTAAGTTCTTGCTGCATCCTTTGAAAAAAATCAAGAGGTTTGTCCTCGAACTCACATGCTTAGTCTTCAAATGCCTTTGAAGCTTTGAGGGTTTTAAACTTTAATTTGCCAGTGCTTCACTGCACAAAACGCACCTGGGCTTTGCATCCTGATTTGCATTGGCACAATTAACAATGCCATACCACAAGAAATCATCTTTATACTGCTTTGTTCTCAATTTCAGTTTCTTAATGAATTGTTCACCAGAGGCCATAGAACTCTGGATACAGCTCACACCAGCACTGCTCTATCCTGCTGTGGACTCTCCTGTGAAGCTCTCTCCAGCAGATTCAGTTGTGAGATCCTGGCTTATTTGTGTCTCTGGCCCTCTTCTTCCTTATTACAAGATGATCCATCTTTAATTCTTGACACATCCCTGTTGTTTGCTTGCTTCCTGGGAGCTACAAAATGGAGGAATCTTTCGTGCTTTTGCACCCAAAGCACAGACATAAGAGCGCGTGACATTGATGTGTGTGCCGGGCATGTGACCTGCTCTCTGCCGCTTCTTCTGGCGTGAGGACTCCAGTGTTCGCATTGAAAAGCCCGTCGCGGCTGGCAGGCATTCTGAAAAGCTGGCCGCGGCCTTTGGCCGCTTCTCCCTCGATCGGGAACGCCGTGACCGATTGCTCCGCGACCTTCCTGACACCTGCCCGCGACATCTGCGGACTGTGACCCTGAATTTGAAAAACCCTGCTGTAGAGAATGCGGCACAGTGGTTAGCACTGCTGCCTCACAGCACCAGGGAGCCAGGTTCAATTCTGGCCTTGTGCGACTGTCTGTGTGAAGTTTGCACTTTCGCCCCGTGTCTGTGTGGGTTTCCTCCCACAGTCCTAAGATGTGCGTGCTTGGTTATGGGTACAGGGCGGGTTGGATGGGGGAGTGGACCTGGGTGGAGTGCTCTTTCGGAGGATGGGTGCGGACTCGGTAGGCTGAATGGCTTCCTTCTGCATTGTAGGGATTCTGTATACAGTTTTATAATGACCTAAGTGGAATGCCATGCAATGCACGGTGCATTATATCAATAATGAGGGGAGTTTTTCCATCCTGATGGCCTTTCATGATGATAATTCTTTGCTGCTCAGTGGAGTTGTTCCAAGTGGCCTTTGGGGAGGTGCTCCAAATATTTGCAACCTGGGGTGAATTAGAGGCTAATTGCTTTTGCTGAGGAATGTTGAAGTTGGTTGTGAGTCCAGCTGCTTTGTCAATGATGTTTGAACCAATCAGGAGTGGCACCATTTGCAGAGACATGCATTCTTACACATGCAATCTTTTCCTAATCTCTGAAGCATAGCATGGGAACTGCTGGACAGAAAAAAAAATCAAAGGTCCATCTAGTTTGTCTTTTGCTGCTACGAAGTCCCAAACCCCTTGCATATGTTTGGAGTGTAGTTCCTGTTGCTAAGTAGGAGAGCATGGTGGAATAAAAGAGCAGTAGGTCTATTTTGGTGATTATTGAGGTTGGTTGAAAGACCCTGCAATATTAGCCAAGACTGGAATTTCCTGTTTTTCTTCAAATGCTGCCACAAAATGTTTTGCATCTACCTGAACTTTGATTTAATGTGTCATCTAAAAGATGGAACCCCTGACAATGCAACACTCCCTTAACCTCTGGTGTCAGTCTAGATGTATATGTTCAAATCCTGGGGTGAGATCACTTCATTTTGTGATGTGGACAATTGTATCCAGCGTTTTCTGTGAAACATTTTTGACAGCAATTTTACCTGATAGATACGGTGTCAGCAGCAGGTCAACCGAATTCCCCTAACCCCAGGCTAGAAATCTCTTTCCAACTTCATTAATTTAAAAGAAGATTAAAATATTCAAGCTGCAGTCTTGAAGTTATGTTTTGTTTGCTGGAGGTGGTGTGGTGCTGTCCATGGAGGAGCATCGATAAGGTAGATAAATCGACATCTTTCCCCAAAGGTAGAGGAGTCTAGAACTTTCTAGAGGGCATAGGTTTAAGGTGAGAGGGGAGAGATACAAAAGAGACCAGAGGGGGAAATTTTTTCTCACAGAGGGTGGTGAGCTTCTGGAACGGGCGGCCAGAGGCAGTGGTAGAGGCGGGTACAATTTTGTCTTTAATGGGCAGGGTGGGTACAGAGTGATATGGGTCAAATGCGGGCAAGTGGGACTAGCTTAGTGATAGAAACTGGGCGGCATGGACAAGCTGGGCTGAAGGGCCTGTTTCCGTGCTGTAAATATCTATGACTCTATGGATTCCGGGATAAGTGTTGTGAAAGGATACCGGGGCGACCACCTGCTCCTCTTTCTAGTTAGTGTAGAGGCAGCTTTAACATCCATTTGAGAGAGAGCGAATGAAACATTGGTTTAAAACAAAAGCCGGTATTTGAATACGTTTCCCTCTTCAGTACGGCTTGTCCTTTCCCACCCAGCCAGGTCTTTAAACTGGAACTTTAACACCAGGAAAGAGAGTGACTGTGAATAAGTGGTTGGTAATGAGCCGTAAAGGACAGATAGTTGGAGCATCTTCAGATGACTTGGAGCCTATGACGTCCTTCAGTTTCCACTCCAGCAACTCAAAACTCAATGTTCTTATGTTCTTTTGACACTCTCGCCCCCTGCATTCCTCCGCAATGGCTCAGTATGCAGCAGGCCCGTCTCTGAACCAGAAGCTTGGGGATTCTTGTCTGAGCACGCGATCTAGGCTGACATTACTGTGCAGCGCTGTTGAAGTGCTACACCGTTTGGAGTGCCAGCTTTCAGATGATCGGCCCTCATTTGCCCTCTAAGGTGAATGTAAAAATTCCATGGCACTGTTTTGAAGAAGTGGCGAGATATTCTTCCTGAGATTCTGGCCAAGATCTATCCCTTAACCAACAACATCAGAAAAAACGTCACTGACCTGGTCATTAATTATTTCACTTGGTTGTTGCATTCCTTGCATTACAAAACTAACTATCCTTCAGAAAGTATTGATTTCTCACTGAATTACAAACATGCAGGCATCAATCACCCCTTATTCTCAAGCAGATTGGGTGCTGAATCCAAGGGTGCACATGCTAACCACCCTCAGCTGAGATCCCGGCTGGTGAATACCCCAGACTGTATAGAGTTCCTTAATCTCAGTCAGGCTAAGAGCTGGGCATTGCCACTGGCCCATGTGCCTTTGAGCAAGGTGGGGGTGAAGGGAAACCACTGGACCTTACCCATTGTGCCCTGCTGAAAAGTATAAAACACCAAGCGGATAGCAGAATGAGTCTTGCCTCTGAGGCCCTTGCGGTTAAATAACGTACTCAAGTGAAGAATAGTCACTTGAGTGAGGTACTGAATGACTGAGATCATGTGTAGGGTTATGCCCAGAATGAGTAACTACCTTCAAAAAGTATGTTGGTAGGTGTGAAAGGTTTGAGAGCCTAACCATTCATTTTGAGAGCATAACTCCCCCTCCTTTGCAGCAGCCCCGTGATTTCTGAAATTATACATTAATTTTTCAAACTAATTTGCTTTGAAAATAGTTGATGCAACAGTGGAGAACCATACCATTTAACTGACTCTATCACAGGTACATCAGTAACCTTCCAATATAGACCACGTATGTAATAAACATTAGTTATGTTGGCCATTCAGCCCCTTGAGCCCATTCCATCATTCAGTGAGATTGTGGCTAACTCCATTTGCCCATCTTGGTTCCATATTCCCGTATATTCTTACCGAACAAATCTATCAATTGCAGTTTTGACATTTTTCACTTGATTCCTTTCATTATCATAAACACCTCAGTTAAATCAATCTTTAATCTGTATGCAAAATAAATACAAAGTTAGACAATCCAACCTGTCCTTCTGGTCAAATGTGCAAGTTGGTTGTGGAGCAAAATCTGGCTAACGAGTTGTATTTGAAGTTTGCTTAATTAGTTAATTAACTTAATTAGGGCAGCACGGTAGCATGGTGGTTAGCATAAATGCTTCACAGCTCCAGGGTCCCAGGTTCGATTCCCGGCTGGGTCACTGTCTGTGCGGAGTCTGCACGTCCTCCCCGTGTGTGCGTGGGTTTCCTCCGGGTGCTCCGGTTTCCTCCCACAGTCCAAAGATGTGCGGGTTAGGTGGATTGGCCATGCTAAATTGCCCGTAGTGTCCTAAAAAGTAAGGTTAAGGGGGGGGTTGTTGGGTTACGGGTATAGGGTGGATACGTGGGTTTGAGTAGGGTGATCATGGCTCGGCACAACATCGAGGGCCGAAGGGCCTGTTCTGTGCTGTACTGTTCTATGTTCTAGTTGTCGGAATTAGAAATCTGAGGCTGTTATCAAAATTATTGTTTTATGTTTCATAGTCATAGAATTTACAGTGCAGAAGGAGGCCATTCAGCCCATCGGGTCTGCACCGGCTCTTGGAAAGAGCACCCCACCCAAGGTCAACACTTCCACCCTATCCCCATAACCCAGTAACCCCACCCAACACGAAGGGCAATTTTGGACACTAAGGGCAATTTAGCATGGCCAATCCACCTAACCTGCACATCTTTGGACTGTGGGAGGAAACCGGAGCACCCGGAGGAAACCCACGCACACACTGGGAGGATGTGCAGACTCCGCACAGACAGTGACCCAGGCCAGAATCAAACCTGGGAGCCTGGAGCTGTGAAGCAATTGTGCTATCCACAATGCTACCGTGCTGCCCTGTGAACTTTTGGGGAGAGAGATTCAAGCAGAGGGTGAAAAGAAAAGGCAGCAAGGTGGTGGCAGAGTGGTGGAGAGAGAACCGGAGGCAGGTCAGGCAGGGGGTGAAAAGACAAAGTAGCTGGAGGGTGGAAGGAGTGAAAGACCGGCTTGTGGAGAGCAAAGAGACAGAGGCAGGCAGAGAGCAAAGAGGCGCAGAAGGAGGCAGTTGGAGAGGGAAGAGGCAGGCAGGTGGAGAGGGAAGAGGCGGCGACGCAGGCGGAGAGAGAAGAGGAGGAGGAGGAGGCAGGCGGAGAGGGAAGAGGAGGAGGAGGAGGCAGGTGGAGAGGGAAGAGGAGGAGGAGGCAGGCGGAGAGGGAAGAGGAGGAGGAGGCAGGCGGAGAGGGAAGAGGAGGAGGAGGCAGGCGGAGAGGGAAGAGGAGGAGGAGGAGGCAGGCGGAGAGGGAAGAGGAGGAGGAGGAGGAGGCAGGCGGAGAGGGAGGAGGAGGCAGGCGGAGAGGGAAGAGGAGGAGGAGGCAGGCGGAGAGGGAAGAGGAGGAGGAGGCAGGCGGAGAGGGAAGAGGAGGAGGAGGCAGGCAGAGAGGGAAGAGGAGGAGGCAGGCAGAGAGGGAAGAGGAGGAGGAGGAGGAGGAGGCAGGCGGAGAGGGAAGTGGGAAGAGGAGGAGGAGGAGGCAGGCAGAGAGGGAAGAGGAGGAGGAGGAGGAGGCAGGCGGAGAGGGAAGAGGAGGAGGAGGCAGGCGGATGGAGAGGGAAGAGGCGGGGAGGCAGGCGGATGGAGAGGGAAGAGGCGGGCAGGCGGAGAGGGAAGAGGAGGAGGAGGCAGGCGGAGAGGGAAGAGGAGGAGGAGGCAGGCGGAGAGAGAGAAGAAGAGGAGGAGGCAGGCGGAGAGAGAGAAGAGGAGGAGGAGGCAGCCGGAGAGGGAAGAGGAGGAGGCGGAGGGAGAGGGAAGAGGCGGGGAGGCAGGCGGAGGGAGAGGGAAGAGGTGGGCAGGCGGAGAGGGAAGAGGCGGGGAGGCAGGCAGAGGGAAGAGGCGGGGAGGCAGGCAGAGGGAAGAGGCGGGGAGGCAGGCAGGCGGAGAGGGAAGAGGCGGGGAGGCAGGCAGGCGGGGAGACAGGCGCGGGGAGGGGGAAGAGGCGGGGAGGGGGAAGAGGCGGGGAGGGGGAAGAGGCGGGGGGCGGGGAGGGAAGAGGCGGGGAGGCGGCGGGGGAAGAGGCGGAGAGGGAGAAGAGGCGGGGAAGCAGGCAGGCAGAGAGGGAAGAGGAGGGGGCCAGGCAGGCGGAGAGGGAAGAGGCGGGCAGGCGGAGAGGGAAGAGGAGGAGGAGGCAGGCGGAGAGGGAAGAGGAGGAGGAGGCAGGCGGAGAGAGAGAAGAAGAGGAGGAGGCAGGCGGAGAGAGAGAAGAGGAGGAGGAGGCAGGCGGAGAGGGAAGAGGAGGAGGAGGCAGGCGGAGGGAGAGGGAAGAGGCGGGGAGGCAGGCGGAGGGAGAGGGAAGAGGTGGGCAGGCGGAGAGGGAAGAGGCGGGGAGGCAGGCAGAGGGAAGAGGCGGGGAGGCAGGCAGAGGGAAGAGGCGGGGAGGCAGGCAGGCGGAGAGGGAAGAGGCGGGGAGGCAGGCAGGCGGGGAGACAGGCGCGGGGAGGGGGAAGAGGCGGGGAGGGGGAAGAGGCGGGGGGCGGGGAGGGAAGAGGCGGGGAGGCGGCGGGGGAAGAGGCGGAGAGGGAGAAGAGGCGGGGAAGCAGGCAGGCAGAGAGGGAAGAGGAGGGGGCCAGGCAGGCGGAGAGGGAAGAGGCGGGGAGGCAGGCAGGCGGAGAGGGAAGAGGCGGGGAGGCAGGCAGGCGTAGAGGGAAGAGGCGGGGAGGCAGGCAGGCGGAGAGGGAAGAGCGGGGAGGCGGGAGGCGGAGAGGGAAGAGGCGGGGAGGCGGCGAGGGAAGAGGCGGAGAGTGAGAAGAGGCGGGGAAGCAGGCAGGCAGATAGGGAAGAGGAGGGGGGCAGGCAGGCGGCGAGGGAAGAGGAGGGGGTAGGCGGGAGGCGAGGGTAGAGGCTGAAGCTGGGAGGCATGGACGAGCAGGCAGATGGACTGGCAAATATCTAATGGAGGAGGGCAGATGGGGGGTGAAGAGACAGACGGGTGAGTGGGGGTTGGGAAGAGGCGGTGGGTGTTGGGGAAGAGGGAGGGGGAGGGACTGAATGGGAGGGAGAAGAGAACAGATGGCAATTCAAAGAATTGCATCTGATAGACATGTTCTGTTGTCATGTCAACCCAGGTAAGACCGATCTGACCCTCTCAGCACATCATACAGTTGCCTTGAAAAATCTAGGTCCCTCTGATCGAAAAGAGAAAAAATGAATGCAAGGATATAATAATATTTGGAGTGAAAAAAGGTGATTTGGTTCAGGATTCTCACTCCAGAATCAAGCATCTTTCTCCTGTTGAAAGAACTCCCTGAATACTAATAAAATACAATTGGAAATATAATGGACTAAAATTACTAAAGTCCCCATGGGTATCAACCCTCACAGGATGTTTGCATTTCCATCACACCGTGCATGTCTCAATACTGGGCTGTAAGCTCTGTGTTCCAGACAGCACTTAGATTTTTCTGACCTCCGATGGCTGTGGTTCAGTGTCCCAGGGGTGCAGATCCTATTAAAGTGTATTCATTCGCTCAGGCATTGCAAGCAGTCTTCCCTGTCAGTCACATCACCAGAGAGAGCTGGACTGGTGCATGCAGACACTAAGCAGCCGACCTCTGCTAAGGTTGAAGACGTGAGGAAATTTTGCAAGTGTTGAAACAGAATCTCCTTTCAGATAGACATCCGAGCGGTGCTTCGCAGCGACTGCAAAATCTCCAGGTTTTCCTTTGCTTTTTGAAGACTGAGAATTTGTTCCCCACCTCACTCTCCAGGGCAGCACTGCTGGAAGTGCAGTCTTTCCAATGAGATGCGAAACCGTGTTGCCGCATCTCGGGTGAATGTTAATGATGCCGGGGCACGTTTTCGTCGGGTATTATTTCTCAACCAACATCACTAAACTAGATTATCTGGTTGTTATCACATTGATGTGGGAACTTTGTGTGCAAATTGGCTGTCAAGTGGATGTGACTGGTGCTATATAAATGGAATGGTTAAGGGGAGGCCAGCTAAGCATTTGAGAGAGACAGGAATAGACGGTTATGTCGATAGATGAGAAAAGATGGGACGTGACGCAAGTGGAGCATAAACAATAGCATGGTCTTGGATGGCCAAAGGGCTTCCTTCTGTGTTGTATATGCTATATCAGCCTTTCTTCCGTTTCTCTGTGTTTAATCTAGACACTGAAAATTCTGTTGAGACTACTCCTCCAGGGAAGACTCTGAAGATTAGCATTTTCTCACACCAAACTGTGAGCTACAGAGAATATATTGGTTACCTGAAAAGTGGTTGTGAGACATTAGATCATTCATCCCGTACCAGTGTTACAAATACTATCCTTTGGAAGGGCTGTATAATTCAGATTGCAGCTCTTTGCTGCACTTAACATCTTGCATTTATGTAGCGTCTTGCCCCAAGACACGCCACAGGTGTGCCAAAATTGACTCCAAATCAAAGGAAAACTACAGGTGGGAGAGGTAGGTTTCATGCAGCATCTTAAGAACAGGTCGGTTAGGTTTAGAGAAGAAATCCCACAGTTGGAACTAAGTGGTTGAAGACATGGCTGTCAGTGGTGGAGCAAAGGGAGCAGGGATCCATAACAGATAGCGTCAGCTCAATGTCGTTGCGTACCACCTTTGGGAATTGAAGCACTCGGCAGCACATCACAGCCAGCAATGTGGTAATAAACCGATAATCTGTTTCGGTGATGGTTCATTGAGACACCAATATTGTCCAGCACACTGAGGAGAATTCCTGTACTCTTCAAAATGGTAACATGATGACCGTTTGTTTCTCAGCTCACATGTCCTAGGCCCAACCATCTTCAGCTGCTTCATCAATTAACTCCCTTCCATCATAAGGTCAGAAGTGGGGATGTTCACTGATGATTGTGTAATGTTCAGTATCATTCGCAATGACTCATACTGAAGCAGTCCATGTCCAAATGCAGCAAGACCTGGGCAGCACAGTTGTTTCACAGCTCCAGGGTCCCAGGTTCGATTCCCGGCTTGGTTCACTGTCTGTGCCGAGTCTGCACGTTCTCCCCGTGTCTGGGTGGGTTTCCTCCCACAGTCCAAAGATGTGCGGGTTAGGTGGATTGGCCATGCTAAATTGTCCTTAGTGTCCAAAATTGTTAAGTGGAGGTTACGGGGATAGGGTAGAGATGTGGGCTTGAGTAGGGTGTTCTTTGTGAGGGCCGGTGCAGACTCGAATGGCTGAATGGCCTCCTTCTGCACTGTAAATTCTATGATATCCAGGCTTGAGCTGACAAGTGACAAATCACATTTGCACCACACAAGTGCCAGGCAATGGCCATCTCTAGCAAGAGACATGTAACCATCGCCCCATGACATTCAATGACATTACCAGCGCTGAATGACCCACTATCAACATGTTGGGAGTTAACATTGATCAGAAACTGAACTGGACTAGCCACATTAATAATGTGGCTACCAGAGCAGGTCAAAGGCTAGGAATCCTATGGCGAGTAACACACCTCCAGGTGTGTAATGGAATACTCTCCACTTGCCTGGATGAGTGCAGCTCCAACAACTCTCAAGAAGCTCAACACCATCCAGGACAAAGCAGTCCGCTTGATTGCTCCTCCTTCCACAAACATTCACTCCCTCCACCACCAATAAAGAGTTGCTCCTGTGAGTACCATCTACAAGATGCACTGCAGTAACTCACTAAGGTTCCTCAGGCAGCACCCTGCAAACCCACGAGCACTACCATCTGGAAGGACAGGAGCAGCAGATACCTGGAAACCCCACCACCTGGAGGTTCCCCTCCATGTCACTCAAAACCCTGACTTGGAAATATATCTCCGTTCCTTCACTGTCGCTGGGGCAACATCATGGAACTCCCTCCCTAACAGCACTGTGGGTGTACCTACACCTCTGGGACTGCAGCTGTTCAAGAAAGCGGCTTATCACCTTGAGGCCAACTAGGAATGGGCAGTAAATGCTGGTCGAGCCACAACCCGCATCCCATGAATGAATAAAACAAAATTAATAGTGTTTGAGGAGCTATAACCTAACAAAGGGTGAAAGCCTTTTATAATTAAAACAGATCATGCTGGAAATACTCACCAGAGAGAAACCAGATTTAATGTTTCAGATTGATGATCTTGCATCAGAACTAGAAAACGTTGCAGACACGAGCAAGCACAGACCTGAAACCTTAACTCTGTTCCTCTCTCCACAGATGTTGACTGACCTGCCGAGTATTTCCAGCACTTCCTGTCTTTATTTCAGATTTCCAGCGTCTGTGCTATTTTGATTTTGTTTTAGTGAGACCTTTACGCAGGAAGGGGAGGCAGAAAGGAGCAGTTCACCTAGTGTCACCCCCATTGTCTTCTCCCCACTGCCCTGCACATTCTTCCTTTTCAGATTATTGTCCGATTCTCTCTTGAATGCCTCGATTGTACCTGTCTCCATCACGTTCTCAGACAGTGCATCCCAGATCCTAACCACTTGCTGTGTGAAAAGGTTTTCCATTACTACTTCTGCCAATTGACTTAAATTTGTGCCTCTGGTTCACAATCCCTCCACCAATGTGAACAGCTTCTCCTTATCTACACTGTCCAGGCCCCTCGTGATTTTGAATACCTCTATCTAAGGCTGATAAGCACCAATGCATTCATGGAGCAACTAGATAAATATACAAGCATGAAAGGAATAGAAAAGTATGTGAATTGGGTGATATGAAGAGGGATGGGAGGAGGTTTGTGTCAAGCATAGCCACCAGCACAGACCAGTTAGTGGCCCTGTTTCCATGCGGTTCAATGCAATATTCCATTTTCTGTCCTGTTGGTAGATCAGTAAGGAGCATGGAGTTGCACCATTCCGACCTGGAAGATCCCAGGCTGAACCCTCCGTCTGTTCTGAGTCAGTTGTCCATGAGGACAACAATTAGCCGCGGGTGAAAGATTCCTGATCGTGACCGTTATCCGGTGATTCCTGCTGGGGTGTGAAAGTGAACGTTGGGTGTGAACACATTGGAGCTTAGATTTTGATGCTCCTATGATGGAATAGCCTGTCGGCCACTGGCTTTGGGTGACTGTGTGGAGTTTGTATGCCCTCCTCCGTGTGTGCGTGGGATTCCTCCGGGTGCTCCTGTTTCCTCCCACAGTCCAAAGATGTGCGGGTTGGGTGGATTGGCCATGGTAAATTGCCCCTTAGTGTCCAGGGATGTGCAGTTTGGGTTACGGGGATTGGGCAGGGTGGACATGGGTATAGTGCTCTTTCTAAGGGTTGGTGCAGACTCGATGGGCTGAATGGCCTTCTGCATTGTAGGGATTTGAAGTAATTCTAACAAACCCAAGGCCGAATTACCTACCTCTATTCCTATGTACCATAGCTGCAAATGCAAAAGAGCACTCCTAATGTAGTACCGCACAATTCCCACACTAAGCATCTTGGCTGCCTCATGAGAGAGATACTGCTGAACCTGGGCCAGGCTCGTCCTGTGGCCATTGTGAACCCAGCTGTGATCTCCCTGTTACGGAAATACCCCTAATCAACATCACAAATGACAATTGAAAAGCATGATGCTGTAATTATTACAAGCCTGCAATAAAAGCAGAAAGTTCTGGAAATGCACAGGCAGCATCTGTAGAGAGAGAAATAGAGTAAATGTTTCAGGTTGATGGCCTTCCATCAGATCAGGAAAAAGCTCGATGCAGGATTTGAACAAGGTCTGGGACGAGGTCAAAGGAAGATTGGGTGGAAGATCAGAGGGGCTGAATGGCAGGTGGTCTGGTGAATGGTGATGGGGCAAGAAACAAAGGATGTGCCTAGATCAGGAATGGCACTCTGCTGTCTTCCACCCGATCACAGATCTTCCTGTGTCCTTGTTCCACTCCCCACCTCTTGCTCACATCCTATTACATCTGGAAGGTCACTGACCTGAAAAGTTAACTTTGTTTCACTCTGCTGCCTAATTTGAGTATTTCCAGCATTTTCTGTTTTCTTATCACAAATGGCAGCTTCTCTGACTCTGGTTATGGTGCAATTCCCCCAACATCTGAGCACATCATCGCCCTCCAGTGCTTTCTAGCTCATAACAGCACTGGGCAGCTGAAGTACAGTGCACATTTTCCGGTGAGTGGACAGTCCCGTGAAGGAGAGCCGTGTGTGCGGGGGGGCAGGCGGGATAAGTGGTGGCGCACACCCGTGGGGAAGGCGTGCGCCTCTGAATTCAACAGTTTTGCCGATTGCAAAGAAACGTGGATTTTGGCAAATTCTGAAGTTTCTTCATTCAAAGATTTTAAGCAATTACAGGAATTAGAAGAACAAATATGCAGGGTGATTGGGGAGACTTGCAGGAATAACAGGGTTGGCATTGTAGGGGATTTTAACTGGCACTGCCTTAGTGTTAAAGGCTTAGATGAGGTGGAATTTGTTAAGCGTGTTCAGGAAAGTTTCCTTGGGCAGTATGTGGCGGGCCCTTCTCGGGAAAGGGTAAAACCTGACCTATTCTTGGGAAATAGGGCAGGGTAAGTGATTGAGGTCATGGTGGGAGACCACTTTGGGACCATTGACCATAGTTTTATTAATTTTAAAATAGTTATGGATTGGAACAGCATGGTAGCATTGTGGATAGCACAATGGCTTCACAGCTTCATGGTCCCAGGTTCGATTCCGGCTTGGGTCACTGTCTGTGTGGAGTCTGTACATCCTCCCCGTGTGTGCGTGGGTTTCCTCAGGGTGCTCAGGTTTCCTCCCACAGTCCAAAGATGTGCAGGTTAGGTGGATTGGCCGTGATAAATTGCCCTTAGTGTCCAAAATTGCCCTGAGTGTTGGGTGGGGTTACTGGGTTATGGGGATAGGGTGGAGGTGTTGACCTTGGGTAGGGTGCTCTTTCCAAGAGCCGGTGCAGACTCGATGGGCCGAATGGCCTCCTTCTGCACTGTAAATTCTATGAAGGGACAAAACTGGACCACAGGTGCAAGTTCTAAATTGGGGCACTGGAATTAGACAGGAGCTTGCAAGGGTTGATTGGAGATGTACTGGGATACAGGAATGTACTCGAGAAGGAAATTAGGAGAGCAAAAAGGGGACATGAGGTAGCTTTGGCTGAGGGATTGAGGTGAATCCAAAGGGATTATTTAATTATATTAAAGGACAAAGAATAACTAGAGCGAGAATAGGACCCATCAATGACCAAAGTTGGACACACGTATGGCACCGCAGGAGATGGGTGAAGTCCTCAATGAATATTTCTCCTCCGTGTTTACTATGGAGAAACAGATGAAGACTTCGGAACCTGGGAAGGTTAGTGGCGATATATTGGGGACAGTTGACATTACAGTAGAGGAGGTGATTGATGTATTAAAATGTATGAAGGTGGATAAATCTCCTGGCTCTGACCAGGTATATCCAAGAATACTGCGTGAAGCTAGAGAAGAAATTGTGGGAGCCCTGGCTGAGATATTTACATCATCGTTCGCCACGGGTGAGGTAGCAGAAGACTGGAGGGTAGCAAATGTTGTGCCCTTATTTAAGAAGGGCTGCAAAGAAAAACCTGGGAATTATAGACGGGTAAGCCTCACATCTGTGCTGTATAAGTTACTGGAGAAGATTCTGAGGGATTTTTAAAAAAAAAAAGGCATTTGGAAAGACTGGGTTTGATTAGGAGTCGTAAGCACAGCTTTGTGCATGGGCGATCATGCTGTACAAATATTTGTTAGATGTCTTTGATAAAGTGACGGGGAAGGTTTATGAGGGCAGGGCGGTAGACGTAGTCTATATGGACTTCAGTAAGGCCTTTGATAAAGTTCCACATGGTAGGCTGCTCTGGAAGGTTAGATCACATGGAATCCAGGGAGAGCTGGCAAATTGGATATACAATTAACTTGATGGTAGGAAGCAGAGGGTAATGATGGAAGGATGCTTGACGGACTGGAGGCTTGTGAGTGGTGGTGTGCCCCAGGGGTCAGTGCTGGGCCCATTGCTGTTTGTTATCTCTATCAACGATTTTGATAATGTACGAGGCATGATCAGTAAGTTTGCAGATGACACTAAAATAGGTGGTATTGTAGACAGTGAGGAAGATTATTAAACATTGCAGCAGGATCTTGATTGGCTGGAGAAGTGGGCCGAGAAATGGTGGACCGGAGGTATTTGGTGGCACCAGAGGAAGCATTGCTAAAGGGTTATGGTGTACGGGCAGGATGGTGGCATTAAAGCTGGGATGAGATCAGCCATGATCGAATGGTGGAGCAGTCTCTATGGGACAAATGGCCTAATTCCGCTCCTATCTCTTATGAACAGAAGTGTGAGGTGTTACATTTTGGAAAGTCAAATCAAGGTAGGACCTTTAGGTGAATGGTGGGACCTTTAGGAGTATCGTGGAACAGAAGGACCTTGGAGTTCAGGTGCACGGTTCTCAAAAGGGGGAGTCACAGGTAGATAGGGCAGAGAAGAAGGCTTTTGGCATGCTGGCCTTCAGTTAGGGCATTGAGTATAGAAGTTGGGAAGTTATGTTGCAGTTGTACAGGACGTTAGTGATGCCGCACCTGAAGTATTGTGTTCAGTTTTGGTCACCTTGCTATATGTAATTGAACTGGAGAGAGTGCAGAAGAGATTTACAAGGATGTCTCCAGGACTCGAGGGACTGAGTTATATGGAGAGATTGGACAGGCTGGGACTTTTTTCTTTGGAGTGTAGGAGACTGAGGCGTGATCTTATAGAGGTGTACAAGATCATGAGAGGCATGGATAGGATGAATGCATTCGGTCTTTTTCCCAGGGTTGGTGAATCAAGAACTAGAAGGCAGAGGTTTAAGTTAAGAGGGGAAGCAATTAATGGGAACCTGAGGAGCAACGTTTACACAGAGGGTGGTACGTATGTGGAATGAGCTGCCGGAGGAAGTGGTTGAGGCAGGGACATTGACAACATTTAAAAGGCATTTGGACAGATACATGGAATGGAAAGGTTTACAGGGATATGGGCCAAATGCAGGCAAATGGGGTTAGCTTAAATGGGCTTTCTGGTTGGCGTGGGCCAGTTTGGGCCGAAGGGCCTGTCTCCGTGCCGTAGATTCTGAGGGTGGGAATTTTTAGGTTATCAGTTATGATGACCTGGAATGCACGGCTTTCAACGATGAAGGAAGCTGTTCAATAATGAAAATTTGATGGGGAAAGCTTTGGCTGGCAATGGAGAGAGCAGAGAGTGGGACTAATTAGGTAACACTTTCAAAGAGCCAGTACAGGCGCATTGGGATGAATAGCCTCCTGTGCGGCATCATTCTGTGATTTGTTAGCTGGATATTGATGTGCACCCTGAACACAGGCTGGTGAGAATGCACAAGGTTAAATTTTGCTCATCAGTCGTCCCATTAAAATTCTGTATTGTCATAGGTCATGTTGCCATAGTTACAAGTACTGTGTCTCCATGGGATCCGGTGTAGTCACAGTTCTGACGAGCTTTTGTCATAAAATCCTTATTAAACTGTCTATGTGACAGATAATGGCACAATCCAGTCTCAGTATCTTTTATGCTATTGATAAGATTGATATTTGCAGTTAGCTGCATCTCATCCATTCTAATGTTGCAAAGCTCCATCTTCATTTTGAAATAGGAAAGCTTTTCTGCCTGATGGATAACGTCTGAATCGTAATCCTTGCCCTCAAATGTTGCAAATTGTAATGGGAAATGCTATCCTCAACAGGATTTAACTATGTCTTTGAACCTGACGCACGTTATATTGAAAACAAGGGACTGGGGCCTTAGATTGTACTTAATAGCGGGTGGGTAATGATAATAGTGTTGCCAATCCTCCAGGAATGATTTAGAATCTGCAGGAATTAAAGATTAATCTGGACGATGCTGCGATCTATGTAGTGCTTTTGTTTTCTTTGAATCTCTGAATACCCAATTAGTCATAAAAATATGGAATGAAAGCTGAAGTCTATGATCATTCGGTTGGGTAATGGAGGGTCTGTTCGATTTTCACGTGATGTGGGAGGGTTGGAGCCGTCAGGATGGAGTGTGAAATGACCAATGGCAT
This sequence comes from Scyliorhinus canicula, assembly GCF_902713615.1. Classification (NCBI taxonomy): domain Eukaryota; kingdom Metazoa; phylum Chordata; class Chondrichthyes; order Carcharhiniformes; family Scyliorhinidae; genus Scyliorhinus; species Scyliorhinus canicula. The sequence continues at coordinate 8,762,127 of NC_052147.1, forward strand.
GGAGGGGGGGGGGGGGGGGGGGGAGAAAGAGAAACAGTTGGGAGGTGGATGTGTCATGTGACACTGCCCTGGAGTAGTTAACCCGAGACTACACCAGTTGCCAATATGACTCCCAAAACTCTTGTGCCGCAGCTGTAGATTGTTCCTTTCCCATCGGCAGACCCATAATTTATATCCAAGATAACAAATTCAATAGGTGGGCAAAATGGGTGTGAGCAGCTTGACTGTCCATTGTGGAAAGGATCATTCATCCAGTAAACCCATTCCCACTAGCATTACGACCATGCCAAATTTGAATTTTAACCCCGTTTTGTTTGGGCACCACACCTTGAGAAGAATATGTGCACCTTTCTGTAAGGATGAGGTTGTGTTCATTTTTTGAGAAGAAACTAACATGTTTTCATGATGTGGAGATGCCGGCGTTGGACTGGGGTGGGCACAGTAAGAAGTCTACCAACACCAGGTTAAAGTCCAACAGGTTTGTTTCGAATCACTAGCTTTCGGAGCATTCTTCTCCTTCCTCCTCCTCCATATTTTCAGACATCTGTTCATTGATGCAAACAATTGAGGTAGGGGTTAAACTGTGATATAAGTTAGAATGGTGAAAGTCGCCATCGTTCCAGAGGCCCATTGGCTTCTTTCCCCTTTTGAGGGGGAGAGCTGACTGATGATCACCACACCTCAAGCGATGGGCAAGGTAACCCGTAACTTCAGCTGGTACGGGTATTGAACCCGTGCTGTTGGCCTCTCTCTGCATCACAAACCAGCTGTCCTGCCAACTAAGCTAAATTGGGAAGAACTCCCCTGCCCTTCAAAATGGAACCACAAAACCGTCCAAGTCCACCTGAGTGCGTACTGGGCATTGACGTTAAGTGAGATTTTCCACAGTTCTCAGACCATTCCAGTTGGTAAATGGAGAATTGATGAATGAGATGTAGTAAGTATATATCGTAGTTCGTTGAGGGTTATAGAACTCTATAACACTGATATGGTATTCCTAGCAATTCAAAAAATATTCTATTTTATCAAAGAATCTACCCGCCACAGTAAAGCCACACCAATGGAAATCCACTTAATTCCAGTGTCACCTCCTATCCTCACAGTTGTATTTCCTGCAGTCAGTGTTCTCTGTGAAAAGAAGGAATACTCCCTTCCCCCTGGGTTCTGAAAACGCCATCAACCCCCCCCCCCCCCCCCCCCCCGGCCATTCGTACCCCATCCATCGTCCTGGGGTTCGACCTATCCACCCTCAGCTCCAGGACACAGTTAAAATCTCCTCCCATGATCAAGTGGTACGTGGCCAAATCCGGAATCGCTGGCAGCAACCCTCTCCATAAAACCCACATCATCCCAATTTGGGGCATACACATTTACCAACACTACCGGTGCCCCTTCCAATACCCCACTCACAATCACATATCTCCCACTCGGATCCCTCACCTCCTTCGCACTCTCAAATCACATTTTTTTTGCTAATTAAAATCACCACACCCCTCGATTTCAAATCAAACCCCGAATGGAAAAACCTGCCCGACCCACCCCTTCCTTAACCTAACCTAGTCCTTCACACGGAGATGTGTCTCCTGCAGAAAGACAACCCCCGCTTTCAAGCTCCTGAGGTGCGTGAACACCCGTGACCTTTTAACCTGCCCATTCAGTCCCTGGACGTTCCATGTTACTAACCTTATCGGAGGCTAGTGCCTCCAATCCCCTCTACCATCTGTGATCTTCCCCACTTAACTCCCGCCCTCTTAAATCCACCCTATACCTAGCCCATCCCAGATGGCCCCTTTGTCCGCGCTTCCCCTACCCCATCCCCTTTTGGCCTTCTCCCCCACCACCTACTTCAGTTCACCAGCCTAACCTGCTAGCGGTTGCCCCTGCCCAAAGGCACCTCCTAATAACCTCACCCCCCCTCCCACTCCTCAGGCATTGTCTCTCAGCAGATCATCAAATTCCCAACTACCCCCTCAGAATTGGTTCTGGAGATTCATTGCTATTTATCATTCTCCCCACCCCGAGACCTGTAATGAGGCTGCATCTCAATAAATGTTTTCATAATATTTAAAAATAAAAACTTGCCAATGATCAGCATAAACGCATTAACATTCAGGAACCTCGCCTTCACCCCCTCACTTGCAACATTTAAGATAGTTGAACATTTCATCCTTTTCTGACGCCTCTATTTTCAACTCAATTGTGGTCCAACTGCCCTTGTGTTTCTCCTCTGTTTGCTGCTCCCGTTGCCTCTGCACAGTCACCATTGTAGTACCTTAGATTCCTTCCTTAGTCTCTTGTTTGCATGTTGCCTCTGGGCAGCATTGTCTGAAGTCATGTGGTATATATGGTCTGACAACGTGCCACATGCCTTCCGTCTTAAGTTTGCCTGCCTCTTGCATAATTCACTATTGCGAAAACCTTTGCCCTGACTCAGTTGTTCCTAGTGCTTGGGTGAGATGTTAAACCAAAACCCCTCTCTTTGGGCCGCTTTAAAAAAAAAAATCTCTGTCCTCCAACTTTAAGGGCCTCCACCAACCTGTCTTTTTCAAAGCTGAAGCTTGTTTTCGGCCATCTCCCCGATATCTCCCACTACCTCTTGGCATTTATTTCCCATCATTGAAGGACCTAGCCTAATCTCTGTTAAAGGGGTCTGTATAACTGCCTGCTGTTGTGAATGACGTTCCGAATTATGCGGCAAGTCGTTGGAATCGGTCCTGCTGCTGAAGTTGCTGCTGTGAGGTTATAAACATCACAGCAGCCACATTTTGTCTGAAATATTTGTGAAGCTGTGGCTTGGTTGGTTGGTTTTTTAAAAAAAAAGTTTGTCTGGCCACGATGAGTTCCTATGGCAACAAAATAAATTTGGTTAAAGCCATTACAATGTATAAGAGACTAAAAATGGGACCACTTGAGTCTCCTCCTATGCTAACTACCCCCTGCTGAACACTTTCTGTCATTCCCTAGTCAAAATATTTTACTGCGGTATGCTGTTTTTTTTTAAAAATGAATAAATCATGGTGGTTAACTCAGTTTCCATGGCAACCTATGAGCAAAGTTGCTGGAAGTTGCTGTTGCATGTCTCACAGCCCGCTTGTATTTCAGAGTTGCTGTCACTGTAAGTAACTTCACCACCTGGTGGGGCTGCGTTGCCCTGAATTCAGCTTGTTTACAATGCATTCCGGATTGAGACCAACGCTGCACATACCAGACCTGCATGGATTTTAAAGTCCTGGACACAAATTTACAACTTTGGACCTCAATCTGTCCCGACCATGATATCGCCACGCAGTTCAGATATGCTCTGTTCACAGCTGGACCCAAATGTGTGCAATAAGTTAGAATCATGGAATGATACAACATGAAAGGGAGGCCATTCAGCCATCCCATTTCGAGCTCCAAGTTATCATTTATCCAATTGAATATGCTTCCATCACACTTTCAGCAATGCATTCTAGACCACCACAAGTCGCTGTGCAAAAAAAAAGCTTCCTTTTGTCACCTCTGGTTCTTTTACCAATACCTTGAATCCGTGTCCTCTGGTCACCAACCTTTCTGCCACTGGAAATAAATCATTACTCCTTATTTTCTTAACCTTCCCTGCTTTAAGGAGGAAAACCTCAGTTTCCCCAGACTGTCCACATAACTGAAGTCCCTCATTCCTGGTACCATTCCATAAATCTCAGCAACCTCTTAAGACCGTTGACCTCTTTCTTAAAGAGTGATGCCCAAAATTAAACACTGTACTCCACTTGAAACCTAACTAGTATTTTCTGGAGATTTAGTATAACGTTCTTGTTTTGTTTAATTCTCTATATCTCTATTCGCACCTACCTTTCTAACCACCGTTTCAACTTGCCCTGGCACCTTCAAAGATATACGGCAGATCTCTCTATCTCAACACCCTCCGAGCGTCATTTAGTTTGTAATTGCCTCTCCTCATTGTTCCTACCAAAATGTATCACTACATTTTTTTACATTATATTGCATTTCTCACATCATCCCAATTTACCAGTCTGTCTACAAAATCTGTTACTACCCTTCTCATTTTATTATTACTGTTCAATCATTTGATGGGGCTGGTTTAGCTCACCAGGCTAAATCGCTGGCTTTTAAAGCAGACCAAGCAGGCCAGCAGCACGGTTCGATTCCCGTACCAGCCTCCCCGGACAGGCGCCGGAATGTGGCGACTAGGGGCTTTTCACAGTAACTTCATTTGAAGCCTACTTGTGACAATAAGCGATTTTCATTTGTAAACTTGGTAATTATGCTCTGCGCAGCCAGGTCCAGGTCATTAATATTTATCAAGTAAAGCAGTGATCCTAATGCCGACTGCTATGGAATGCCAATCCATTACACTCCCAATGTGAAGAACAACCATTCACCTCTACTCTCCCCTTGGCAATTCATCATTCGTGCTGCCACTGTTCCTTCAGTCCCATGAGTTTTAGTTTGGCTAACAAGTCTATTATGTGGTACTTTATCAAACACCTTTCAAGTCCACATGCACAGCATCAATTGCACTACCCTCATTAATCCTCTGTTACTTCATTAGATTTACTTATTAAATTTATCAAACACAACAGTTGGGATTTTCCAGACAACCCACCACGTGTTTCGTGACGATGGCCCGCCATTCGCCTGTGGCGAGATCTTCTGGTTCCACTATTGTCAACGGGGTTTCCAGGGGGCGCACTGTCAGCGGGATCAAAGGATCCCGCAGCGCGACTGGCTGGAAAACTCATGTCAATTTGTTTTCTGTGATTACCAAGAATATTGAGTAATCTTAACAAAGCGACACACCAATTGTGTGGGAGTATTTCTCTTTATGTAAGCCCCATGTAGGCTGCCTGTCAAGACTCTACTCATGGGACAAGAATTGGTTGCTTAGCATTCCGAGTCTATAGAGGTTGAAGCCAGCCCTCCCAATGCTGGCAACAGAGATTGAAAAGAATAAAAAACAGACACATGGCAGTCAGATAGGAAACTGCAAGGTCTGGGCCTCGAGCTGGATGCTAAGATGCAGGACATCAGTTTTGTAATTGGGTGTCGTCCTCAAAGAAAGGCAATTCCAAAAAATAAGCAACTCCATCCACAGAAGGGACAGTGTGAAGTTATTATTTTTTCCCCATTTTTGAGATGTCCCAAAGTTTGAAATTCCTCTAACCCTGCTAATTTCACCATCGTCCTGGCCTCCTTTAAGGTCCTCATCATCTTTGACCACATTTTGATGACATTTTCTAATTTCCTTTTGTATATGTGGAAAAGCTTGGGGCACATGTTCGAAGTTGAATGTGCTATATAACTTGTTGATGGTGCAGACCCCCAACCACATTCCTTGAATAAGCCTCCAAATCTGAAACCGATGATAGTTCCCTTATAACTGTCCTAATCTGAGCAGACTCGATACAGGTTAGCCAGCAAATCTAGGGCCATGGAGTGTTCATTTCTGCTTTATGCACTTCTCCATTGTGCCACTGAGGGAGTCGAACCCAGTTCAGTTTATAATTATGTTTTTTCTCCTTAGGTCTGTGCCTGGAGAAGCTAGTAACAGCAGCATCGCCAAGAAATGATCTGCAGCCCGATACTGAACAAGAAATAATTACATGTTATGAGAAAGCTGGTGATATAGCTCTGCTTTATTTACAAGAAACTGAAAGGGTAAGAAGAATCTGCTTGGGCTTTACTGCTAATGTTAAAAGGATTACACTGATCTTAATCTTTTGTAACAGTGCCTATAACTCTTTGTTTTGTTCCTTATTGAAATCTCTGAGGAAAGTGATCCCTTCTCAGTACCCCCCTTTCTTTGGTAATTTCACAAATTGCAATTTGCTTAAATTAACAATTACCTGGAAGCTCTGACCAGTTGCCAATTGGGAGGATGACTGGTCATCTTGGTAATGTGTGTTTGAGAAACACCACTCTTCCACATGAACAGTCAGCCAATATTGTCTTAAACACTGACACCCTGCTCTACCACACAAGGAACTTTCACACAGCCTCTCACTTAAACCTCCCCCCACAGTTATCTCACCTCAGTACTCTGTGCAGTTGGTGATGGCCTGTCCTTTCTCCTTTAACTTCATGTTTTACCAAGGCTGTTTTCTCCCAATCTGGTCCATCTTCAAAACATTCCATAAAATGTACAGCACATTTGGTCCAACCATTCTATTGCAGTACCATTTTTAGGATAAAGAAATGTCTGCTGAATTGCTTATCGGATTTATTATTGACATTTTTATATTCGTGGCCCCCACAAGTGAAAACCTCTTTGTCACATATATCCTATCAAACCCTTTCATAATCTTGAGGACCTCTATCGGTCCACCTCTCAGCCTTCTCTTTTCTGGGGAAGTTTTGTTAAGTGTTTCCTTTCTTTCCTGTGGTTGTCCTTCTCCACATGTCATCTTACTTTGCACTCATCTTTTTGCTAACCGTTCCACCGTACATTCCTCCAGATTGCACACGGTCATTGCTATTCACCTTCATTCTTCTTGCAATGCAATGACAGAATCGCTGCAGCTTAATCCCTAACTGGCTAGAATCTCTCCCTAAATTAATGCCAAAACCAGATCAAATGCTCATTCATCCCACTGCCTTGTGAAACCTTGTATATAATTTGGCAGCTGTTTGCAAACACAATGAAGAAGAAAAGGAAATCTGTTCTAAAGCACATTGCGACATTCATTGGGCTAAACCAGGATGTAAATGCTTTTACTATTTCTTTCTGTCCCTTTCCCCTGCCTCTACGCCCTCCTTTATTCTCTCCTTCCTCCACGCCCACATCTTTGCTTACCTTAAATGAAAAGCTGGATATTCAAAGGATCTAGGTGTCCTTGTACACAAATCATGGGAAGTTAATATATAGGTACGGTAAGCAATTAGGAAGTCAAATGGAATTACAGCCTTTATTACAAAGGAGTTTGAGTATAAGAACAAGGAAGACTTGCTGCGATTATGTAGGGCTTTGATGAGACCACACCTGGAGTACTATGTATATTTTGGTCTCCTTGCCTTAGGAAGGATATAGCTGTCTTAGAGGGGGGGAAGCAAAAGTTCACGAGATGGGAGAAGACTCCAATAAAATAGATTGAGTAGAACGGTTTATATTCTCTGGGATTTAGATGATTCCTCTCATTAGTACATATAAAATTCTTAGTGGCGTTGACAGGGTAGATGCTGGAAGGATGTTTCCCCAGACTGGGAGTCTGGAGCTAGGGAATCACAGACTCAGGATAAGGGATTGCCCATTTGTGACTTGAGGTGAGGAGAAATGTCTTCATTCAGTGTGGTGAATCTTTGGAATGCTTTGGAATGTTTAGCCGATGAGAATCAAGGGATATGGGGGATAGGGCAGGTAAGTGGTAAGCAGGTAAAAGTTGAGCAGTGATCTAATTGAATGGCCTATTCCTTCCTGCTCATATTTCTTATACCCTTATTCCACACCCTCAGGCATAGGTCAAAGTTCATGCTATCTCCGTTTTACCCCATGTTCTGTCTAACATTCCACCCTTGACACCACCAAAAATGTATTTGTTTGCCTCGCTTCTGTTTTGTGAAATCTCAGTGTGCATTGTTGACTGTCGCACAGGCCTATTTAACTGTCACTTCACACTGATTCATGTGAAGTCTTTGACGACACTTATGAAGGAGCTGGTGCAATGAAATTTAAATACATGTCCTTTTTTTCCTCGCCAGTTTAATTGCCAGTTCAGCAGAATTCTTCTTGGCGACGGTACTATAACACAAATGGGAGAAAAAAGGGTGTTAGCTCAAACTATTTTTCAGCTGGACCTTTAGTGGGACTATAAATCACCAAATAAAACATTTAGGCTCACTAATTAAGAACGTCTAGCAAATGGCCCAGGATAATTTTCTGACTTAGTAGGATCCAATTAAATGAAGCACTCTGGCTAGTCAAGCTGACTATGTTTCTAAAACCTTTCTGACAAGCACCTGAAGGAACTTGAGCCAATTTCATATTTAAGGGAATGTTATCCCAGTATTTTAGTTAAATTAAATCTAATAGGTATGAACTTGCTGAGAGCAAGCAGGAAATTTAAATTAAATGATTGTCGAAGTTAAAGTTCTTTTTCATTTTACAGGACGTGAATGATATTGTGAGACAACTATAGAATTTAACACAACGCTGTAGTTACCCCACAAGCACTGCACCCGGTACAGGAGCAGTGCTGTAGGGTAGGTTTTCCTAGATTTTGTACTCAAATGGATGACCAGAAACAGATGCGTTGTACAGGAAAAATGGGTGCTAATCTTTCAGAACGTAGGAACAGGAATTGGCCATTCAGCTGCTTGCGCCTGTTCTACATTCAGTTAAATTGTGCCTGACCTTTTATCTGTAGCCGTTACCCTCCGCTTTGTGCACTTGAATCGCCCTGCACACAAACTTCCTCGGTATGTTTTTCTCTGGCTGCCTGAAGAGGGTGCTGCACTGTAAAATGCCACAAAGATACTGCGTGCACCGGGTGTCAAACCAGGGCCAGACTGCACCCTTGATGCTGTCGCCAAGTGTACTCATTACTCTGCTACCCAAACAATGCAAAATCGCGAATTGCTCTGTAGCTGCTGGGAAAATGGTATAAATTACTTCCATGTTCATACCAAAGTCCATTATCAACAACTTTCCAAAAGCAAACGCTACACTTGGTAATCATCAGCTGGTAATTTTGTAATCCAGAGCAACTTGAGTTGTTGGTAGCAACGGCAGCCATCAAATATGATGCAGACTATGAGTCTGCTGTCATTATTTAAAATCAGAATGTAGGGCAGCACGGCGCCGAAGTCCCAGGTTCGATCCTGGCTCTGGGTCACTCTTCGTGTGGAGTTTGCACATTCTCCCTGTGTTTGCATGGGTTTCTCCCCCACAACCAAAGATGTGCAGGGTAGTTAGATTGGCCATGCTAAATTGCCCCTTAATTGGAAAAAATGAATTGGGTACACTAAATTTATTTTTTTTTAAATCAATGTATTGAGACGTCCTAGATATCCTACACTTGTCCCTTTGATGATGATGGCACTATCTCTAAGTCTCTGGAGAGCCCAGCATTCCTCCATGCTATGAACAAGTGATAAATACATTCACTGTTTAAATGAAGGGCCACAGAACGGTCAGATGTTAAATCTAATCTCTTGGCAAAACATTAATCTGCCCAACACACCTCCGGGCATGCCTTCATACATCTTCACCCTAGAACAGTAATTTTCAGACTTTTTTTCCCGGGACCCACTTTTACCAACTGGCCGGCCTTCGCAACCCACATCGGTGACTTTCGCGATCCACCATTTTCACTTACCTTTAATGTGACAGGTGAGTCTGCTTGGTCCTCACAAACTCACTCCAGTCAGGTTCACAAGAGGAAAGGGCAATACGAATATCAGGTACAGAATTCAACTGGTTCCTTTGTGCTGTCTTCATCTTTGTGAGGAGGAAACTCCAATCTTGCACATGTAGAATGTCGTTAAGGGCAATAGCAACAGATTGTTTGTTTTACTCAGCACTGGATACTCCTCTGAGAAGCTACTGAAGAATGCTGACAGCCTAATAGACTTGTGGTGTGTTTCTAATGTGCTGTCACGGGTGAGGCGCAAAAGTTCAGTCTCTTCATTTGGAGCCTCACTTCCCTCCACCTCCTGTATACATTATCCAACACCCCCCCCCCCCCCCCCCCCCCCTCCCCAAACTCATAACCCATTTTATCATGCACTTCCAAGTACTCCGTGATCCCATCCTCCCATCTTTAACAATGGACTCCAAAATCTTACCAATGACCGAAATCCGGCTAACCGGCCTACAATTTCCCCTCTTCTGCCCCTCTTACTTCTTAAACAGCAGAGTTACATTAGCCACTTTCAGGATGTTGCAGGATAAAGCAGGGCATAATTCACCCCGACAGACTTAAGTCGCTTTTTCATTTCATTGAAGCCTCTGTGCCTCTGCAGCATTGCAGCTGTGAAGTCTTGAAAGAAAGAGACCCCCCACCCCCATGTAGACCAGTCCCACCACACCACCACCTCCAACACTGGCAATCTCCGAAGTTATATAAATGGATAATTACGGCTGGGGACATTTATTGTCCCTCGGCTTCAGAGACCGGATATGGTGTGTCCTTTGCAACTTGATACGCCCAGTTTCCGAAAACATGGCAGCCAGCTCTCTCAAAATGTAATAGGGAGCTTCCCCTCCACTCCTGGCAAACCGACGGCCCGGGCATTTTTCTTCAGGCTCTGTTCTCCAGATCCTCTAGGATATCTAACATTCCATGAACTTGGGTTTCCTGGAAATGCAGGTGGGCTTCAGCTGAGGAAGTTGCACTCTTGACAATCGGAATTCTGTCCTCCGTTTTATCGACCATTTATTAGCACTTTGCATCTCAGTTTCGTGAGCGCTCATATTCTGTACCAATAAGCTGAGTTTATCATCAATGAAGTCATCATCTGCAACACCTTCGAGAGTGCAGGATCACGAGGCCGCTTGAGAATCAGGTTGCCATGTCGAAGTGTCCGCTCCACCCCAGTTGCATCCGACTTCTCCCTTTTTCCGACAATTATTTTAGGATTCCTCAGCTTTTTTTCAACACCATCCACCGAGCTAAAAATCTTCTCGGAACATACTAAGGAATATTAACTCCCCGATTAAGTAGTGCGTGCTGCGCAAACAGGATAAATGAGGGGATTAAATGATGAGTAGGACTAGAGCCCACGGTAACGCCGCTATTCCCACGCCTGCATCACGTGATCCGTTTGATACTTTTAAAAAGATGTGCTCATATGGAAGACTGTTGGGAGGTAACAAAGGAGAATATAAGTAATGTGTTATAACATGGTTACAGGAGGTGGCCAGTTGGCTATCCACAAGTACAACTCAGCTAATCTCGTTCTGCTCTCCTATAGCCTGCAGATTTTTTAATACTAGATAGGGTGGCATGATGGCACAGTGGTTGGCGCTGCTGCCTCACAGCACCAGGGACCTGGGTTCAATTCCCGTCTTGGGTGACTGTGCGGAGCCTGCACTCTCTCCCCTTCCCTGTGTGGGTTTCCTCCCACAGTTCAAAAATGTGGAGGTTAAGTGGATTGACCATGCTAAATTGCCCCTTAGTGCCCAAAGATGTGCACGTTTGGTGGGGTTACGGGGATAGGGCAGGGGAGGAGGCCTAGATAGGGTGCTCTTTCAGAGAGTTGGCAAGGACACAGTGGGCCGAATGGCCCCCTGCACTGTCGGAGTTCAGAGAGTGAGGGTGATGGACCAAAGGACCATTTGCATTGTTTCAGTCGATTAGACGATAGTCCATAACTGACCTGGGTTCCGTTTCTGTGGCTTTGTCTAACATTTACCGAATTAGTATTATTTGACTGCCTTGCATGTGGCATGTGCATCCCACTTGAAAACATTAACATTCACAATGTTTACGGCTCACCTCTCATTGATCGACACAAATATGAAACTTGCAAAACAGTGACTGGCAGATAGGGAACATACTTAAAAAAAAAAACACCAAACACCTTTTAGCGTGAATATATTTTGAAAAAACTAGAACAATTACGTGCTTTCCATCTGATGCTCTTGCTCGCCTTCATAGCATCTGATGAAGACAGTGGACAATTGTAAACAGCCTCAAATCTACCGACAATTTTCATTTATTTCTGCTGGTTAACCTGCATTTCACAGGGCAGGTGGTATCTGTGGACCCTGAACCTATAACTAGGATTGCCAGCTCTATCTGAATATAATCATGGAGGTTTCATCACCTCCAACAAGACCCTTCTCCCGTGCCAATGTGAAAATCAGCAGACTCTTCATTATCTGATTAGATGATTCTTGACGATTCGTCAGACAGCTTTTTATTTTCCATCACCGACGTTTTCGTAACTAATAAAAGAGCTTAATTTCTTTTTATACCCCTCTGATTTTCCCTTTCGGTTACTCCGAGCAATATCTTTTTAAGATTAATCTTCCATCCGTGGAAACTCCAGGATTATGCTAGAGGGTTGACAACCCTAATTAGAACACGGAGTGCATTACAGATGAAGATTTTAAAAGGAACAGAATAAAAGAGAAGTGGAGGATAAAATTCCTCATTACTAATATCTGGGGGCTTGTGAAATTGGGACAGCTGTCAGCTGTCCCACAGACTAATCAAGTACTGTATGACTATGTCCCGGACACCACCATCACTATCCCTGGGTATGTCCTGTCTCAATGACAGGGCAGATCCACCAGGGGTGGTGGCAGCACAATGGTATACAGCTGGGAAGGAATTGGCCGGGGAGTTCTCAACATTAGTGGCACAGTGGTTAGACTGCTGCTTCATAGCGCCAGGGACCCGGGTTCAGTTCCGGCCTTGGGTTACTGTCTGTGTGGAGTTAGCACTTTCTCCCTGTGTCTGTATGGCTTTCCTCCGGGTGCTCCGGTTTCCTCTCGCAGTCCAATGATGTGCAGGTTAGGTGGATTGGCTATGCTAAATTGCCCCTTTAGTGTCCAAAAAGATGTGCATGTTAGATTAAGGGGTTAATGTGATAGGGTGGGGGAAGTGAGCTTGGGTGAAGTACTCTTTCAGAGGGTTGGTGCAGATTCAATGGGCCAAGTGGCCTCCTGCAATGTAGGGATTCTATGAATTGACTCTGGCCCCACGAGGTCTCGTGGTATCAGGTCAACCATAGGCAAGGAAACCTCTTGCTGTTTACCACCTACTAAAGTCTAATGATGACCATTGTCGATTGTTGTAAAAACCCATCTGGCTCTAATGACCTTAGGGAAGGAAATCTGCCACCCTTACCTGGTCTGGCCTACATGTGACTCCGGATCTACAGCAATGCCGTTGACTTTTTTTTCTTCTTTAAGAAGTACTGGTTATTTATTGAATAGTTCCAGATATTTTATATTTTACTATTTCTCAACATCCTGCTCTGCTGTTCTATGCTCTCTTAGCACGGATTCCAAACAAACGTGCATTTGCATGAGCCATACGGAGGCTTGCAATGACCTTGAAATACTTCTCATCCTTAGAGACCACCCGGGCCCCCTCCCTTTTGTAAATATTCTTGATTGGCATGGCAGGCCCAGTTAGCTGCTTTGCTGCATTAATTTCTTCAGCAGAAGAATCTCCCTTCTTGGGCATTGAAACCTTTCTTGGGAAGATGATTAACTTGGAGCGATATTCCTTCAGACGTTGAACATTACACTGAATAGATTCAGTTGACTTGTTGTGGCATCTGTAATCAACAGCAATGCCAATAGTATATGCCACCCTCTTGTTAATGCCTGCATCCTTTAGCTCCTCCCGGCTGAAGCCTCGTGCAGCACGTACTTTAGTGTGATATCTGATAGTGGGACACTTAACAACTGGTTGAAGGAGGCCAGCAACTGGACGTGGAGCGATGCGACATGCTTTAGCCAACCGTGCCTTGCGCCTGCAGACTTTTCTGGCTGGCTGGTTGAACCAAGTGCAGACTCTTTTCTGCCAGTCCTTGTGGAAATTAGGGTTCAGTATCATTCTGTTCTGATTTGGGGCCGTGGCTGCTTAATGAAGGGAGGGAGGGAAATGGCCTTCAGGAGGGAAATGGCCGAAGCAATGCCGTTGACTCGTAAATGCCGTCTGAAATGGCCGAGCAAGCCACTCAGTTGTATTCAATCACCACAAAAACATGGGGAGGTGGTGGCGTAATGTTATTGTCACTGGAGTAGTAAACCAGAGTCCTAGAGCTCTGGAGACACAGCTCACCTAACCTGCAGATGGTGAAATTAAAATTCAATAAAAATCTGGAATTGAAAGTCTAGTGATGATCATGAAACTATTGTCAATTGTAGTTAAAACCCATCTGGTCCTTTAGGGAAGGAAATCTGCCATCCTTACCTGGTCTGGCCTACATGTGACTCCAGACCCACAGCAATGTGGTTCACTCTTAACTGCCCCCTCAAGGGCAATTAGGGGTGGGCACAGCCTGCGACACCCATGTCGCATGAACAAATAAAAAGAAACTACTGCCCCACCTCGGCTGATGAATCAGCACTCCTCTGTGTTGAATACTACTTCAAGGAAGCACTGGGATGGCTAGGGCGTAGAATGGGTGGCATGGTGGCACAGTGGCTAGCATTGCTGCCTCACACAACTGGAGCCTTGGGTCAGAATCCGGCCTTGGGTGACTGTGCACTTTCTCCCTACATCTGCGTAGTTTTCCTCCGGGTACTCCGGTTTCCCCACCCTCAGTCCAAGGGTTGGCGTAGACTCGATGGGTTGAATGGCCTCTTTCTGCACTGTAGGGATTCTAAGAAATGTACTCCGCGGGGGGGGTGGGGGATTAATGTCCATCAGCATGGCTCGGTAACACCACTACTGACGAAGCTGAACAAGTCTGGGCCTATGGTAGGTAGTGAGGGGGCCAACCAGAGGGGAAAACATACTTGACCTCATCCTCACCAATCCACCTGTCATAGATTCAACTGCGGTTGACAGTCTTGGTGGGAGTGACTGCCAATAGTCCTTGTGGAGATGTGACAAAGATTCTTCTGCAATACGACAATTGCACCCATTTGCAGCTTTGACAATGACACAGTATCTGGATTAGAGCAGAAGAGACAAAGGACCGCACATTGAGAGAGAGAGATCGAACACGTGAGGGAAGTGGAAAAACTGACACAGCCAATAGCATGCTGACAGTTCTCGAGAAACAAGATTGTCAGACTATTTACAGCAATTAGGCTGCATTTTACCAGGATAATTTGTTGTACGCTGTGAACTATAATACTGCTGTTTTTCTACTACAGCATGTCGTCAGCATAGCAACATAGACCAGCTTTGTATTAATAATTGTACAATTATGAATTATTATTGAGTCACCCTATTTTCAGGATGATAGAGTAGAGTTTGTTTAATTGATGGTGACAATGTACTCTCCCACCTCTGTCTGTGTAAAGCAGAGCTATTTTTCAGATGCTAATGTTTTTCGCTGCTTGATTGCTCATTAGCCATAACGTTAACATCGGCTATAGCTTCAGCTGATGTCAGCGGCTGACCTCATTTGAAGTGCTGTTGTCAGTATAAAACAGACAAGAGAGCAGATCTCATGATTTAACGTAGTGCAGGGGTCTCTGAACTGCAGCCCACAAGTTGTCTGCAACCTCTGAAACCCAAACAATGCACGTCTCTCTGCTTTTTACTCACTCTCGCTGTTTAACCTAATGCAATTTTGTGATGGTGGAGATTTTAGAAATGGCTGGTATTAGTGCTTGGCAGATCAATCTTAATTTACAAGATGTGATCATTATCAGTAGCTTAAGATATATGCAAGTTAAAGCCATTCAATCTTCATATGTGTCCCATGGACAGAAAACCAGGCCTAATTTACCTGCTGAAGTAATACTGGACCCCATAGACTAGGCTGGTCCCTGGTTTGATTGCTGGCATATAACAAGTTAGGAATGGCAATATAATTCCAAATCAGGATGATGGATGCCTGGAATACAACATGCAGGTGGTGGTGTTCCATGTGCCCACTGCTCTTATTTTTCTAGGTGGTAGTGGTCATGTGTTTAGGAGGTGCTGTCAAAGGAGCTGTATATTTTTATACACCATGGCCTTGTGTGTATGTTTCTTGTGTTGGATGGGCGGCTGATTTAAACTTTGTCCTGGATGGTCACAAGCTTCTTGTGTTGTTGGAGCTTCACTTATCCAGGCAAGTGGTGAGTATTCCATCACACCCGCTGTGTGTGTGTCAGTCAAGCAGACTTTGGGGAGCCAGGAGGTGAGACACTCGCCTCCGAATTCTTAGCTTCTAATCTGCTCTTGTAGTCACCATATTTAATTGGCTGGTCCAGTTCAGTTTCTGGTCAATGGTAACCCCTCGGGATGTTAATGGTGGGCGATTCAGCGATGGTAATGCCATTGAATGTCACGGGGAAATGGGGAGATTCTCTCTTGTCGTGTTGGTTATTGTCTGGTACTTGTATGTTAGTTGTCACTTATGAAATGAAATGAAAATCGCTTATTGTCACAAGTAGGCTTCAAATGAAGTTACTGTGAAAAGCCCCTAGTCGCTACATTCCGGTGCCTGTTTGGAGAGGCTGGTACGGGAATTGAACCGTGCTGCTGGCCTGCTTCCAAAGCCGGCGATTTAGCCGTGTGCTAAACCAGCCCCTTATCAACCCGAAGCCTGATTTTTGTCCAGGCCTTGCTGCAATGCGAATGTTTTGATGTTGGCAAGGACAGGATGAGTTAGACAGATGGTGATGGTGTAACAAAAACAGGTGTTAGTCTGCATTTGCAATGAGGAGATAGTCTCCTCAGTACGAGGCATTTCCCAAGAGAGATACATAACCGAGATTATAATGAAGGTTAAGCCAAAGAGAAGGCATGCTATATTAAAATAATAGCTGTGAATCGTTTAATTTAGAACTGATGTTGTGATGCTGCAGGAAAGGGCTACTTTTATTCCGAACAGTAATTGTTTGTTTTCCCCCAGTCTTGTTGATATCCAGTTTTTAAAAATTAACTTGCTTTGGTCAAAGTGCAGTCAGGCAGCCAGGATTCATTAAATGGTGCCCTGAAACTGAACCGCTACATAAATCTCGCTCACTGGGGTCAGAGAGCGATGCTGATTTGCTAAAGGGAGGAGACCTGAAACATAACAGAACACACAGATTTGTCCCTCCAGTATTAGTATTTTGCAGAGAAATATTCATGGAATTGAGAATTATGTTGCCATATGGTAACTGTACTGTATTACTCGAATCAGAACAATGTCTGTCTCTGCCTCTGTCTCTCTCTCTCATGTTTAAGATCAGCTGGCAGAGTGACACAGTGGAAAGTTCCACCATTTCATTTATGTCTACTTTTTATTGCTGATTTAGAAAAAAATTGCCCGAAGTTATTCATTGCCCGGTATGAATTAATTAATCCTAAATTACCTTGACTACATTCATTCTTCCTGTCCTTCCCCTTTTTTCATCGCTCCTCCTCCTCCTCTGAAACACGCAAATCACTAAAAGTAACCACACAAGTTAAGAGCATTTAGAAAAGCCAGCTTAGAACCGGCGTT
This sequence comes from Scyliorhinus canicula, assembly GCF_902713615.1. Lineage (NCBI taxonomy): Eukaryota > Metazoa > Chordata > Chondrichthyes > Carcharhiniformes > Scyliorhinidae > Scyliorhinus > Scyliorhinus canicula. The sequence continues at coordinate 8,779,176 of NC_052147.1, forward strand.
CTTTTCAAGTGGGATAGAATTGTAAAACAGATATGCTAACCTTGATTAGACCACACTCGGCATACTGTGAAGAGTTCTGGGATTCTTATACAGGAACATAGGAAATAGGAGCAGGAATGACCATTCAGCCCCTCGAGCCTGTCTCAATGTCAGGTTGCTACATTATCCCCATATCCCTTCGACATAATCTATCGATTTCTTGTTGAACATAACTGTAAACCATTCATCCCAGCTGCTATTAATACTGGACAAGTCTGATCCCAGAGTGAAACTTGGCTTAATAGATCCTAAGTGTTTTTCAGAAATCATGGAGGAACGCTACTGAATAATGTCACAGGAGTCTGCTGATCATTTCTTAATACAAAATATTAAAACAACGGAAGTGCGGGCAGCACGGTGGCGCAGTGGGTTAGCCCTGCTGCCTCACGGCGCCAAGGTCCCAGGTTCGATCCTGGCTCTGAGTCGCTGTCTGTGTGGAGTTTGCACATTCTCCCCGTGTTTGCATGGGTTTTGGCCCCACGACCCAAAAGATGTGCAGGGTAGGTGGATCAGACACTCGAATTTGCCCCTTAATTGGAAAAAGTGAATTGGGTACTCTAAATTTAAAAAAAAAACAAGGGAAGTGAACTGTATTACACCGGACAAAAGGGTTGCAAAGAACTCATACAGACACAACAAGACAGTTCAAATCCCACTCTTCGTTTACCTCAGCAGTATCTTTATAGACACACAACTCAGCCCCTAGCTTGACATAAAAGCTTCTTCTAGGACTGGCATAGTTGCAAACAGTTTTCTTCCAGTGAATTCCTGAGCATTCACTTGATGCTTTTCATCATATTCCGATCTGTCCCCGTGACACCCAAAACCCACACTCTAAACTCGCACCAGAGCAAACAAATTAGTTCCGTAAACTCAGTATTCCTGCAGCACCTCTGCCAAACTGATCACTTCGCTAAGTTCTATAACTGACTATTCAGACAACTACTGTCTCTAAGAGGCATGCAGTCTTATCAGGGAACTTAAAATTCCGGACCCCTCTGACACGCACTGAACTCTCCCCTCTGCCCTTTCTCTGTGACCGGGTCACTTGACCACTCACGAGGCAACAATAAAGTTTTTTGTTTTACTTTGTGTTTTTCTTCCTCATAATCACTAAACGTTTAACCCATATCTTTAACTTCATGGGTAGTAAAACCTCATTTAAAAAATGTCTGACTGTGTGTATATATATATTATACGTACGCGCACACAAACAAGACTATCCAGACTCCTAGGGATCCTTTTAAAAATATGTATGTTTCAATGAGATCACCCCTCATTCTGCGAAGCTTTAGACAATGCAGACCTCGTACGACATGCTGCCATACCAGGAATCAGCCTGGTGAACCTCTATGTCAAGTATATCTTTCCTCCTGCAAGGAGACCAAAACACACTGCTCCTGATGCAGTCTCACCAAGGTTTTATACAATTGCAGCAAGACATCTTTTTACTCCTGTACTCCGATTATCTTACAATAAACGCCAACTTTGCCTCCTGCACTGGCATGCTGGCTTTCACAGACTTGTGTACAAGAACACCCTGGTATGTGACCCACTACAGCACAGTAGTTAGCATTGTTGCTTCACAGTGTCAGGGACCTGGGTTCGATTCCCGGCTCGGGTCACTGTCTGTGTGGAGTTTGTACGTTCTCCCTGTGTCTGCGTGGGTTTCCTCCGGGCGCTCCAGTTTCATTGAACATAGAACATACAGTGCAGAAGGAGGCCATTTAACCCATCGCGTCTGCACCGACCCTCTTAGGCTCTCACTTCCACCCTATCCCTGTAATCCAATAACCCCTCCTAACCTTTTTTAGTCACTAAGGGCAATTTTTCACACCCAGTCCATGTAACCTGCACGTCTTTGGACTGTGGGAGGAAGCCGGAGCATCCGGAGGAAACCCGCAGCCACTGGGAGAACGTGCAAACTCCGCACAGACAGTGACCCAGCAAGGAATCGAACCTGGGACCCTGGCGCTGTGAAGCCTCCATGCTAATCACTGTAATTTCCTCTCACAAGTCCCGAAAGACGTGCTTGTTAGGTAAATTGGACATTCTGAATTCTTCCTCCGCGTACCCGGAATGTGGCGACTTGGGTGCAGACTTGATTGGCCGAATGGCCTCTTTCTGCACTGTATGTTCTATGTAGGGGATTTTCACAGTAACTTCATTGCAGTGTTAATGTAAGCCTACTTGTGACGCTAATAAAGATTATATTATTATAGACATCACCACTTCTCAATATCTCATCATTTAAAAGAAGTACTCTGGTAGGAAAAATAAAATGCAAAGTGGATAACTTCATATATTTTTTTCTCAGTCCATCTGCCTCTTGCCCACTCACTTGCCTGTCTAATACACTTGACTCTTGAATCCTCCTCACAATTCACATTCCCATTTCATTTTGTGTTGTCAGCAAACTTGGAAATATTACATTTGGTCCCCACATTCAAATTATTGATATTGATTCTAAATAGCAAGGGCTCAAACATTGATCCTTTCAATACCCCACTAGTCACAGCCTGCCAACCTGAGAATGACATGTTTATTCCGACTCTGATCTCTGTTCGTTAACCAATTTTCAATCCATGGCAATATATTACATGTGCTCTAATTTTGTTTGCTAGCCTCTTGGGTGGGGCCTTATAGAAGCCTTCTGAAAATCCAAATACACCGCATCCATTGGTTCCCCCTTATCTATTCTCCTTGCATTCTAAAGAAGCAAGTCTGTCAAGTATGATTTCCCTTTCTCTTGCATCATAAAGAAACAGGTTTGTCAAGCATGATTTCCCATGTAAAGAAACAGGTTTGTCAAGCATGATTTCCCATGTTGGCTCTGTCCAATCCTACCATTATTTTCAAATTGTCCAGTTATCGCATCCTTTATAATAGATTTCAGCATTTTCCCTACTGATGTCAGGCCATCAGGACTGTAGGTTCCTGTTTTCTCTCTCCCTGCTCCAACAGATGGATTACATGTTCTACCGTCCAAACTGCAGGAACCACACCAGAATCTATAGAATTTTGAAAGATTATCACCAATTCGTTCATGATTTCCGCAGCCAATTCTTTCAACACTCTGAAATATAGAAAATCAGCTCCAGGGGATGTCTCACTTTCAGTCTCATTAATTTCTTCAGTACTACTTTTTTATGAATACTAATTTCTTTCTTGTGCAGATTTCACCAGCCCCAGAACCGGTTCTAGTGCCTCAAAAATCTAAAGCTTACCTCCTGCATCTCTCCAGCCATTTGCTCTATTGTATTTCTGTACTCACTAGCACGTGGTACTGGGAGTAATCCTGAAATTACTGCCTTGTTTTCAGGACCTCATCCCACCTATTTCATTGGTACAGATGTGGACCATAAGCTCTGGGTGTTCACCCTCTATATGAATGTCTTGCAGCTGTACAGCGGCATCCTTGATCCTGGCACCAGGAAGGCAATGTACCATCTTGGGAGTCACGTCTCTGGTCGCAGAAACACCCATCAGTTCCTTTAACTATTGAATCTCTTATCATTATTGCTCTGGCAGTCTTCTCCCTCTTCTGTGCAGCTGAGCCATCCGTGGTGCCACGGTCCTGGATCTGCCTGCACTCCTCTGAGGAGCCATCGGCCTCAGAGTAGCCAAAATTGAGAACCAGTTACTGAGTGAGATGGACTCTGGGTGTCCTCCACCCCTCAACAACCAGGCATTCACCCACTCCCTTTCTGCTAATACTCTCTTGACCTGCATTATGACGAGCTCCACGTTGTTCTTAGCCTCACAGATGTGTCATAGTGACTCCAGTCGTTCCTCGGGTTCTAAAACCAAACCTCATGTTTCTGCACCTGGTGGAACTTCCTGCACATGTGGTGTCCAGGCCACAGGAGGCCCTCAGACCTTTTGCATGTTAAAGGTTGGGCATTCCACGTGGCCAAGCTGCCCTGCCCTGCCTTTACAAACCTAGACCCTGCTACTGCTAGTAAACCTTAGAATTGCTACTAAAATACCTGAGTTTTAAAAGATAAATGAGCAAAATACTCAGCAACTAATTATTTGCTTCTCCCTCAGATGTCACACATTGAGTTTTTCTCAGAATGTGGCAGGCTACCAGCTCTTTTAAACTGGTTTAAACAAATGTACAGTCTCTGCGCAGATGAACAGCACTTATTCACCAAATTCCCAAACTCTCACTATGTAACCAGCTGCTGTCTTTGCTTATATTGTGAAAATAGCAAGACCACCTCTATGTGTACCAGCTGAAATTCTAATGGGCTCGGGAATCTAGTTCAACTTCGCTACCAACCTCTAGGCAGCTTGTTTATCCCTGACTAAGACTTGAAAAATACTTAACTTTAACAGTAAATTGCAGTTAAATTTGAAAAACAAACTAAATTTTCGAAAGGGATTGACCTTAAAATGAACCCTTAAAATTCCCATGCTCACTCGGTGAAGAGCTGCACTCCGTAACCACTGATGTCTTTGAATGAAATGAATGAAATGAAAATCACTTATTGTCACAAGTAGACTTCAAATGAAGTTACTGTGAAAAGCCCCTAGTCGCCACATTCTGGCGCCTGTTCGGGAAGGCTGGTACGGGAATTGAACCGTGCTGCTGGCCTGCCTGGGTCTGCTTTCAAAGCCAGCGATTTAGCCCTGTGCTAAACAGCCTTGGATGAACCTGCTTAATTCAGAGAAAAGGTTTTCGAGACACTGGAGGAAGATTGAGTACTTTTTAACAAGGATGATACCAGGCTGAAAGTTCATATCTATCAGGAAAGATTGAACAAGCTGGGTCTCTTCAGCTGACCTGTGAGCTGATGGTGACCTTTGAATGGGCAAAGCCATATATTTCCATATATGGGGGAGACTAGAACCTGGGACCAGAAATCTAAGAATGGGCACTAATAAATCCAATAGGTAATTCAGGAAATATCTTTTATCCAGCAAGTGGTTAGAATCCGGAGCTTGCTACCACGTGAAGATGTTTAGATGAATAGCATAGATGTATTCATGGGAAAGCTAGATATGAGGGAGAAAGGAACAGAAGGTTAAGATAGTGGAATAGGTGGAAGCTCAAATGGAACTTAAATACTGACATGGAGGAGTCCTCCTGCAAACAAAGCACTGTCTACATCATGAGGACACCCTCCATTGTGTTGTGTGGCGCTGCCACAATGAAGTGGGATTGATTCACAACAGAGCCAGCGGCTCAAACTGGGCATCTTCGAGGCACTTTGTGTCAGCAGCAGCAGAATAATATTGCATCGCAATCTGTAACTTCATCACCCAGCATACATCTCTGTGCCATTACCATCAAGACAGGGCCAACCTTGAGAGATTGGGCGGACTAGGCCTGTGTTCCCCAGGGTTTAGCAGAATGAGAGGGTATCTCTGAAATTATGCATTTCTTTTTTTTTTAATATAATTTTTATTGGAATTTTTTACAGAAAATATAAAACATAACGACAAACAATGAAATGCAACAAAATAACCCATAATAACTGTAACACCCCCAGACCGTATCGACGCATGTATCCCATCCCCCACCCCCCCAACCCCAATGAACAACAAAAGAACTTAAAAATAAATTTAAATTAAATAAACAAACATAGTCATCGTCCGCCCCCCCCCCCCACCCTTTTCCCTCCCCCTTCCCCCCCCTCCCCCCCCGGGTTGCTGCTGCTACTGTCCCCGTACCCTATCGTTGAGCCAGAAAGTCGAGAAAAGGTTGCCACCGCCTAAAGAACCCTTGTACCGACCCTCTCAGGGCGAATTTGACCTTCTCTAGCTTAATGAAACCCGCCATGTCATTGATCCAGGTCTCCACGCTTGGGGGCCTCGCATCCTTCCATTGTAGCAAGATCCTTCGCCGGGCTACTAGGGACGCAAAGGCCAGCACACCGGCCTCTTTCGCCTCCTGCACTCCTGGCTCCACCCCAACCCCAAAAATCGCGAGTCCCCATCCTGGCTTGACCCTGGATCCCACCACCCTCTACACCGTCCTCGCCACCCCCTTCCAGAACTCCTCCAGTGCCGGGCATGCCCAGAACATATGGGCATGGTTCGCTGGACTCCCCGAGCACCTGACACACCTGTCTTCACCCCCAAAGAACCTACTCATCCTCGTCCCAGTCATGTGGGCCCGGTGCAGCACCTTCAATTGGATGAGGCTAAGCCGCGCACATGAGGAGGAAGAATTAACCCTCTCCAGGGCATCAGCCCATGTCCTGTCTTGGATCTGTTCCCACAGTTCCCCCTCCCACTTAGCTTTCAGCTCCTCTACTGACGCCTCCTGCATAACCTTGTAGATATCCGATATCTTCCCCTCTCCGACCCAGACCCCCGAAAGCACCCTGTCGCTCACCCCCCTCGCGGGAAGCGAAGGGAATCCCTCCACCTGCCGCCTAGCAAATGCCTTTACCTGCAGATACCTGAACATGTTCCCCGGGGGAGCCCAAATTTCTCCTCCAACTCCCCCAGGCTCGCAAACGTCCCATCAATAAACAGGTCCCTCAGTTGTCTGATGCCCGCTCTGTGCCAACCCTGAAATCCCCCATCAATGTTCCCCGGGACGAACCTATGGTTCCCCCTTAATGGAGCCTCCATCGAGCCCCCCACTTCTCCCCTATGTCGCTTCCACTGCCCCCAAATCTTGAGGGTAGCCGCCACCACCGGACTTGTGGTATACCTCGTAGGAGGGAGCGGCCACGGCGCCGTTACCAGGGCCCCCAGGCTTGTATCTCCACAGGACGCCCCCTCCATCCGTTTCCATGCTGCCCCCTCCCCCTCCATTACCCACTTGCGCACCATCGACACATTGGCCGCCCAATAATACCCCGAGAGATTGGGTAACGCCAGCCCCCCCATCTCTACCCCGCTGCAAGAAGACCCTCTTCACCCTCGGGGTCCCATGTGCCCAAACAAAGCTCATGATGCTGCTAGTCACCCTTCTAAAAAAGGCCCTAGGGATAAAGATGGGCAAACACTGAAAAAGGAACACGAACCTCGGGAGAACTGTCATTTTGACGGACTGCACTCTACCCGCCAACGATAGCGGCACCATGTCCCACCTTTCAAATTCCTCCTCCATCTGCTCCACCAGCCTGGTAAAATTAAGCTTATGGAGAGTCCCCCAACTCCTGGCCACCTGCACCCCCAGGTATCTGAAACTCTTCACTGCCCTCTTAAATGGGAGTCTCCCAATTCCCCCCTCCTGATCACCCGGGTGTACTACAAATACCTCACTCTTGCCTAAATTTAACTTATAGCCCGAGAAGCCCCCAAATTCCGCTAACAGCTCCATCACCCCCGGCATTCCCCCTTCTGGATCCGACACATACAACAGCAGGTCGTCTGCATACAGCGATACACGATGTTCCTCCCCACCCCGCACCAGACCCCTCCATCTCCCTGACTCCCTCAACGCCATAGCCAAAGGTTCAATCGCCAGTGCAAAGAGCAAGGGGGACAGGGGGCACCCCTGCCTGGTCCCACGGTAGAGCCTAAAGTACTCCGATCTCCTTCCATTGGTAACTACACTTGCCATCGGAGCCGCGTAGAGCAGCCTCACCCATTTGATGAATCCCTCCCCGAATCCGAACCGCTCCAGCACCTCCCACAGGTACCCCCACTCAACTCTATCAAACGCTTTCTCCGCATCCAATGCCACCACTATCTCCGCCTCCCCCTCCACTGCCGGCATCATAATAACATTTAGCAGTCTCCGCACATTCGTGTTGAGCTGCCGTCCCTTGACAAATCCTGTCTGATCCTCGTGTATCACCCCTGGCACACAGTCCTCTATCCTGGTGGCCAGGATCTTCGCCAGCAACTTAGCGTCAACATTGAGGAGCGAGATAGGCCTGTATGATCCACACTGCAAGGGGTCCTTATCCCGCTTCAGGATCAGAGAGATCAGTGCCCGCGACATCGTCGGGGGCAAAGCCCCCCCCTCCCATGCTTCATTGAAGGCTCACACCAACAGGGGGCCCACCAGATCCGCATACTTTTTATAAAATTCCACCGGGAACCCGTCCGGCCCCGGCACCTTACCTGACTGCATTTGTCCAATCCCCCTGACTAGCTCCTCCAACTCTATCGGCGCCCCCAGCCCCTTTACCAGCTCCTCTTGAACCCTTGGGAACCATAGCCTGTTCATGAAGCTCTCCATCCCCCCTCTCCCCATCGGCGGTTCTGACCGGTACAGTTCCTCGTAGAAGTCCCTAAAGACCCCATTTACTTCTGTCCCCTTCTGCACTACATTCCCACCCCTATCCGTCACTCCACCAATTTCCCTAGCCGCATCTCGCCTACGGAGCTGATGCGCCAACATCCTGCTCGCCTTCTCCCCATACTCGTATACCGCGCTCTGCGATCTCCTCCACTGTGTCTCCGCCTTTCTGGTGGTCAACAAGTCAAATTTGGCCTGCAAACTACACCGTTCCCCCAGCAACCCCTCCTCCGGTGCCTCCGCGTATCTCCTGTCCACATCCAGGAGCTACCCCACCAGTCTCTCCCTCTCCTTCCTCTCCCTCCTTGCCCTATGGGCCCGGATGGAGATCAGCTCCCCCCGGATCACTGCTTTCAGAGCCTCCCAGACCATCCCCACCCGGACCCCTCCCGTGTCGTTGGTATCAAGATACCCCTCAATACTTCCCCGGACCCTCCTACACACCTCCTCATCAGTCAGCATCCCCACATCCAGGCGCCAGAGCGGGCGCTGGTCCCGCGCCTCCCCCATCTCCAGATCAACCCTTGCGGAGCATGGTCTGAAATCGCTATGGCCGAATACTCTGCATCCTGCACCTTTGGGATCAATCCCCTGCTCAGGATGAAAAAATCTATTTGGGAATAGACCCTATGGACATGGGAGAAAAAGGAGTACTCCCACGCTCTCGGCCTCCCAAACCTCCAGGGATCCACCCCTCCCATCTGGTCCATAAACCCCCTCAGCACTTTGGCCGCCACCGGTCTCCTACCCGTCCTTGAACTGGACCGGTCCAGTGGGGATCCAGCACTGTGTTAAAGTCTCCCTCCATGATCAGGCCCCCTGCCTCCAGGTCCGGAATGCGGCCCAACAAGCGCCTCATGAAGCCGGCATCATCCCAATTCGGGGCATATACATTAACCAGCACCACCTTCTCTCCCTGCAGCTTACCCTTCACCATAATATATCTGCCCTCCTTGTCCGACACCACCTCGAACGCCACCCTCTTCCCCACCAGAATCGCCACCCCCCAGTTCTTTGCGTCCAATCCTGAGTGAAAAACCTGCCCCACCCACCCCTTCCTCAGACGAACCTGGTCCGCCACCTTCAAGTGGGCCTCCTGGAGCATAGCCACGTCCGCCTTCAGCCTTTTCAGATGAGAAAATACCCTAGTTCTCTTAACCGGCCCATTCAGCCCCCTCACGTTCCAGGTAATCAGCCGGATCAGAGGGCAACCTGCCCCTCTCCCCCGCTGGCTAGCCATAGCTTATCGACTGCTCGCCCCAGGCCAGCTCGCCCCGCCTGACCCGTTCCCCATGGCGATAACGCCTCTCCTCTACCCCCCCGGCCCACACCAGCTCCTTCCTGGCCATTCCAGCAGCAACCTGGTATCCCCACCCCCCCAGGCTAGGACCCCTCCTAGCCGCGACGCACCCTCCATGGTACTTCCGTGAGTCAGCTGACTTCTGCTGACCCGGCAGCTCCTGCCAAAACCCATCTCCTCCCGGCATGGGGTCATCCCCCTCTTGCCACACCTCCTTGGCACCGCTTCAGCGTGGGAAAGAAATCCAGTAGAGGCCACGCCCCCACCTCCAGCTCCGCCCCCCCGCCCCGCAGCGCGGACAACCAGAGGCGTGGACAACCACTGCCACACCCCACCCTTCTGACGCAGCTCCTCAAAATCCAGTTTCACCCCAACCCCTAGCCCCGTACAGAAGAGAACATATAAAGCACATACCCCCCAACGTTCCCCACATACCCCACACCCATACCCAACAGACAAACCCACCCGGAAACAGAACAAAAAGAAAAGCAGCATAAAAAAAACACGTGTCAAAATTGAAAAACGGCAACGGCCATAGTGTGTCCCCAGACCCTAGTTCGAGTCCAGCTTCTCCGCCTGTACAAAGGCCCACGCCTCCTCCGGGGACTCGAAGTAGTGGTGCCGGTCCTTATATGTCACCCACAGACGCGCAGGCTGCAGCATTCCAAATCTGACCTGCTTGGCATGCAGCACCGCCTTCATCCGGTTGAACCCGGCCCGCCGCTTTGCCACCTCCGCACTCCAGTCCTGGTAGATTCGCACTTCCGAATTCTCCCACTTGCTGCTCCTCTCTTTCTTGGCCCAGCGCAGCACACACTCCCGGTCACTAAATTGATGGAACCGCACCAGCACCGCCCGCGGGGGTTCATTTGCCTTAGGCCTCCTGGCCAGCACTCTGTGAGCTCCCTCAAGCTCCAGGGGCAAATGGAAGGACCCCGCTCCCATCAACGAGCTCAACATTGTGGTCACGTACGACGGGAGATCCGACCCCTCCAGCCCCTCCGCCAGGCCCAGGATCCTCAAATTCTTTCGCCTCGTGCGAACGTCCAGCTCCTCCAAGTGGTCTTGCCACTTTTTGTGAAGTGCCTCGTGCAACTCCACTTTCCCCACGAGGACCACGGCCTCCTCCTCCCGCTCAGCGGCCTGCTGCTGCAACTCCTGAATGGACACCGCCTGGGCCCCAAGCAGCTTGTTGGTAGTCGCATTCAGGGAGTCCAGCAACTCGGCCTTCAGCTCCGCAAAACAGCGCAGAAGAGAGGCCTGCTGCTCCTGCGCCCACTTCCACCAGTCCTCGGGTGTTCCGCCGGCCGCCATTTTGTCCTTCTTCCCCCGCTTTTCTTGGGGAGCTGCTGCAGCTTTTTCCTTTGCCCCACTCCGGGTGAGCACCATAAATTATGGGGAATGCTCCTCTAGACACCTTCCCCCACCGGGATTCGTCGAGACAGCGCCGTTTGGGGCCCTCAAATCGGCCCAAAAGTCCTTAAGTAGCGGGAGCTGCGGTGCGGCTTAGCTCCGCATAGCCGCAACTGGAAGTCTCCAAAGCCGATTTTCTGACCGCTCCACTCCTAGTCCAGGCCATCCACCGGTGGAGAATCTGAGAAGGAGTGTTCCCACACGGGGAAAAGTCCAAACAGCAGCACTGCGAGCCCTTAAAAGAGCCCCAAAGTCCGAAAATAGTGGGAGCCACTGAACGTGCGGCTTAGCTCCGCATCACCGCTACCGGAAGTCCGTCTCCGCTTCTTCAATGGCCTTGATGAGATCTTTTCACAGTTCTTCCCTCTGCTGCTAGAATTCAGCTTTCATAAAGGCCCTCAAGTCAGCTTGAGACCTCTAAGCTGGCCCTTCCCCCGCTTGCAAGCTTGCAGAGGCTTTTGTTTGCTGCTGCTTCAGACAAATCTTGCACTGTTTCTGAGGGTCTGATAACCAAGAAACATACTATTCCTGGGGGAAAGTACTCCTCGAACATTCACCTACGCCTTTTCATGGAAATTCCAACCCGTGTTGCTTAAAAAAGAGCTCTTTTCTGTAACCTTAGGCAGGAGCTGCCTCTGTGTGATCGATCACTCCATGATGCACACCGGAAGTCCCCCCGAAATTATGCATTTCTGACTGGGCTGAACACACGATGCGGGGGGTGATGTTTACCCCTGGATGGGGGTTCTAGCACAAGAGATCTAGGTGTCCGGATACAGGGTAGGCCATTTGGGACTGAGGTGAGGAGAAATTTGTTCAGAGGGTGTGAACCTGTGTAAGCTTCTATTACAGAAGGCTGGGGTTGGTTTAGCTCACTGAGCTAAATCGCTGGCTTTTCAAGCAGGCCAGCAGCACGGTTCGATTCCCGTACCAGCCTCCCCGGACAGGCGCTGGGGCTTTTCACAGTAACTTAATTGAAGCCTACTCGTGACAATAAGCGATTTTCATTTCATTTCATTTCACTGAATATGTTTAATAAAGAAATAGATTTCTAGGCACTAAAGGCATCAAGAAGTATGGGGAGAGAGTGGAAGTGGTGTTGAGAGAGAGAATCAGCCATGATCACATTGAATGGCGGAGTAGGCTTGATGGGCCGAATAGCCTATTCCTAGTTTCTATGATTATATGTTAATCCTGGTTCAATTAGAATTGTGACAATGCAAGCCAGGACCTGCACCAAGCATACCTAAAGATGAGATGCCAACCTGAAGCTACAATACAAACTACAGACAAGCTTTACCGTGAAAATAGTGTGTAATAAACAGTTACGCAATCCCCAAACCAACATCCGATCAAAGCTTGGCAGTGTTTCCACATCCAGTTGTGAATGGCCGTGGATAATTAAACAACAAGTGGAGGAGGAGGCTCCATGAATATCCCTTTCTTAATGTTGGTGAAGCCATCATGTTGCAACCATCTTCAGCCAGCAGTGCAGAGTAGATCCTTCTCAACCTTCTTCAAGACCCCACCCTTATAGATGCCAGATTCTATCAATTTGACTTATCAAGAAACCGCACTGAATGCAGCAAAGGCAATGGGCCCGGACAGCATCTCATATCGAGTGCTGAAGACCTGTGCTCCAGAACCAACTGTTTCTCAAGCCAAGCTGTTCCAGTATAGCTACAACACCAGCATCTACTTGACAATTTGGAAAATTGCCCAGATATGTCCTGTCCACTAAAAGCAGAACAAATCCAATCTGGCCATTTAGCTCTCAGCCATTTCACACTCAATAATTAGCAAAGTGCCGGTGGATATCATTGACAGTTCTATCAAGTGGCACTTAACTCAGCAATGGTCTGGTCATCTATGTTCAGTTTGGGTTCTGCCAGGATTACTCGGCTGCAGACCTCATTGCAGTCTTGATCCAAACAGATGCAAGAGCTGAAAAAGAGGCGAGCTGGGAGCAACTTACTTTTACGTCAAGGCAGCATTTGACAGAGTCTAGAATAACTTGTCTTTGACATAAAGCCCCAAGATAGTTCACAGGATCATTATAACATTAAATTTGACACAGAGCAACATAAGGTGATGTAGGGTTGATGTCCAAAACCTTGGTCAAAGAGACAATTTTAAGAAGTTATCTTAAAGGAGGAAAGAGGTTGATAAATTAGTGTCCAGGTACCAATGGTGTAGTGCACTTTCCCTCTTCATAACCCTTGGGTAGCTGATAGGGGGCTATTGTAGCCCATTATAGCATTTTTGCAGCTGTCCTCCTGAGTTCAGTTAAGTCAACACTAGAATCTACAGCGGAGGAACATTCAGTCTAGGTTTATACTAGTGTTTGTGCTCCACATGAGACTCCTTCCACTTTATCAGCATATTCTTCAATTCCTTTCTCCATCATGCATAGAACATAGAACAGTACAGCACAGAACAGGCCCTTCAGCCCTCGATGTTGTGCCGAGCAATGATCACCCTACTCAAACCCACGTATCCACCCTATACCCGTAACCCAACAATCCCCCCCCTTAACCTTACTTTTTAGGACACTACGGGCAATTTAGCATGGCCAATCCACCTAACCCGCACATCTTTGGACTGTGGGAGGAAACCGGAGCACCTGGAGGAAACCCACGCACACACGGGGAGGACGTGCAGACTCCGCACAGGCAGTGACCCAGCCGGGAATCAAACCTGGGACCCTGGAGCTGTGAAGCATTTATGCTAACCACCATGCTACCGTGCTGCCCATGCACTTGGGTAGCTTGCCCTTAAATGTATTGTGGTAGCAAAGGGTTCGGATAGTGGAAGACAGAAAGCGGATTTCCACATTTTTAATTGCTTGCAGCTTGAAACATTCCGTTTTAATGATTCAGTGTAAGCTTTTACATAAAGATTCAGAACTGGGTACTTTCAATGATTAAGAGAAGTACTTGTGTAAATTACAATGTTGAATCTAAACTAATCTTTATGGTCAAATTGGGACTTTGCAACACAATTCTAAACAAATCCAAATTGTGCTGTAGATTTAGAAGCATCCTGTTTTCCATTCGAACAGGACCGGTGCTAACACTCTGCCACCTTGGAATAGAAATCAGCTCAGTTATAACAAACACAATTACACTGGAAAAAAATAACTAATCACATCATTTCATGACTTCAACCCAAAATATGTCTTTCGACATACACAAAAAGGAAATTAATGATCATCTTGGCTTTTCAAAGGCACTGTAAATGAGACAGGGTACGCACTGAGGAGCTCCAGACAATCTCACCCATACATCACTGTAATTAGCTCCATACGCTGAGCTGCAGTAATAACCCAGGCAGTGGTTTAATGCTCCCATGTACTTATTTGGCACAATGTCTTTTGTTACATAAACCCGTGACTGTTATACTAGGCTGCTTGGACACTTGGCACCCAGAGTGGCATCTTTCCATTATCCACATCTGTTTATCAAAAAGAAATCTCCAAATTGCAGCTCATTAGTATGTTCTGTCCAAATGAACATTTTTCACCTTATTGAAGGAGAGATAGACATAAAGAAGGAAAGAGAGGACTTCTTTCAGCCAGTGCTTTTAATAAATTTGGGGACATCCCAAATAGCTCCACAGCCAATGCAGTACATTTTTTGGGGAAGTGTCAACATTGCTGACGTGTGGGAAAATGTGGCAGCGAATTTTGCATACTGCGATGAGATAAACAAACAGAACCTGCTTTTACCGATGTTGGTTGAGGGATAAATGTTGTCCAAGACACCTATTTATTCAAAATAATGCCGTGGGTCTCTTTTCTCCAGCTGAGGAGGGAGCCGGGGCCAGTTTAACCTCATCCGAAAGAGAATACCTCTGGAACAAAGATAATCCCAATGATTTTATTGAATCTGGTTACTTTCCTTGCAGGGGGAAAGAAAATCAACCAGCAGCTTCACAGTTCAGAAGAAAATAAATCTGTAACTACACAGCAAGCATACTACAGCAATTACCATACCAGTTTGATCGACTTTGTTCTGTCACATAACAGTTCAAGAACAAACATCGCTAACTCACTTCAAAAATAGCTTCCATCTCCTTTCACATAAGTTGACTTCAAAGCAAGCCTCAAATTAGCCCAAATTATTGGCCCTACAAATAAACCACTCTGATCTGGCATGTATAAAGCTAGTATAGCAACGCATAGAACAAAGACCACCTCATCATATTAGTATTTCTTCCTGGTAATGCCATATTAGCAGGGTACAATTGAACCAGATTGTAGATGCATTAAACTGTGTAAAAATTACTCACAGCTAGAATATTTTTGCAAAGTCTGACCGGCTACACAAGACAGGAAAGGTGCAGGTTTTCCGCAGAGAAACCTTTTATCCAGAGCATGGTTCGAATATGGAGTTCTCTGCTGCAGGGAATGAATAACATGGATACATTCAAGAAGATGCCAATGAAGGACTTGGGATTAAAGTATATGTTAACAGGATTAGATAAAGAGGGGTTGGGGTCCTTAATAGTGGTACGAAACTGTTGGACTGAATGACTTTTCTGTGCAGTATGTATGTAATTGGATGTGGTACCCATGTCTGCCATGCACTTTCCCAAAACTCTCATTTCTGGCATGAGTTAATGCTTAGTCAATTGCATTGTTAACTTTAATTAATGTCAGGTCAATCACATTATTATTGTTAAGAGAAACAGGTCATAGGTATTAATGGTCTTTGAGCAGGTATAAATAGGGGACAGCTAGGACAAGGGGAGTGGGAAGAGAGCTGTGAGACTGGATAAGTAAATGAACTCTCAATAAAGAAAAGCTCTTGGCTTTGACTTCACCAACTGGCTTGAACCTTATTGACACTAGTGACTATTGCTGGACTGTAAGGGACACCACACCCATGTGTGATGTTCTCCTATCTGTTCATCTCCGTTGTTGGAAACTCACAATGTGGGGTTTACAGATGTGCTTATTTCAGCTGGAATTGTGATCATAATTAGAAACACCAGTGCATTTCCCTCTCTTTTCTCACAACCCCGCCTCCAACAGCCCTTCCTCGCCCGGTCCAAATGCGGAAACCATCTGCTGCCTGAGTGAGATCAGTTAACTCTCCAGAAACT
Source organism: Scyliorhinus canicula (assembly GCF_902713615.1). Taxonomy (NCBI): domain Eukaryota; kingdom Metazoa; phylum Chordata; class Chondrichthyes; order Carcharhiniformes; family Scyliorhinidae; genus Scyliorhinus; species Scyliorhinus canicula. The sequence continues at coordinate 8,795,246 of NC_052147.1, forward strand.
GAAGTAATTAGCCTTAAATATTCGGGGTCTGTCGCAGACTAATTGATAGACATTGATTTAACCAAATCATTATCATGTGAATGCCAGGGTAGTACAAAATGATCTAGAGTGAACTTGAGCCATATCATCTGGTAATTCCCACATTCCTATAGAAAGCAAAACTTTCATTGATATTGCACTCAAAGCATTTGCAAATAGTGAAATACTTTATTGAAGCGTAATGACTGTTGTAGTGGATCTGTGCGCGCTGGCCAGGTCGGCATTTATTGTCCATTCCTAGTTGACCTTGAGAAGGTGCAGACTTGAGGCGCTGCAGTCCATTTAGTGTAGGTACACCCACCGTGCTGTTAGGTAGTGAGTTGTAGGATTATGACCCAGCGACAGTGAAGGAACGGCAGTTATATTTCCAAGTTAGGGTGGTGAATGGCTTGGAGGAGAACTCCAAGGTGGTGGTATTGCCATGTCTCTGCTGCCCTTTCCCTAGATGGTAGCGGCCGTGGGTTCGAAAGGTGCAGCCGAAGGACTGTTGATGAGTTCCTGCAGTGCATCCTCTAGCCACTGCTGCCAGTGCTTCGGTGGTGGAGGAAGCAAATGTTTTGTGGATGGGATGCCAATCAAGTGGGCTGCTTTGTACTACATGATAAAAATTATTTGATATTTACTTTTCCAAAATTAATTTCAATGCCATTTTCTGGATTTAGACTTCCATTTGTACTCTGTCAGCTGGGATGGCTGGTGGGAGCACATTGATAATTGTTCTGGGATTCTGTTGCACATTAGATAAATTAAGAAACAGCCCAATTGCTCAATGTCCTGATACAGCAGTGTAACTTTCATACCTTGTGGGGTTTGCCGACTCCAACACAACTTAACTTACCTAGCCTCTGTCCATTATATTAATATTATGATCACTATTGCATGGAACTTCCTTTTTTGTTTCTCTTAAACTTTGAATATGCTGGTTCGTAAGATCTCTCTACACTCAGCCTGATAATCTTTATTAGAGTCACAAGTAGGCTTACATTAACACTGCAATGAAGTTACCGTGAAAATCAGCTAGTAGCCACATTCTGGCGCCTTTTCGGGTACACAGAGGGAGAATTCAAAATGTCCAATTCGCCTAACAAGCACATCTTTCGGGACTTGTGGGAGGAAGCCGGAGCACCTGGGGGAAACCCACGCAGACAGGGGGAGAATGTGCAGACTCTGAACAGGCAGTGACTCAAGCCGAAAATTGAACTTGGGACCCTGGCGTTGTGAAGTAACAATGCCAACCACTATGTTACCATGCCAGCCTATCTGTATGGGTGGAAGATGGTATTCGCTACAATCTGTAACAACCTCTTGCACCACAGACCCCCGAGATCTATAACCTGTTGCCGCCCTTGGATCTTTAATTTTCCAAACTCTATAACCTCTTAGCCCACAAAATCTCTATATCCTCCCCGACCCCTGTAAACCTCCGGGATCTCTCTAAACTCCTTCAGGCCTACAATCTGCTGAGATATTTGTGATCCTCCAATTCTGGCCTCTTGCTTATCCTCGATTTTCATCGCTCTGCTATTGGTGGCCATGCTTTCAGCTGCCTGGACCCTAAGCTCTGGAATTCCTTCCTTAAACCCACCCTCTGCTTTTCTTTCCTGCTTTAAGGCACTCCTAAAAGCCCAGCACTTTGTTTCCTGTCCTAATGTCTCCGTGTGTGCTTGGTGTCAAATTTTATTCGAGAACACACATGAAGTGCTTTAGGATGTATTTTAGTTAAAGGCACTGTATAAATGCAATTTGTTGTCAAAGTATAATTCTGGTTAACTGCATCAAGTGTTGCTTAATGCTATTGTCCAGTTTTCTCCTAAAACCTGACCTGAAGTGATATTTTGCATGTGGGGCTATAAAATGAATATTAAAAGTATTAATATTAAAAATTGTCAATCTTTTTCACTTGTGATTGTGTTCCTGAAAAAGGCAACTTTAAATGAATCGGCTTTAAATGAATCATGATTTCCGTGTTGAAGTCAGAATCAGGTTCCTTTGGTCATTTCTTGCCTGGCAAAACCGATGTGCAAGTTGAAATACTGTGCCGTACACGGGCACCCCTGTCTATTTCTAACTGGAATAACTTACAAACTAAAATAAATCACTGACTATAACAGCAATGCTATATAAATTCAAATGAAATAATACTAATCACCCAAACAAGCCCCAAGTAGCATAGCTTCTAACTTAGCAAAACCTTTTGACTACATTATTTTCCACTGTCACACTTTGTCTGTCATTTACCTCTGTGTCTATGTGTCTCTCTCTCCATCCCCTTTCCCATTCTGATTTTTGCTCTCCTTTCCCACTCTGATTCTCTCTCTCCTTTCCGATTCTGATATTTTCTCTCTCTCTCACACGCTCACTCTCTCTCTCTCTCCTTTTCCATTCTGTCTGTCGCTCTCTCTCTCTCACTGGAGCCAAAACAACTTCCTGACAGTTCACTGGCCGGTCAGCAGCATCCCGCCCCTCCAGCACATCCAGTGGTGGTGACTGTCCCGGCTGAGGCTCTGGGTCAGTCTCCCTGCCCTGCGCCCTTTCCTCTGGATCTGGGACTCTCTCTGCAACCTCGACCCTCTGTGTCAGCAGCGGCGCTCTGGTGGCTAGTTCCTAGAGCAGCGCAGGGAGGGCGTGGCCAGAATGCAAACAATATAGAACATAGAACAGTACAGTACAGCACAGAACAGGCCCTTCGGCCCTCGATGTTGTGCCGAGCAATGATCACCCTACTCAAACCCACGTATCCACCCTATACCCGTAACACAACAACCCCCCCCTTAACCTTACTTTGTAGGACACTACGGGCAATTTAGCATGGCCAATCCACCTAACCCGCACATCTTTGGACTGTGGGAGGAAACCGGAGCACCCGGAGGAAACCCACGCACACACTGGGAGGACGTGCAGACTCCGCACAAAGTGTGACCCAGCCGGGAACCGAACCTGGAACCCTGGAGCTGTGAAGCATTTATGCTAACCGCCATGCTACCGTGCTGCCCATAAAAGCAAAACCCGTGACACAAGGGACACGGGCTGGTTTAGCACACTGGGCTAAATCGCTGGCTTTTAAAGCAGGCCAGTAGCACGGTTCAATTCCTGTACCAGCCTCCCTGAACAGGCGCCGGAATGTGGAGACTAGGGGCTTTTCACAGTAACTTCATTGAAGCCTACTTGTGACAATAAGCGATTTTCATTTCATTTCATTTCAAATTGGAAAAGCAGGCCCTAAAGGATAAATGGAACTATGTTAAGTGGGACTCCTGTAACTTATTCTTTCAGTTTAGCACATGTGAGGCCGCCTGAAACATCCAACTTTAATTTATGGATGAAGAACAGAGTGATGTCTAGTTATTTCTTGTATCAAAACTTTCACTACTTTTGAAAGTTACTATTCAGATGGCAAAAAAATGACTGAATTTATCAAAGCAGCAAATTGCAGGTTTACTAATGGCAGAAACAGCAGTGACTCCGCCACCAGATGGGTGCACGGTAGCACAGTGGTTAGCACTGTTGCTTCACAGCGTCCGGGACCCAGGTTTGATTCCCGGCTTTGGTCACTGTCTGTGCGGAGTCTGCACGTTCTCCCCGTGTCTGCGTGGGTTTCCTCCGGGTGCTCGGTTTCCTCCCACAAGTTCCAAAAGACGTGTTGTTAGGTCAATGGACATTCTGAATTCTCCCTCAGTGTACCCGAACAGGCGGGAATGTGGCGACTAGGGGCTTTTCAGAGTTACGTCATTACAGTGTTAATGTAAGCCTACTTGTGACACTAATAAACATTATTATATATGACTTTTATGTCACAAAAAAGTGTTAAATGGGCAAATCTATTCCAAATCCCATGAGTCAGGTCCCCAAATGCAGGTGTGTGCTGGTGCACAGATGTACAGGAAGACTTCTGTGCATTAATAAGAAACTTTACTGTTTTAAAATCTTGAATGACAAAGGGCTGATTCTGCTTTATGCCGCAAGCAAGGTTGACCTATATGTCGATCAAACTGGAGAACATCTAGAGAGTATTTCTTGCTGTTCTTGAGCTAGGAATCATAGTTGTGCTTGGTGTTCAAACTGTTGGCTGTGTTATAAATTTAAATGCCAGTTATGTCTATGCTTGTCAGACCCAAAGGCAGAATCACCTTCAAGCTACGTTAATTGGTTTCTACTTTCACACACTGCTGTACAAAATCATAAACGGCCTGGAATTGAGGTATCATAAGTTAGATTCCTAGCTAGACCAATAGAAAGATAACCTTTGAGAATTCCTGCACCCTCAGAACTCCCTCAGAACTCACCCCTCCCATAGCTTTGGTGGAAGATTGAAGGAAAGCCCAGGGAAATGGGAAGAGTGGCTGTGTCCTCCAGGTGTCTCCAGTCTCTCACCAAAGTTACTGTGAAAGAATACACAGCCCCCCCCACTAATCCCATCTGAAATTCCAGACCAATTCTTCTTGTATTTGTGTATCAGGCTCTTGTTTCAGACTTGTTTGTGTGTAGAGGGATGTATGGCTGGCACTTTCATGTATCACTGCCGCCTTCGCATTGCTCTCCAGTGAGGGAAGTCTGAGCTGTAAGCATGAATAAATGTTTTGGGCAGATGGTTTGCTTGTTTACTCTTAACATTTTTAGTTTTAAAAAAATTTGCGTGTGAATGCACAATAACGTACCTGCTGACCTAGCAGTATTGTCACTGGATGGGGGGGGGCAGTGCCCTAATGGTATTGTCACTGGATGGGGGGGCAGTGCCCTAATGGTATTGTCACTGGATGGGGGGGCAGTGCCCTAATGGTATTGTCACTGGATGGGGGGGCAGTGCCCTAATGGTATTGTCACTGGATGGGGGGGGGGGGGCAGTGCCCTAATGGTATTGTCACTGGATGGGGGGGGCAGTGCCCTAATGGTATTGTCACTGGATGGGAGGGGGCAGTGCCCTAATGGTATTGTCACTGGATTGGGGGGGGGGGGGGGGGGCAGTGCCCTAATGGTATTGTCGCTGGATGGGGGGGGGGGCAGTGCCCTAATGGTATTGTCACTGGATGGGGGGGGGGGGTGGGGAGGTAGTGCCCTAATGGTATTGTCGCTGGATGGGGGGGCAGTGCCCTAATGGTATTGTCGCTGGATGGGGGGCAGTGCCCTAATGGTATTGTCACTGGATGGGGGGGGGCAGTGCCCTAATGGTATTGTCACTGGATGGGGGGGGGCAGTGCCCTAATGGTATTGTCACTGGATGGGGGGGGGGGGGGGGCAGTGCCCTAATGGTATTGTCACTGGATGGGGGGGCAGTGCCCTAATGGTATTGTCGCTGGATGGGGGGGCAGTGCCCTAATGGTATTGTCACTGGATGGGGGGGGGGGCCCTAATGGTATTGTCACTGGATGGGGGGGCAGTGCCCTAATGGTATTGTCACTGGATGGGGGGGCAGTGCCCTAATGGTATTGTCGCTGGATTGGGGGGGGGGGGGGGCAGTGCCCTAATGGTATTGTCACTGGATGGGGGGGCAGTGCCCTAATGGTATTGTCGCTGGATGGGGGGGGGGGGGGGGCAGTGCCCTAATGGTATTGTCACTGGATGGGGGGGGGGGGGGGGGGCAGTGCCCTAATGGTATTGTCGCTGGATGGGGGGGGGGGGGGCAGTGCCCTAATGGTATTGTCACTGGATGGGGGGGGCAGTGCCCTAATGGTATTGTCACTGGATGGGGGGGCAGTGCCCTAATGGTATTGTCACTGGATGGGGGGGGGGCAGTGCCCTAATGGTATTGTCGCTGGATGGGGGGGGCAGTGCCCTAATGGTATTGTCGCTGGATGGGGGGGGGGGGGGGGGGGCAGTGCCCTAATGGTATTGTCGCTGGATGGGGGGGGCAGTGCCCTAATGGTATTGTCACTGGATGGGGGGGGGCAGTGCCCTAATGGTATTGTCACTGGATGGGGGGGGGGGGGGGGGGGGGCAGTGCCCTAATGGTATTGTCACTGGATGGGGGGCAGTGCCCTAATGGTATTGTCACTGGATGGGGGGGGGGGGGGGCAGTGCCCTAATGGTATTGTCGCTGGATGGGGGGGGCAGTGCCCTAATGGTATTGTCACTGGATGGGGGGGCAGTACCCTAATGGTATTGTCACTGGATGGGGGGGGGCAGTGCCCTAATGGTATTGTCACTGGATGGGGGGGCAGTGCCCTAATGGTATTGTCACTGGATGGGGGGGCCGTGCCCTAATGGTATTGTCACTGGATGGGGGGGCAGTGCCCTAATGGTATTGTCACTGGATGTGTAATCCAGCGACCCAGGGTAATATTTTGGAGACCTGGGTTTGAATGCAACCAGGGCAGATGTTGGAATTTGAATTCAATAAAAATCTCCAATTAAAAGACTAATGATGACCAACAGACTGTTACCAATTGTTGTAAAAACCCATCTGGACGAGTAATCCAGAGACACAGCGTAATATTGTAGGGACTCGAGTTGGAGTTTGGATTAAATAATCTGGAATTAAAAGTCTAATCATGAAGCCATTGTCAATTGCCATAAAAACCCACCTGGTTCACTGATGTTCTTTAGGGAATGAATTCCACTGTCCTAACCCGGTCTAGCCTACATGTGACTCCAGACCCATAGCCATGTGGTTGACTCTTAAATGCCCTCTGAAATGGCCTAGCAAGCCACTCCGTTGTATCAAACCGCAGGGTAATCAGTAAGAAATGAAACCAGATGGATCCCCTCCCATCGGCTGTGGCACCGGAACAAGAGCAGCAGACTCGGTCTTGTCGACCTTGTTCCAAAACTGGGAGAGCTGTCTCCGAGACGAGTAAGGCCTGACATTATCTGTAAGGTATGACTAACTGCCTCCTCGAGGGCAATTAAGAATGGGCAATAAATGCTGGCACAGCCTGCAACGCCCACATACCATGAGCAAATATTTAAAAAATGATTCCATGACTATCGTTTGTCCCAGACACCATCATTACCATCCCTGTACCACCGGCAGCACAGACCCAGCAGAGGCGGTGGCACAGTGATAAACAGTTGAGGGGAAGTTGCCCTGGGAGTCCTCAGGTCAAACATGGCTAAGGAAAGCTCCTGCTGATTGCCACATACAGCTCCCCTCAGCTAATGAATCAATAATCTTTCATTGGCTATAATATTCCAAAATTCCCTGGACACGGGAAAGGTTCCAATGGATTGGAAAAATGCTAACATTCCAAAAGGGAGGGAGGCAGAATGTGGGAAATTACAGGCCAGTTAGTTTAACATCTGTTGTTGGGAAATTGTTAGAATCAATTATCAAGGAAGTAATATCAGGACATTTGGAAAGCCAAAATACTTTCCATCCAAGTCAGCATGGTTTTACGAAGGGCAAATCATGTTTGACTAATTTGCTAAAGTTCTTCGAAGATGTAACAAGCAAAGTGGATAATGAGGATCCTATGTAATATAAGTGGACTTCCGGAACGTGTTTGATAAGGTGCCGCACAGACGGTTACTTCACAAAGTTAGATCACATGGGATTAGGGGTAATTTATTAGTTTGGAGAGAAGACTGGCTGACAGGCAGAAGACAGAGTCAGGATGAATGGGTCTTTTCCTGGGTGGCAAGATGTAACTAGTGGGGTGCCATAGGGTTTGGTTGGGCCCCAGCTATTTACAATCTATATTAACGACTTGGATACAGGGATCGAAGGATCTATAGCCAAATTTGCAGACAACACAAAAATAGGTGGGACAGTAAGTTGCAATGAGGAAATAAGAACCTTACAAGAACAACAAACAGTTGATGTTAAGAGAATAACTAATGTTGTTCCTTTGTTTAAGAAGGGTAGCAAGGATAATCCAGGGAACTACAGGTCAATGAGCCGTACGTCAGTGGTAGGGAAATTACTGGAGAGAATTCTTCGTGACAGGATCTACTCCTATTTGGAAGCAAGTATTAGCGAGAGGCAGCAGTCTTGTGAAGGGGAGGTTGTGTCTCACTAACTTGATAGAGTTTTTCAAGGCAGTCACAAAGATGATTGATGTTGTCTATATGGACTTCAGTAAGGCCTTTGACAAGGTCCCGCATGGCAGACTGGTACAAAAGGTGAAGTCACACAGGATCAGAGGTGAGCTGGCAAAATGGATACAGAACTGGCTAGGTCATAGAAGACAGAGTAGCAATGGAAGGGTGCTTTTCTGATTGGAGTCTGTGACTAGTGGTGTTCCGCAGGGATCACTGTTGGGACCTTTGCTGTTGTAGTGTATATAAATGATTTGGAGGGAAATATAACTGGTCTGATTAGTAAGTTTGCAGACAACACAAAGGTTGGTGGAATTGGGGATAGCGATGAGGACTGCCAGAGGATACAGCAGGATTTAGATTGTTTGGAGACTTGGGCGGAGAGATGACAGATGGAGTTTAATCCGGGCAAATGTGAGGTAATGCTTTTTCGAAGGTCTAATGCAGGTAGGGAATATACAGTGAATGGTAGAACCCTCAAGAGCATTGACAGGTGTACAGGTCCATGGGTCACTGAAAGGGGAAACACAGGTGGATAAGGTAGTCAAGAAGACATATGGCATGCTTGCCTTCATTGGCCGGGGCATTGAGTATTAAAATTGGCAAGTCATGGTGCAGCTGTAAAGAACCTTAGTTAGGCCACACTTGGAGTACAGTGTTCAATTCTGGTCGTCATATTACCAGAAGGATGTGGAAGCTTTAGAGAGGGTGCAGAAGAGATTTGCCAGGATGTTGCCTGGTATGGAGGGCATTAGCTATGAGGAGAGGTTGAATGAACTTGTTCTCACTGGAACGACGGAGGTTGAGGGGCGACCTGATAGAGGTCTACAACAGTATGAGGAGCATAGACAGAGTGGATAGTCAGAAACTTTTTCCCAGGGTAGAGGGTCAATTACTAGGGGGCAAGGTTTAGAGGAGATGTACGAGGCAAGTATTTTACACAGAGGGTGCCTGGAACTCGGTGCCGGAGGAGGTGGTGGAAGCAGGGACGATAGTGATGTTTAAGAGGCATCTTGACAAATACATGAATAGGATGGGAATAGAGGGATCCGGACCCCGGAAGTGTTGAAGATTTTAGTTTAGATGGGCAGCATGGTCGGCGCAGGCTTAGAGGGCCGAAGGGTCTGTTCCTGTGCTGTACTTTTCTTTGTTCTTGACAAAGCAGCTCACTTCATTCGCACCTCATCCAGAAACATTCGCTCCCTCCACCTCCAATGCACAGTAGCAGCAATGTGCGCCACGTACAAGATGCACAACAGGCTTTAGACACCAAGGCTCGTTAGTCGGCCCTTTCCAAACACATGACCACTACTGACCACTGACCACATGCACGGTAGCATGGTGGTTAGCATAAATGCTTCACAGCTCCAGGGTCCCAGGTTCGATTCCCGGCTGGGTCACTGTCTGTGCGGAGTCTGCACGTCCTCCCCGTGTGTGCGTGGGTTTCCTCCGGGTGCTCCGGTTTCCTCCCACAGTCCAAAGATGTGCGGGTTAGGTGGATTGGCCATGCTAAATTGCCCGTAGTGTCCTAAAAAGTAAGGTTAAGGGGGGGGGTTGTTGGGTTACGGGTATAGGGCGGATACGTGGGTTTGAGTAGGGTGATCATGGCTCGGCACAACATCGAGGGCCGAAGGGCCTGTTCTGTGCTGTACTGTTCTATGTTCTATGTACTATGTAGAAGGACAAGGACAACAGATGCTTGGTAACACCACCACCTGGAGGTTCCCCTCCAAGTCACTCACCACCTCGACTTGGAAATATATCGGGCGTTCCTTCACTGTTGGGTCAAAATCCTGGAATTCCCTCCCTTAACAGCACTGTGGTGTACAGCAGCGGTTCAAGAAGACAGCTCACCACCACCTTCTTGAGGGCAAATAGGGATGGGCAATACATGCTGACCTAACCACCAATGTCCACATCACATGAACGAATTAAAAGAAAATCTACACCATCTGCAAACATTCGTGTAGTACACACTCCCGCACATACATTAAACAAGTTTGGATAGAACTCTAAATGCCTGTATGCTTGGATATTTGGACCATGTTTTGCATATTACATAAATTTGCAGTATCGAAGCTGGCCATTTGGCACAACGGACCGATGCTGATGTTTATGTTTCACATCAGCATCCATCCGGAATTCAGCAAAGGCTATCAGCATAACCTTTTGTATAAGCCTGGTCAGAACACTGCTCATTGGTGTTGAAATGGTGTTAAAATATAGAGTTAGGGGACAGCTAATTCACTAACAAAAAAAGCTTTAAACAAAAATTTCAAAGCTGTTTCCCTGGGGGTCAGTTCGAGTTGTTCAGAATCTAATTTACTTAAATTGCAGCAGTACTGCAGTAGGGATTGAGTCAAGGGCCTCATTGAGATTGTCCCTCATTCCTTGTTTAAATCTGATTGGGCAATTTTGCACCAGGCTTAAGTTGGAAGTTTTTTTTGTTGACGAGACAAACTTTTTTCCATCAATTCAAAGCACGCTGTAACCATTACAGAATTGAATACAGTTCATTGCACAGCCTCCGTTCAAAGTCTGCACGTTCCTCTCATTTGGTTATTTTCCATTCAATAAATCTGAGCTCAGTTTCTTGTTCTTAAGTAAGAGGTGCATTTCATTTTCCCCTAATTGAGCTAACGGATTGACAAATGAAATAACAATCTGTTCTTTGTTTTTGGAGCCAGGTATTGAACACGAATATCCAGAACAGGAGTCCAAAGCCCGGATCAGCATTCCAGGAACAGGAATTGGGATTCTTCCTTGAAACAGGACTTCAAAGAGCTCATGTGATTTATTTCAAAAATGGGTGAGATTTTGAGTTACTTGTTGGAGCTTCGTGCATGTGTCCATGGGCATGTGTGTGTGTATAATGTATCTGAGGCAATGTGATTGTGGGCACATGTGAGAAGTGTCTGTGTGTGCCTGTGTGCTAGTCGCACATGTGTGTGCTCACATGCATGCGTGTGGATCTATTTCTTCAATCGAAATACATTCGGAGAAAATGGTCAAAAGGTTTGAGAGAGGAAATCTGGTAGGAAGGAAAATTGCATCAAAGGATTTATTAGGAACAAGTTCAGGATTGTGGAGGGGAAAATACTTTGGAAAAACTTGAATTGCTCACCTGTTTCCTTGAAAAGCAGAGCGGAATGAATAACTGATTTAACTTAAAGATTAAGCGATGTTGCAGATTACAGAAACCAGTAATTTCGGCCCATCGAGTCTGCACCGACCCTTTGAATCAGCACTCTCCCGTCCACTCCGCCCTATCACCATAACCCAGAACCTAATCTGCACATCCCTGGATATTAAGGGACAATTTAGCATGGCCAATTCACCTAACCTGCACATTTTTGGAATGTGAGAGGAAACTGGAGTAAACCCACGGGGAGAAAGTGCAAACTCCGCACAGACAGAGGCCGGAATTGAACCCGGGTCCCTGGCGCTGTGAGGCAGCAGCGCTAACCAATCTGCCACCATTTATTTCTCATATAAATTTCTCATTATTTCTCATTAGGGGCCTCACGGTAGCATGGTGGTTAGCATCAATGCTTCACAGCTCCAGGGTCCCAGGTTCGATTCCCGGCTGGGTCACTGTCTGTGTGGAGTCTGCACGTCCTCCCCGTGTGTGCGTGGGTTTCCTCCGGGTGCTCCGGTTTCCTCCCACAGTCCAAAGATGTGCGGGTTAGGTGGATTGGCCATGCTAAAAAAATTGCCCGTAGTGTAAGGTTAATGGGGGGGATTGTTGGGATACGGGTTACGTGGGTTTAAGTAGGGTGATCATTGCTCGGCACAACATCGAGGGCCGAAGGGCCTGTTCTGTGCTGTACTGTTCTATGTTCTATGTTCTATATCTAAACTTTTTACTCTTTGAAAGTTCATATTAAGATAATTTTTGTTTAAAATCATCGCTTCTTGGCCTTTTGGCTAAGATCAAGTGTCAGTCAGGTCAAGGCAAAGTTTGGGTGCAATGCCTTTTCTTGTTAGCTTGGATCTTGTGTGTCTCTTGTGGAGACTATGAATTGCCTTCAGCTTGAATTGTTTTTTAGAGCCTAGCAATGAGATGGATTAAGGGTTTCCCCTGTCCACTCTGGCATTGTAACTTTAAGGATGGGATACAAAGAATATTAAATAAATAAATGAAAATGACAACTATGTCATCAAAACAGCAAAAGACAGATTTACTAATGGGCAGAAACAGGAGTGGCTTCCTTGGTATGTATGACTTTGTATGTCACAAGAAAGTGTGAAATGGCTAAATCTTTCCAAATCCCGTCAGTCAAGGTGCCATATACAGATAGGTGCTGGTGTACAGATATACAGGAAAGCTTTTGTGCATTCATAAGAAAATTACAGTTCTTAAATCTTGAGTGACAAAGGACTACCGTTGCTTTATGCAAAGGCTCACCTACTATATGTAGGTCAAACTGGTGAACATCTAGAGAGCATTTTTACTGTTCTCTTGAGGTGAATCGTAGTAGTGTTTTAAACTGCTGGCTGCATACTCAATTTAAGATTCTAGGTCAACGGTGATTCTGATTTGCTTTGTAGTTTATTAAATAGCAGGTCTGTTCACAGTCATAAACTTTGAGACAAACTAGTTTCAAATGAATCATAAACTTAAAATTAGAGCTAGGCCATTCCTAAGAATTTATTGGAGTCAATTGAACCAAGACTGGATTGACAGACTAAATGGACTTGAGATAGTGATCAGCCGTGACCTAATTGAACACTGGATCAGGTTTAAGGGCCGCCTTGTTCCATTGTATTTGAAATTAATTTTTGGGTCGATGCAATTTTCCTGTTCCATTCTCAAAGGTGCTAACTCAAAAGGAGAGTTCATGTTTACTTCAGTCATTTTCAAACTCAAGGTTGCGACCCACAGGTGGGTCGTGGGCCGGTGTCGGGAGGGTCACCGGACCATGGGCCGCGGCTTACCTGATCGCAGCACGTAGTGTCCAATGGCCGCGACCGGCTTTCAGAATGCAGAGCGCCAACGCATGCATGCTCCCTCAGCAGTGCATAGGCCTGGACCCCAGCGGGGCTGACCTCCGCCTCCTGACTTCCACGTGCTGACCCAGGAACTGATAGTACTTTTAATCAGTGGAGTCTTCCAGCCAGGAGCGGTGGCAGAGAACAGGTCACGTGCCCCGTACACTGACGTCAGGTGTTCTGGGCACAAGAGAGATTCCTCCATTTTGAGCTGCAAGCAAGCAACAGGACTGAAGAATTGAAAATGGATTGTTACATAATAAGGAGGAGAGGGCCAGAGACACAAACAGGCCAGGATCTCTCAACTAAATCTAATGGAGGGAGCAGCTCAGGAGAGTTCATGGCAGGACAAAGCAAAGGTGGTGTGAGGTGCCCAGGAGAGTTCATGGCAGGACAAAGCAATGATGGTGTTTGCTGCTCAGGAGAGTCCACCGCAGGACAAAGCAATGGTGGTGTGAGGTGCCCAGGAGAGTCCACAGCAGGACAAAGCAATGGTGGTGTTTGCTGCTCAGGAGAGTTCATGGCAGGACAAAGCAATGATGGTGTTTGCTGCACAGGAGAGTCCACAGCAGGACAAAGCAATGATGGTGTTTGCTGCACAGGAGAGTTTACAGCAGGACAAAGCAATGATGGTGTTTGCTGCACAGGAGAGTTTACAGCAGGACAAAGCAATGATGGTGTTTGCTGCACAGGAGAGTCCACCGCAGGACAAAGCAATGGTGGTGTGAGGTGCCCAGGAGAGTCCACAGCAGGACAAAGCAATGATGGTGTTTGCTGCACAGGAGAGTTTACAGCAGGACAAAGCAATGATGGTGTTTGCTGCACAGGAGAGTCCACAGCAGGACAAAGCAATGATGGTGTTTGCTGCACAGGAGAGTCCACAGCAGGACAAAGTAATGGTGGTGTTTGCTGCGCAGGAGAGTTCATGGCAGGACAAAGCAATGGTGGTGTTTGCTGCTCAGGAGAGTCCACAGCAGGACAAAGCAATGGTGGTGTTTGCTGCGCAGGAGAGTTCATGGCAGGACAAAGCAATGGTGGTGTGAGGTGCTCAGGAGAGTTCATGGCAGGACAAAGCAATGGTGGTGTTTGCTGCACAGGAGAGTCCACAGCAGGACAAAGCAATGGTGGTGTGAGGTGCCCAGGAGAGTTTATGGCAGGACAAAGCAATGGTGGTGTGAGGTGCTCAGGAGAGTCCACAGCAGGACAAAGCAATGGTGGTGTGAGGTGCTCAGGAGAGTCCACAGCAGGACAAAGCAGTACTGATGTGAGCTTCAGGGCCTCTGGTGAAAACCCATTAAGATGATACATGATGCTGTTATGGGGTGTGGGCTTATTAAAACTATTCTCATAAACAAAATCTGAGGAGCATAGAACAAATGCATAAGATGACTGCTTTATTTTCTGCCCAAATGAGCATAAATTTATTTTCTTGTATGCAAGTTCAAATGGCAAGGGCGTATCCCTGAAATGAGTTCTAACAGCTGCAGGCGAGCTCTCAGTGGAACCCAGCACTAATAAGTACAATTGTTAATCTTACAGCCTCAGCGAAAACTGGCATATTTTCAGTCTCTCCCGCTTTTTCCAATCCTGCCGATTTGTGTTCTCGTTTCTGCTGTTTATGATTCATTATATCTTTTCCCATTTGGGGTGATTTATTTTTGAAATTCCCATTTTTTTTCTTGCTCTGTCTTTTCCTGTTCCAACATGTTTTTTCTTTTGGAAATGTAGGTTGTAGTTTTAGTCTGTTTACCTCCATTTTCTCGCCCTTTATTTTCCCCAAATTATCTCAACATTGTGGCCTCTTTGTTGGGGTACAATCCAACAGGTACAGGGAACCTTCTGGACAAGATTTCCTACCCACGTATTCCTGAAGTTTACGTCATCTAACCATCCCACCTCCAACCACTTAACCTAAACCGCTTTCTCCCCACTCCTAACATTGTAATAAATTTGCAGCAGTAAGAAAATATTTTATTAAAATAAGATAAAGCACCACTGTTGCTTAATGCCCTGTGAAGTTTTGTTCTTATGTTGCTCGTGGAAAGTCCAGGAGATTAAGCTTCTACTTCTGGAGGCTCCATGACATTCCTGGAGAATTTACAACCCCAATTCTTGTGTCTCACTCAGCAGCTATTGTTCTTGTGTAGGCCTGGACGGAATGTGAAAATCCCAGTGTACACCACAGCACAACACAAAACACTCATTGTCTCGCTCACAAATCACTGAATTGTGTTCAGGAGCAGTGACCTTTTCTGCGGCCTGGGTGTGTCTGGAAGAATTGTGTAACACCTAGTTCTGAGTGAGATCATCAAGATGGCTTCTCTTTTGCTATGTATCTTTGAAAAGTAGCATTCTAACCATGTGTCATATGTTATTAGAATAAGAGGAATAATTTGCATTATGGAATGTCTCTTATGACCTCGGGACACCCCAAAGCCTTTTACTGCCTAAAAAAACTTTTGAGGTGCAGTAACCTGTAATGCAGGAAACAAAAATCCTGGGTCAGCTTAACTGAAAGAACAGCAACCAGCCTAAACTGGGAATGAGTGCATTTAAATAGCCTTATTTTGTATTCTTCCAAGTGCCTCATTACTGCCTTGCACCTGGTGTGGTTTGCTAAGAGGAGGAGGAAGAACATTAATGGGGAGAATTGTCCTTGGGGAATATGCTCACATAAAATGAAAGACCTGAGCTTGTATATCAGCTTTCACAACCTCCGGTCCTACCGAAGCACTTTAGAGACAATTAAGTCATTTTGAAGGGTATTCTCTGTAAAACTGGAGGAAACATTCACGCACAGCTCACAAGCAGCAATGTTATAAACATATTATCTGGTAAGTATTGCTGTTGTGGCTGAGGGATAAATATTGACCATAAATATCGGCTTCTGTCAGTAGATTCTGCACCTCACTGGTAGAATTTTGAGGTGTTGTCCCTTCCCATAGACCACCAAAGGTGTGCAGTAAACAGGAACTTAGGAAACTGGGAAGGGAAGTGGGTTTTCTTTACATTTCAGTGTCTTCTAAAAATGTTCAAACATAATTTATCTGTATTTTGGATAAATCTAATTTTTGTTTTCACTAAACCTGGTCCACTCATAACCTGATGTCCAACAGGTGCAAAAACTGCAATGTTAGTCTGGTGAATGCCCCTTTAAGGGCAACACAGCGGAGTAAGGATCACATGGCATGTACGACCTATCAGGACTTGGTGTGGAATCACCCCATGGTGAGAGTCTCTCCTAGGCAAAGAGGCATTTTGGAAGCTAGCTACAGCCATGAAGCTGCTGTTTTCTTATTAATAAATATTGTTTGTGTTTCTAATTAAGTCTGTGAAGGTGCATCTTTACAGTTATATTGATCAGCTCTGTCCACTGTGGGAGGGAGAGGGGGATAGCTCTGAGTATGTTGGATGGGTGCCCGGAAGCAGATCTTCCTGTGCATGTGAAACGCTGCAGCTGCCAGGCAATTTTCCTACTGCCCTGGCCAATATTTCTCCCTCAAGAAATGCCGCCAATTGCTGTGTGTGAAAGCTTGCTGTGTGCAAATTAACAACCACATTTCATGATGTTAAAAACTGACTACACTTCAAAAAGTACTTCAGTAGCCAAGATGTTGTTTGGAGTGACCTGAGAATAAGAAAGGCATTACATGAATGCAAGTTTGTTTGTTTGTTTAATTTACTCCTCCTTGCTCTGAGAAGATGGCTATTCATAGTAATTTTTCTTTTCGAAGCCCATTGGCACTTAATCCATAGGGACTGTAGACCAGATCAATCACAGTTGGCAGGTTCTCTTCCTTAAATAACATTTGTGAATCATAAGGCTACAGGACATAGGAGCAGAAGTAGGCCATTCAGCCCATCGAGTATCCTCTGCCATCCAATGAGATCATGACTGATCTGATGTGATAATCTTCGATTCCACTTTCCCACTTTATCCCTATAAACCCTTGATTCACTCACTGATTAAAAAATAGTCTATCTCAGCCTTGAGCATAATGAACGACCCAGCCTCTGCAGCTCTCTCCTGTAAAACATTCCACAGATTCACGATCCACGGAGAGAAGAAATTCCACCTCTGTCTTAAATGGGCAACCCCTTACTCTGAGATGATGCCCTCTGGTCCTCAACTCTCCCACAAGGGGAAGCAACCTCTCAGCATTTACCCTATCAAGCCATCCTGAGAATCATGTATGTCTCAATGAGGTCACCTCATTCTTGTAAACTCCAATGAACACAGGCCCAAGCAACTCAACCTCTCCTCATAACAAAATCCATCCATATCTCGATCAACCTCGTGAATCTTCTCTAGACTGCCTCCAATGCCAGTATATCTTTCCTTAGTTAAAGGGACCAAAACTGTTCACAGTTATCCAGGTGTGGCCTAACTATTTCCATGTATAGTTTTAGCCGTACTTCCCTATTTTATACTCCATTCCCTTTGAAATAAAGGCCAATATTCCATTGGCCTCCCCTATTACCTGCTGAACTTGCATACCAGCTTTTTGTGATTTATGCATGAGGACCCCCAAATCCCTCTCCTGCAACTTTCTGCCGTCTTTCTGAATTTTAACAACATTCAGGTTCTTTATTCTTCCTACCAAAGTGCATAACTTCACATTTTCCTATATTATATTCCAGCTGCCAAGTTTTTGCTTCCTCCTAAACCAGTTGGGTTTTTGCATCAAGCTAGCAGCCATCGTGTGCACTTTCTTCACCTGCCTAGAAATTAGCAAATTTATTGAACCCAGTTTCAAAATTTGTTATGAGAGAGGTTTTAAGTTCCAGTGGTATGTTGCAGATCCAGGATCACAACCACATGACAACATTATACTGATTTTTTTCCTGCCCTATTGGCTGGGGAGAGTTTTGTTCTATTAATTTGCAGGATGTGGGTGTGACTGGCTAGGCCAGCATTTATTGCCCATCCCTAATTGCCCTCGAGTGCTTATTGCAGAGAGGCACCATGAAACTGGATTTGCAACAAATCATTTCATAATGATTTTGCCCTGTGTGTGTATAAGAGTTTCTACTAACTCCTCTACTTCAAGCTAAGAATATGAACACGTTTCACAGGTTTCATTTGTATTGCACAACTTATTTTAAATTCCATCTTCTTTTAAATTCCAAATAGACTGTGAAGGTAAAGCGCTGAAAGATAATGTCAGCAATCAAAACACTGCTTTCATCTCAAGAAAAATGTTTTATTATGTAAAGCCACAAAATATTCAAATATCAGAAATATAGTGAGCACAAAGGAATAATATTGTGGTTGTTGGAGGCCAATCATCTCAACCCCAGGCCACTGGTGCACACGTCTCCCAAGATAGCGTCCGAGGCCGAACCATCTTCAGCTACTTCATTTGAGGTCAGAAATAGAAAAGTTCACTGATGATTGCAGTGTTCAGCTTGATTTGCAATTCAGATAATGAAGCACTTTGCATCTGCATGCAAGACGATCAGGACAACATTCCAGCTTAGACCATAAGACATAGGAGCAGAATTAGGCCACTTGGCCCATCGAGTCTGCTCCGCCATTCAATCATGGTTGATATTTTCTCATCCCCATTCTCCTGCCTTCTCCCCATAACCCCTGATCCCCTTATTAATCAAGAACCTATCTATCTTTGTCTTAAAGACACTCAGTGATTTGGCCTCCACAGCTTTCTGGGGCAAAGAGTTCCACAGATTCACCACCCTCTGGCTGAAGAAATTCCTCCTCATCTCTGTTTTAAAGGATCGTCCCTTTAGTCTGAGATGACATCCTCTGGTTCTAGTTTTTCCTACAAGTGGAAACACCCTCTCCACGTCCACTCAATCCAGGCCTTGCAGTATCCTGTAAGTTTCAATAAAATCCCCCCCTCATCCTTCTAAACTCCAATGAGTACAGACCCAGAGTCCTCAACCGTTCCTCATATGACAAGCTCTTCATTCCAGGGATCGTTCTTGTGAACCTCCTCTGGACCCGTTCCAAGGCCAACATGTCCTTCCTTAGATACGGGGCCCAGAATCGCTCACGATACTCCAAATGGGGTCTGACTAGAGCCTTCTATAACCTCAGAAGTACATCCCTGGTCTTGTATTCTAGCCCTCTTGACACGATTGCTAACATTGCATTTGCCTTCCTAACTGCCGACTGAACCTGCACGTTAACCTTGTTGTGACTCGTGCACTAGATCCTCAGTACCTCAGTTTCCCGTTGAAGTGATGCTGCCTTTTTATTCTTTTGGCCAAAGTGAACAAATTCACATTTTCCCACGTTACTCTCCTTTTGCCAGACCTTTCCCCATTCATTCACTCTATCCTCCTGCAACTTCCTTGTGTCCTCTTCAACATACTTTTCGACCTACCTTTGTGTCATCTGCAAATTTAGCTACCATGTTGCTCCCTCATCTAAGTCATTGATCTAAATTGTGAGAAGTGAGGCCTCAGCACAGTGGGACTCCACTCATTGTGTTCTGCCAATCAGACCAAGACCCATTTATGCGTACTATTTTTTTTTTTACCCAGCCAGCCAATCTTCCAGCCATAGTGATATATCCCCCCTACACCATGAGCTGTTATTTCCTGCAGTAGCCTTTGTAGCACCTTATGTCTTCTGCAAATCCAAGTACAGGACGTCCACTGGCTCCCCTTTATCCGCAGTGTATGTTACTTCAGCAAATTATGCTAGCAAATTTGTTAAACATGATTTCCCTTTCACAAAACAATGCTAACTTTTCCCGATTTCCATTTGTTTTTTTTCTAAGTGCACAGCTATAACCTCTTCAGTGACTGATTTGAGCTCCTTCCCTGTGACAGACGGCAAGCCAAATAGCCCATGGTTTCCTGTTTTCTGCCTCCCACCCTTCTTGAGTAGTGATGGCATTTGCTACTTTCCAGTCTGATGGAACCTTCACAGAATCTAGCGAATTTTGGAAAATTAACACCAATGCATCTTCTACCTCATTTGACACCTTTTAGGACCTTAAAATAAAGTCCACGACTCTGAGACCAGTCAGCCCGCACACAGCTCCATCAGTTTTCTCAGTACAGCTTCCCTAGTGATTGTAATTTGACCAAATTCCCCTCCCCCCTCCACAGCCTGATTTACAGCCATTACTGCAATGTTTCTGTATCCTCTATAATGAAGACAGAAGCTAAATATTTCTTCATTTCATCTGCCATTTCCTTGTTATCTACTATTAAGTCCCTCTCATTATCTAGTGGGCCAACACTCCCTTTACTCTCTCCCTGTTTAAACACCTGTAGAAACTTATTTATTTTTAAATTCCTAGCTAGCTTCCTCTAATACACATTTCTTTATCCTGATTAACCTTTTAGTCATTCTCTGCCATTCTTTACATTCTGATCAAGCATCTGACCTCATCTTTGCACAGTTGAATGCTTTTCCTTAAGTTTGATACTTTCTTAACTTCTAGGGGCTGGTGAATCAACCCCTTAGAACTTTTCTTTATCATCGGAATATATTTATTGTAAGTATTCTGAAATAACCTCTTAACGATCTGCCACTGCTTCTCTGTTGTTCCATCCTGTAGTCTTGGACCCCAGTTCACTTCAGCTAGCTAAGCTTTCACGCCTACATAGTTGCCATTATTTAAGTTTAAAATACTATTCTTTGACCCACTTTTCTCCCTTTCAAACCGGATGTAAAATTCAATCATATTATGGTTGTTGCTACCGAGGGGTGCCTTTACACTGAGATCATTACACAATGCCAAGTTGAATATAACCTGCTGCCTGGTTGGGTCCAGAATGCGCTGCCCTAAGAAACCATCTTGAAAGCATTCGGTGAACTCCTCAAGCAGGCTGCTACTGCCAATCTGATTTTTCCAGTTTATATGTAGATTGAAATCACTCCGGATTTACCATCCTTTAGTCATAGCCCCGATATTTCTTTTTGAATACTGTTGTTGTTACTGTTAGCGGGCCTGTAGGCCACTCCCACTAGCGATTTCTTTCCCCAACTATTCTGCATCTCCACCCAAACTGAATCTGTCTCCTGAACCAAGTTCATCTCTAACTATTGCACCAGTGCCATCCTTAATTAATTAACAGTGCAACTCCACCACCTTTACTTAGATTCCTGTTCTTCTTAAATGTCATACCCTCAACGATCCTCGTCGTCCTGCAGCCATGTGTTTTTTAAAATAAATTTAGAGTACCAAATTCATTTTTTCCAATTAAGGGGCAATTTAGCGTGGCCAATCCTCCTACTCTGCACATCTTTGGGTTGTGGGGGTGAGACCAACGCACACACGGGGAAAATGTGCAAACTCCACGCAGACAGTGACCCAGAGCCGGGATTGCTGCTGCCATGTTTCCGTAATAGCTATCTGATGATATTTAGTTACTTCAATGTGCACTACCAATTAATTTACTTTGTTATGTATGCCTTGACATTCAACGTCATGACTGTTGCTGAATCTCCCACCGTCAACATCCTGGAGGTTACCATTGACCAGAAATTTAACGAGCTGTATAAATTTAACTTAATGAGCCTTATAAATGCTGTGGCTACAAAAACAATTCAGAGGCTGCGAAGAGTAACTTTCCTCCTGACTCCCCAAAGTCTGTTCACCAACTACTAGGCACAAGTCAGGAGTGTGATGGAATACGCTTCACTTGCCTGGATGAGTGCAGCTCCAACAACACAAGAAGCGTGACCGCATCCAGGACAAAGCAGCCTGCTTGTTTGGTACCACATCCACCACTGGCACACAGTGGCAGCAGTCTGTACCATCAGCAAGATGCACTGCTGCAACTCGCCAAGTTTCTTTTGACTGCACCTTCCAAACTGCTATGGGCCAGGGTTTAGAGAACCCCAAAGTGTATCATGGAGTTCACCCGACCCACAACTTTTAACATATTTTGGTTATGGGGAGCACAAGTACCCACTCTACAGGTATAATGCAACGGATATCTAAAGAACTTTTAAAACAAAACAATGTTTATTCTATGAATCCAGTTAACATTTTAGAAACACACAGTAAACATCTTAGCAACTATCAACTCAAATGCTTCCCCCAAAGAATACAGTATTCTATAAGTAACCCTTAATCTTTCCTAGCAACATCCATAAGACAAATACCCTCTTTAAGAAAAACAGCAGGTTAAAATTCTCTACTGAGAACAGTTATCACTTTTAAATTAGCAAGTGATCTGAAGACATTCTTTTTCATGAAGAGAGATCAAAATTACACCTTGTTTGGCTGGATGCAGCTCCAACTCTGAAAACAAAACTAAAACACAGACACACACCAGCTTTTTGCTCAAAGCGAAAGTAAAAAGCCACAGACCAAAACCCAGCTCCACCCACACTCTGACATCACTGCAGCTATTTGATGAACATACATTTCTTAAAGGTACACTCACATGACAAAACCTACAACTTCTACAAGAGCAAAGGCAGCAGGATTATGAGAACACCACCAGCTACAATCAAGACACACAGCCTGCCGGCTTGTTAATACATGCCATTCCTTCACTGAGACAGTGATCCTGGAACTCCCTCCCTAACAGCACAGTGGGTGTACCTACACCGCATGGACTAGAGCAATTTAAGAAGATGGCTCACCACCACCTTCTGCATGAAATCACTGAAACCGTTGGAGGACCCAAAAGACAAGTCTGTGGCATGTCCAGAAATAAGATAACCTCGTTGACTTTCTGAAATCCTCTCGAGAATCTTTGGTTCCATGGATACCAGTTTGAACACTTTGAACACTGCAGGATAAATCACATCTACCAGAGTCCAATTAATCAGTGTTTTTGTTTTTAAAAATATAGTATTTAAAGACACCGGATAGCAATTACAAAAACAATATTCTGTGAATGCTGGAAATCTGAAATGAAAACACAAAATGCTGACAATGTCCAACAGTTCAGGTGGCATCTTCAGAAAGAGAAAACAGAGTTTTAAAAAATATATATTTTTATTCTCCATTGTCTTCAAACTTTACATCCCACCAACAAACAGTAAACGGTAACGAATACAATGTCATTCCCTTATTAACAACGATCCCATTCCCCCATCACCAACCCCCCAAACAACAGCCCGCCTGACAATACAAGCATCAAATAAAACAAAATCACCCAAGGGAAAAAAAAGAAAAAGGAATCCGGAATCGCCTATGGTCACCATTGACATACATCGTCCCCCCCCCAATATTCAACGCCATCCAATCCCCGAAAGAGTACAGTGAATGACACCCATGAATTGTAGACCCTATCCCCCCTCCGAGACTCCTCTACATCCACTTCCTCTTGTAAACTCCTCCCCCCCCCCAGCCTCTGTTCCTTCCCCCAACTTTTCACCCCGACTAGACTCACTGAAACCTGTTCTTCCAGGCTCCGAAGCCCGCAGCCCCTCCCCCTACCTCACCCCCGTTCACTGGCAGCTGAAACCGGCCAACATGGAGGCCCCCGCCCGAGTCTCCTTCCCCCTTGCCTGGTCTCAGGAAAACCAGGAAATGCCCTTTAGCACACAAACCCCGCATACACACCCAAGCCCCAAAAAACCATCATTGCAAATGAAAGTCCCAACTCTTCCCTTATCCAAATATACAGCGTTGACTGATTTAGTACACACACCAACACACAGTGAAAAAATAAAGTTACGTGAGGCTACATCGGTATAAGACCCGCTCTCAGTCCCATTTCTCAATTCTGCCACAGTCCTTCTGCCTTCTTCACACTGTACCTACGGAAACAAACAGTTACTACTCTTGGCAGCTCACTGGCCTTTGGTATAGGCTTCCACGACCAATGAGCCCGATCCAGTTCGTATCGAGAGGGATCATCTCCCTCCCCCAATAGCTCCGCCAACATCGTGGCAAAATACTCCGTTGGCCTCGGGCCTTCCACCCCTTCGGGCAGACTCACGATCCTCAGATTCTGCCGCCTTGATCTATTTTCCAGGTTTTCCATTTTGGCTCGCAGACCCTTGTTGGTCTCTATTACCCTCCGCAGCTCCTTCACCATCGAGGTGAGTTGATCACTGTGCTGCGATAATGCCTCTTCCACTTCCTTCAGTGTCTCACCTTGCTCCCGCACCTCCGCCGCTGCACTCGATACCGCCACCCTTACTGGGGCAATCGCCTCCTCCACCAGCACTTTCAATACCGCCCCCATCTCCTTCCTCATCGCTTCCATGTGCTTTGTGAACTGCTTTTCAAGTTCCATGGCCATCACCTCGGTCACTTCTTCTGCTTTGAGCAACGCAGCCACCCCTGGTGCCCCAGCCTCCACTTTCCTTACAGTTCCTGCGCTGACTTTTCCACTCACCAGCAGACTTTCATTAACCCCCTTTTTCACGGCCGTTTATTTCCCAAACTTGGACATTTCTCCTCCCTGTGCCTTCTTACAACTTTTTCAGCCTTCGTTGCCCCTGAGACCAGTCGTTAAATCCCCAAAAATTCCATTCCCGAGCAGGAGCCCTCCAGTGTGCGGCTGCCTCCCGGCCGCCTTCACCGGAAGTCCTCAAGAGAAAACAGTTTACATTTCAAGTTGGCACCTTTCCTAGTACTTCAGAATAACTTTGAAAGGTCAGTTCAAGTAACTTATAATTAAAATTGATGAGAAAGATTAGGAATGCTTCATTCCAGTGTTGAGAAATGGGTTGTAGTCTCAATAGGTCTTTTGTTTAATGTTTGTTTCCTCAACGACACTTCAGCATTTTCTGGAATACGCATGAATGTAGAATGTTTAGTTAACGCTGAACAAATATCCCTTCCTTGACTGTCAGATTTCTTGGAACAATTTTACAGCATTGCACATTGATAATTACTTACAAGCTCTCTCTCATACATAGATTAGTACATATCATTGTGTATGTTTATAAATCTATACCTATTGCACCATTAGCTTGGATATTCTTCAAATATTAAACTCTATTGTGAACCTGAATTTCTGTTATGGCATTATTCAGACTATAGCGAGTGTCATATTAAAAATTACAGATGCATAGCTCATGGCTGATAAATGTTGGAAAGGCTTTTTTTACTAAGACAAGCCCCTAATCCAATACCATCCATAAAAACGTTTGATTTATTTTTGTATTATGTAACCCAGCTGCAGAGATGATTGATGAAGTCCTGACTCAGATACTGATTGAACAAGTGATGAAAAGTATTTGAGAAGCGAAATGAATTGAGCCTTGGAGCAGTGACGTCCTGTGCAAACGAGCAGGTTAATTTCCTGCCCCATTCCACTCCCGCCCTAAGTCACCCTCTGCAAGGAGACACTGGGCGGAGGCTGCAGTCCTGGGCTGTGCTCAGATGGTGCCTATCTACCTCCCATTGGCTGGCCAAAAGGCCATTGACTGGCATCAGAGCAAACTGCTGCTTCTTTGGGTCAGGCAGTGAGGTGGGGTTTACCCTGGGTGGGGCAAAATGAAAACTCCACGTGAACAATAAAGTGAGGAATGATATAAATCTGTTATTTGCTATGGTTGTAGTTCACTAAACATCCTACATCACAGTCGTTTCCATTTGCAATCCTTGACAGCAAATGTCAGCTTCAAACAGGCATATAGAACTGAAAACTCAGGCAATTAATATTCTCTGTCCGCAATGTTCCATATCTCATGCAAGATTGAAAGATTCTTCTCAAACAGCGCAGGGTAAAAGTCAGGGATTAACTGCATTGTATCTTTTGAGAGTCATGGGGCAGCAAGATGAGTTACCAGACTGAACAGGTAAATTCCATTTTCTTCAGTAATAGAATTGACTTGTCAGGAGATGAGATCAGGTGGATCACAGTCACCACAATAAATATGGAACTCGGCAGCAGTATTGCTCTCTAGTAGCTGGCTGAACTAGAAGCTCGACTGAAGAATTCAGCCAGACTTCCAGCCTCGGTGAACAATTTAGTAAAATAGGTTGTTGAGTGCTTCCTGAACTGTTGATTTTCCTGATGGATGTGAACAGTGACCCAATTGCATTTCCTGATTGGAAGGCCTCTGACCAGACCCTGGAGCTGAATTGCTATGTATCTATACTCTGCAGGGGTAAGGACTGGCCAATTTCTCACATGTATGACAAAACAATGAGATATTGCATCAAGATGATCCTTGGCAATCAGATCTGCTGCCATTGATATACTTTCCACAAATGCTCCACTCGATCTGCTTCAACATTGGTGATAAAAGATGTGCAAATTATTTTGAGTAAGAATATACATTCTTGTTTCAGATCCTTGATTTTTCCCAACGAGCTACGTCTTAGAATCCAGTCTGCTGGATCCGACAATTCTTCTTATTGTCAGCAATATTCCCGTCCCAATGAATCTTAATGACAAAGTAGTTTATTGCTGCTGCTGTTGACAACGTAGTTTACAAAATAGTGGCGTAGAAATATGGAGATAAAATAAATATGGAGGTGGCTCCATCATTCGCATGTGAAGCAGATCCCTTTCCTCTCAAACTTGCAGTCCATTTTATTCCGTGTTATGTTGGCCCTGTCTCTGGATTCAGATTGTACTAAGAATGTAACCTCTCTGCTGTAAAAAGCGTTGTAATGTAAAGACCCCCTCCGGGTCCACTTTAATATCCGTCATTAGAGTACATGTAGACTTGAAGCAAATAATTACACACAATCTTTATTAAGAATTAGTTTACCAGCTCCTTCCAAGACGTCTTTTCCCAGTATGAAAAAAATTAATGCCAACTCAAAATAGTTTTTCGATCAACTTCAAATTCCACAGGTTAAAAGGTGTGCAGAGGGGTGTATCAGAAATTTCACCGGAGAATCAAGTAAATGAAACTACGATTTGTGATACAGGAAATGGTGAGTCTCAGGGATCAGGCGACTCTTATTTGATCATGAATTTTGGATCCAAACTGCTTTCATACTGAAGGGATACAATCTGCATGTTAATCGGATAAACCAGGATCAAGCTGGTGCAATGCAGATTTCTGCATCATTATCATGTCAATCCATATGTAGCTAGCGATTCTGTCGAAAGTGCAGAGAAACAACACTATGTATTCTACCTGTTGTAAGTCGTTCCTGCTTTGCCAGTACTGCTACAGATATTTCATCTTTAATCCTCACTGGTTTGAAATCAAGGTTCACTGTCTGATATTCTGGCTCAATCTTTTGTAAATGCGGAACTCCTCAACTCCATGGGTCTTGACTGCTTTTTATAATAGACAAGGTTTTAAACCCAAGTCAGTAATCACCTGTCCTTAATTAGCTCTCATCTCTATCGCTCAACCAACATCTGTAAAAGTGCATCAATTAGTCAGGCATCTCACTTTTGTGAATCGTTCCTGTCTGTAAACTGGCTGCTGTATTTCCCTCATTTATAACAAAAGCTGCACTTCAAAAGTAATTCTAAAACTAAAGCAAAGTGCTACGTATGCTAGGAATCTGAAATGAAAACAAAGTGCCACAAACACACAGCAGGTCGGGCAGTATTTATGAAGGAAGAAAAACAGAATTACTGTTTCAGATGGTTGACTTTGGCAGGTGACCCATTCTCTTTAATATTTCTACACCCTCACTAATGCCTTCGTATCCTTCCTGAAATGCGGTGCACAGGACCGTTTTTCATTATTCGTTCATGGGATGTGGGGACCGCTGGTTGGGCCAGCCTTTATTGCCCATCCCTAATGATGGTGAGCTGCCTTGTTGAACCGCTGCAGTCTGTGTGCTCTTATGAAGTTTTCCAGGATTTTGACCCAGTGACAGTGCAGGAACTGCGATAGAGTTCCAAAGTCAAGATGGTGTGCGACTTGAAGGGGAACTTGTAGATGGTGTGTTCCCATGATCTACTGCCCCTCTTCTTTTGGAAGGTGCTGATGAAATGAAATGAAAAATGAAAATCGCTTATTGTCACAAGTAGGCTTCAATGAAGTTACTGTGAAAAGCCCCTAGTCGCCACATTCCGGCACCTGTTCGGGGAGGCTGGTACGGGAATTGAACCATGCTGCTGGGCTGCCTGGGTCTGCTTTATAAAGCCAGCGACTTAGCCCAGTGTGCTAAACCAGCTTTGCTAAGTTATAGCTTTGCTAATAAATAGCTTTGCTAAGTTGCTGGATGCCTGGATGCCATTCTCCAGTTGAGGCCAAAACCGGTGTTTTATATCGGTTTACCATAACTTCCTTGCTTTTGTACTCTTTGCCCCTGTTTATAAGTCCCAAGATCCCATATATCTTATTAACTGCTTTCTCGACCTTCCCTAGCACCTTTAATAATTTGTGCATATACTCCCCTAGAACTGTACTCGTTAGAATTGTACCCCCTTTAGAATTGTCCTTTTTTTTTTATTGACTCCTTTTGTGCTTCCTGCCTAAATGAATCACATCATATTTCACTGCATTAAATTTCACGGCCTATCAGTAATTTAGATCGATATTGCAAAGGAAGAATTTGCATTGCTGAAGCACCTTTCACAACCTGGTCTCTCTTGAAAATTTGCCTATAATATAAGAATGTTTGGCAGACTGCATTACATCCTTTTCCAATCTCAAATAAACCTTCACCATTCCCGAAGCAATTCCTTCAATTAGCTTTTTCCTAGTTCATTTTGAATTCTGCTGTTCACCTTCACACTTTTATCATCTAACAATTTATATGCACTGTAATAACTTCAACAATTGGCTCCACCAGTGAATTTATAAAACAATGATTTATTACAATGATAATAAACCATTTGGAGTGCTTAAAACGGTCTCTCCATACTCCGCTCGAGGGTTCAACTGCTGGGACAAGCCCCAACACGTCCCAGTGAAATCCCATCTCCATCCCTGATTGGAATAGCAGCTCATATGACTCCTCCCTCCTAGAACTTTCCTTAAAGGGATTAGCTACTACATGCGCTATTGTGATAAAAACCAAAAATGCTGGAAACACTCAGCTGATCAGGCAGCATTTATGAAGAGAAAACGTAGTTAACATTTCAGGTCGATAATCCGTTGTGCACTATTGTGTTTGACAATAACTTGTTTTATTATATTGATGAGGTGGGGGACTGAAAGTGTAAAATACCACCGCATAGCTGGTCTGGGATTGGTGAACTAAGCACTCTTGTTGGCTCCAGTGCTAACTGTGATGAATGTTATCAGCTGCTGTAACGATACCTTGCCTTTAATGCATTGGCCCTTTAAGACCGGGCTTGGAACCCTGGGGGACTCCGCCCCCAGGAAACGGTATATAAGGTGAGGCTCCCCCGGCAGCATGTGATGAGCACACTTCTCGGCTGCTGTTCAGTTCTCAGATGATTAAAGCCTTTGAATCACCTATCTTCTCTCCTGTGTCGTAATTGAAGGTATCTCACTAACTAAAAGTATCTTCGTGTAATTAAACCTTTATGCCTGCCTCTACTTTTGATTGTGATTTATGCCAAAAACCAAGTGAGATTGATCTCAGCGGAGACCTTCGACCTATGCAGCAAGAGAGAGAGTGAGCTTGAAATATAGATGGCTACTGTTAGAGAGGTAGATTGAACAAATACACCCCAATACTTGTGCAGCTTGGTCAGCAGATATATTCATCAAGAACGCTCAGCTCTTGAAACATTTATGAAACATGATTCAAGAAAGCAGGATTGAGCTAGCAGCAAGCATGTCTATTGTGGAGAAGTTTACAGCAAATTCCTATCAGATGTCAGTCATTACAAAGGAAGTTGTTGCAATTCTAAAGCATATTTCTTGACCTCGGGATATCTTGAAGTGCTTTTTAGCCAATGAAGTACTTTTGAAGTGTAGTCACAGTTTTAATGTAGGCACCAAGCTGCTGCTAACATTTGACTTTTGCCCTAAAATCTTCTTTCGGAGATAGTTAGTAAATTAGAAATGAATGGAGGAACAATCAAATATGGACTAGGTGCAACAAGGATTATTCCTATATTGGGAACTGGAATAAATCTGCTGACTGTCATCATTAAACAGTAGGAACAGAGTATGAAGACAGCTGTGTTCGTAACACTATCATCTTGCCCTGGTAATTGAAAGGTTTATAGAAGAATATAAACATCTTTGGGACAACAATAGAACCATTAGCTCAGCCAGCATATCGATCGTCAAAATCTACTCAACTTGTCAGTTTACCCTTCAATTCCAGTGATTCACTGACTTGTCTTTTGAACCTATTTATTTTGTATGCTTCAATTGCCTTTCTTGGTAACTTCTTTCAAATGTTACTGTTCCTCTTGACGTACTGTTAGTGATGAAGCAGATATATGATTTGAAAATTGATGTAGAATTAAATGCCTCCTGTTTCAAATTAGATGGATTAAATTCCTGTTACTGAAATTAATTCTGAATTGAGGTTGCAATTCTCTCTGCCTCTCACTCAAATATTTGCATGCTTTCTCTCTCTTTCACCAGCCCTCTCAAACACGTTGCCTAGCCTAACACCTGAGAGCCTTCCTCTCTTCAACCATGTGCTTGTCACCATTTACATTTATCACTAATTTCAGTCTTTATGAATTCTTTTTGCTGTTTTCTTTCAATAATTGAACAACCTCCTCTCATTCATTGAATATTCTCCATTTCTCAAACTCTCACAGTAACGATATCACTATCCCAAACTTGCCTGTTAAAACTGTTTGGGCACTTTACTAAGCAACAGAGGTTCCACCCTCCATATCCCCACCAAATGTGAGATGTAATTGCGTTTTCTAATAAATATCTGTTCTTGAGTTGTGGGTGACATTGTCTGAGCCTGCTTGTCTCAAAGCATTAAGAGTCGCCCGCATATTGTGGGACTGGAGGCCCGTGAAAGGCCAGGCCAAATCTGGGTGGCAGCTGTCTCTCAGCTGAAGGATGTTACAGGACAATGTTCAATTTTATATCAACCTGGCAGGATAGGGATGGGAAACTACCGGTTGGGAGATGAATTCTAAGTACCGTTGGCTGGGTGGGAGTAGGGTCTCTGGCTACTTTCGGTGACACCCCTCCATGTGCACTTCACGCCCCATCGCTCCCAAAGCGTCACCATCACCCCCTCAACTCAGTATATCCGTCAACCCCAGGCTATTTCCCACCACAACACCCCCTTGGCCCACCCAGCTCTTTCTGCAAGTTAGTGAGAGGAGAGGGGCAAGAGTGGGAGAGGGGCAAGAGTGGGAGAGGAGAGGGAGAGGGGGTGTTGGAAAACCTCAAGTGTTCTGGTTATTTAAATATCTGTCTTTTAAACCTATGACCAATTACATTTCTTATTTAGCATTCTTAAAGAAGGCACCCATCTAAAATTGTGGGGGGAGGGGAAGATATTATTATTCTTTTCCCCATCCGTCTTCACAAAAAATAAAATTAATTGGCTCATTTTCCATCACAACCCCGCCATTTGCCCAATAACTGGGTGCCTGTTTTTTGTTTCTGTTGCTGCACACTTGTTCTAGGGAAGAAACTGAGAGATGAAATCACACTAATGGGGTTTCCAGTACTGCTATCTTAATTCCATAAAACGGAGATGGGACATGTTTGTCGAGTTCACACCATCTTTGTTAAAGCAATCAGTCTCACGCTACTGCCTCGCAGCACAGTCCAAGGCTTTCTGTTTTAATATTGAGCTTCTGTTACTAAAGAACAAAGAAAATGGCAAAAACCATGAACTACATTTTGATTCTCAACTCGATTATATTGTTACCCTATTAGCTCAGTGGAGAATTTGAGTGTTATTTAAATGTTTGTACTGAGTGACTCTAATGATCAATTTCCATTTCAGTGCTGATATTGTTGCCCTAGCTATGAGTGGACTGTGCTCTCAGCCCACACCTTTAGGTCAGCAATCTGATTTTAACATTGCTGTCTTAAAGTTGGGGAGGGTCTGTTTCCAGGCATGTAAGAACTAAAGTGACATTGTAAAAACTGCCCATGCACAGCTGGAAAATTGCAAACTGAAACATGGCTCTGCTTAAGTGGCATATAAATTGCATTCCTGTCAGGACATAACTTAATAAACACCTCCAATCCCCTACAATTGTACCCAGAATATAATGAGCGCCAGTTTAGTTCTGTTTGCAATGCAGGAACCTCTCCTCCGGAAGGGAGACAAAAGAGAGAAGTATTCCCATAATGTTCTCTGGTGCTTATTGGCAGTTGATTTCAGAGCTATTTTCGAAGAAATCCTAGGGTGAAACTTTGCACTAAATACTCAACCAAAAATGTGCCAAATGGTAGATCTAATAGATGAAATGCTCAAATGCAAGGTTTTGATTTCTATGCATCCATTTTTACAGAGCACCAAAGATGCCGTTAAAATAATGTTGAGACAATAACGATGAAGATGTCAGCCTGCTCTTTGGCCTTAAGTATGACCATAAAACTGTAGGTCACAAGTACAAAATAAGTTATCAGTGAAATTAGACAGCAGAAGAATTGATTCCATCAAACAGTGAATGTGTGCAACTGACTTCTAGCAAAGTTGACTAACTCATTCAAAAGTAACAAATAAACAACTGGTTAGGAATTTCGGATTGTATTGTAGGCATCAGACCAGTGCACACGTTTGGTAAAAATTGCAAGCAAATTTCTTATTTCAAAAATACAGACTAAAGTGTACAAATCTGATTGTGACGTTCTTAAATTATTTTTAAATTGTTTGTTTGTCCACCCGGTTCATAGAGCTTCCTGATGACGTGTTCCTCCCTCCTGTCATCCTGCATCCCTCTTGTATTCCTTACCTTGTTTGAGCTCTGTTCTATTACTCTTTATTTCGAACCTGGTAGTTCACAGAATAGAATAAGCCAAATTTGTGGAAGACATGGTTTTTGGAATAATAAAACACACCAGCTGGATTTTACCCAGTAAAATGATTATGATTTTAAATTCTAGATATAAATAGAAAAGTCATTCTTGAAACTGTCCATCAAGCAAACTCTTAGATCTAGGATTGTGTCCCATAGAATTATTCATCCCCTGGGTGCCTTCTAACTAATGTTTATCTGAAAGACTACAAGCATTCAAGGCAGCAGTACACAAACATTATGTAAATACAACAGCTGTCTTATTCTTGCCGTGGAGACTTAACCAAGATTGCCCCATTTACCTTTGCACAGTCTTTTTTGGTGATTGATGTTTAAAATTCTCTTTTTAAAGGAGAGAACAATTTTGCAGTGCACAAAAAGACAAATTCATGGTTTTTGTTTATCTATCCATTTTCCACCTGTACTGATCCGTACTAGGATATATTTTCATGGACACTGAATGTCATTCACCTCCTTGTCAAAATGCCTGTGGTTCATGTGTGAACCTTGGCAGTAAGTGTCAACAACTTGTCTGATTGAAGAATCACAGCTGAACCTTGATACTTGCTCAACCCCCACATACACAGAGATCTTCATTATCGCTGTTGTACAGTGGTATGGATCAGAGATGAGTGGAAGCCACATACATCTAAAAGAGACCCAATCAGAGTGCACTGTCCTTGAGCAATCCCGACTGGTGGGTTGTGGTGCATCAGTAGTAGAGATTTGAATGCAGGCCAAGGAAAGAGTGAGCTTTGAAAACTTTTGTAAGGGACAAAAAGAGGTTACAATAAAAACACTGGTACAAATCTTCCTGCAGAAAGCTTTTGAAATTTGTTCTGTGACTTTTCTTCAGATCATTTTAAAATTTACCCAACTCTATCTTGTTAGCAAATGAGGGAGGCAGGAGCGGTTGTAGGCGAAGAATTCCGTAAGCAGGCAATTGCTTGGGTACACCCCTGAGAAATTGAATTTACTGCATGTACGCTTACTAGGGGCTTTTCACAGTAACTTCTTTGCAGTCTTAATGTAAAGCTACTTGTAAAGATAATAATAAAGATTATTATTACGTGACCAGCCTTTAGTTAGAGTTATAGCTTTTGTAAGAAGTTCACATATTTTGGTGAGACAGAAGCCTTCTGTCAAAAGACTTTAATTTAAAATATTAAAAAACACAAGCTTTTGATAAATTTAGCATGGTTATTGTGAAACATATATTTAGTTCAATTAATGTTTTCTTTTGGGCATTAGAAATTTCAGTTACTGAGGAAAACGGCATACGTTTTTTTTTCAAAAGGTGTTTTGGGAAATTTGACTGATTCCTTAACAAAAAGGCAGCACAGAGAAATTGAAGAGAAAACATGAAAGCATGAATTTAGAATGAGAAAAGTTGACAAATTAGTATGACAAATCACACTGACAGGCATTAAAGCTTATAGGCATGGTTGCATTTAGGCGGTCATAAGATTTTTTAAGGAGAGCGCAATTGAATGATGCATGCATACTTTGAGCACGAATCGTATAGAATTAGGCCATTTGGGCCATCATGCTTGTGCTGGCACTTTGAAAGAGCTATTCGATTAGTCTTGCACCCCCTGCTCTTTTTCATAATCTTGCAATCTTTCAAGCAAAAAAACCACCTGCTGTAATTCCATAGTAGATGATTAATGATTCTATAAAATGTTAGTTACCTGATGCACAGACATTACTTAAGTATTCACTACTAATTAAATCGACCTAATCTGTTTTTTGGAACCTGGGTGTCAAGTAGCTTGGTCCTTCCAGCTGCAACAGCTTCTATATGTGTAAAAAGCCACGGTACTTAACTGGATGTTCCTGCTGGAAAATTCCAATAATAAGCTAGCATTCAACTGTTGGCTAAATGATTTTTATTCATAATCAAGCACACAGAGGAGACTGTTAAAGTATGCTCACTTGTAACAAATCCCTGCCTGCAATTCACGTAGTTAAATAGCTAACATAGAGTGGGATTTAACTCTGATTATATGTAAGTGGTATTTACAATATCAGGTTTGCAACAATCAAATTAGTCTCACTGGGAGATTAGAGTTCCCACACTGAGCAGCAATATCATTATTCTGCTAACTATCGATCTGTGAATATTTCACCTTTTAGCATGTAACAGGTCAGTGGCATTGGAAATGGTGTCTCGATCTTGTAACTGCATTGTCTGTTTCAGTGTAACTTGATAGATGAGCAGCAGCAATTTCCGGGTCTGATGGGAGAGAGGCAAAAGTGCCAGGAATTGATGGGAGATGCACCATTGAGTGATCAGCAGAGTGTAGTTGCAAATCGGAGAGCATTGTAAACAGAAGGCAGAAGTAGGGTCATTGAGATGGCGTATCAGTTTGAGACACATTGTGGGAGACTGGCACCAATATTGGTACAGGAAGGAACTGTATCATTCGGACAGACTCCTGAAGTAAGCTGGGAGCAAAGTGCTATTGGAAAAACTCCTGAAGCAAGCTGGGAGCAGAGTCCTATTGGAAAAGATAAATATGGTGAACATATAGGACCGTAAACTAATAATTGGGGACAGGAGAGAGAGAGTCCTAGGTAGAAAAGGTCATAAGTAACGTTCTGAAATTGCAGTTTAGGTACGACCAAAAAAGGGAAAACTAAAGGATGCAAAGTGATTGAAACCTGGAGAAAGAAATAAGTAACATTTGAAGGACAGATTGCGGTGTGTGATTCAAGAGGGCATCCTTTAAACAAAAATATGTACATGAAATAAATGGAATGAATTACTGATGTCAACTCTACTTACATGGTCTGACATAGCAGCCATTATTGAGGCATGGCTGCAAGACCATTAGGGCTAGAAAATAAATACATTATCTTACAAAGTGTAGCGAAAAAATAGAGACAATGGTATTGGTGATTAAATATGAAATCACTTCAATTTAAAAAAAAAACATTTTATTAAGGGATTTATAATTTTATAAAAATAGCAGTAAACAGTACAAATACAAATATAAACATAGTGCAAAGACTGCCTCCCTCCCTCACAATGATAATGTACAGCGACAGGAATCCAGGTAAGAAGGATTTGCAGAGACCGATCCTTCTCAACAAGTACAAAGTAGTAATTTTGTAGTACAGAACAGTATAGCGGAAAAACATTTTCGGAAAATGTTTCGGAACATTGCGGAAAAGCTTCCACAAAAATAGTGTCTTTTTGCAGCAATACTCGAGAACTTTGCTACCTGTTCACCTCCTCTAAAAGATAATCTAACCCCCCCCCCGGTGCTGACAGTTAGTTTTCTCCGAAGAAGTCGACAAACGGCTGCCACCTCCGGACGAACCCTAGCATTGACTCTCTTAGGGCAAACTTTATTTTCTCAAGTCTGAGAAACTAAGCCATGTCACTAAGCCAGATGTCTGAATTTGAGGGCTTTGAGTCCCTCCACTCTAACAATATCCGTCTCCGGGCTACCAACGTGGCAAAGGCCAAGACGTCAGCCTCTTTGAGATCACTTCAATGATAAGAGAGGATATAACAAGATCAGCAGACAATGTGTAGAATTTATGGATAGCATTAAGAAATTGAAAATCATTTAAAATTGTAATGAGAGCTCAATATAGGCCCCGTAAGCAGCTGTATGTGATAGATTGCATAAATGAAGAGATTAGACAAGCATGTTACAATAGCACAGTTTTAATGGGGAATTTTAACTCTCATATTGCTTGGGACAAGCAAACTAGATTTAGGTAGGCTTCATTGCAATATCATGAAATGGAGACTGGGCAAGTCTGCTGATAGCTAAAAAGTGAAAGGACCTGGGCAGGGTTCAAGAAAATGATTTAACGTGACGCAGAACCAGGTGTACTTACCATATCAAACAACCATGGGCAACTAAAGGGTAAGCGAGACACTAAAAAAGTAAAAGCATCAGATAGCACAGATCCTTTTTAATGGAACAGATGCAAAATTCTTTAAACAGATGATAAGAACTACAAAAAGGAGTATGAAAAGACTCCTGTGGGGACCCAACAGTGTTTGCACTGTACAGAGCTAGTTGCCTTTCTTTGTACAGTGATTTCCCTGATAATGGTGTTATTCGAGCTCAGGGTTATCAAACCACTTTTGTTGATTTTACTTGATGATATTGGACTGGGGAGATTAAACTCAGAACCAACCTGCAATTTAGTTAACAAAACATTGTGTAAAAATACAAAACAATCTATGGACAAACTTATGGGAAAGGAACAATGCTTAAGGTCTTGGTGCAGCCAGCAACTGGCTCTATTCTTTTCTGATCCTACTTTTCTAGAAGTGCATGAAATTCTGTTAAGTGTAAGAAGATAAATTGTTATTATAACAAACATTGCAAACTGAGTTATTACATAGCATGCAGTGCAACATAATGTTGCAACACTCTTTATCAGATTTACTTCCCTGAGTTTCCAAAATTGAACTGGCTGACTTTCCTCTTGACAGCACCTGATAGCTAAATGGCCAATTAAAGCAAGATCTCTTGATTGGTTGAATTTGTTTAATAAAAGTTAATATGTTGCTTAAATTATATGGTTTCCAAGTTACCTGTGGTAGCGATAGGAATGCGTTTCTCCCAGATTTATCTTGTTGCCATAACATAAGAACTAGGAGCAGGAGTAGGCCATCTGGCCCTTCGAGCCTGCTCCGCCATTCAACGAGATCATGGCTGATCTTTTGTGGCCTCAGCTCCACTTTCCAGCCCGAACACCATAACCCTTAATCCCTTTATTCTTCAAAAAACTATCTCTATCTTAAAAACATAAGACATAACATGTCTACCTTTAGCCCCATTAGCTTGCCCATCACTACCTCCTTAGTGATAACAATCATCTCAAGGTCCTCACCTGTCATAGCCTCATTTCCATCAGACACTGGCATGTTATTTGTGTCTTCCACTGTGAAGACCGACCCAAAAAACCGGTTCAGTTCCTCAGCCATTTCCTCATCTCCCATTATTAAATCTCCCTATCTGTTTTTATATTCTGAGCAAGTTTACTCTCATAATCTATCTT
The DNA here is from genome assembly GCF_902713615.1 of Scyliorhinus canicula. Taxonomy (NCBI): domain Eukaryota; kingdom Metazoa; phylum Chordata; class Chondrichthyes; order Carcharhiniformes; family Scyliorhinidae; genus Scyliorhinus; species Scyliorhinus canicula. The sequence goes on from NC_052147.1 coordinate 8,832,974, forward strand.
ACTCTTCTTTATAGCTTTTTTAGTAGCTTTCTGTTGCCCCCTAAAGATTTCCCAGTCCTCTAGTCTCCCACTAATCTTTGCCACTTTGTATGCTTTTTCCTTCAATTTGAAAAATGAAATGAAAATCGCTTATTGTCACGAGTAGGCTTCAATGAAGTTACTGTGAAAAGCCCCTAGTCACCACATTCCTGCGCCTGTTCGGGGAGGCTGTTATGGGAATCAAACCGTGCTGCTGGCCTGCCTTGGTCTGCTTTCAAAGCCAGCAATTTAGCCCAGTGTGCTAATATCCACGGTCGATTTTCCCTCTTTCTACCGTCCTTCCTTTTTGTTGGTATGAACCTTTGCTGAGCACTGTGAGAAATCGCTGGAAAAAAAACATTGCAGTCTGCATTTCTTTTCCTGCTACCTGCCACCGTCGGGTTCAAATTCCTATTGTCCAAAGTGGCCTGACAGCATCTTAGTACTATAATAACCAGTGGCGGCAGTGAGTACTATCTACAGATTGCACTACAACAACTCGCCAAGGTTTCTTCAGCTGCAGCTCTCAAACCCACAGCCTCCGCCATGTAGTAGAACAAGGGTAACTGGTACATGGGGACACCACCACTTGTAAGGTCCCGACCAGGTAGAAAACTATGCTGACTTGGACGCCTTCATTGTTGTTGAGTTACAATTATGGGTCTCCTTACCTAACAGCGCCGTGGGACTTCGGTTGCTATCAGAATGCAGGCCGAATTCCTGCAAAATCAACTCCGATGGACTGGACATTGTGGCTGGATAGTGAAAAAGTGTCTCCACCACTAGTTTTTTTCAATTGGCAAATGGCCAACGTCCCAGGAGCGGTCAAAAAAAATGCTTTGAAGACACTCTGCTTCTGCGCTTCAAGGCAAGCTTCATTGACATTAAATACTGACAGGAGCTTGATACCAGTCGTTCAAAGTGACGACAATATGTCCATCAAGCTACATCATGCAGTCCAAACACCTTAATGATGAGGCAGAGAAGGAAGGAAAGGGAAGCAATTCTGCTCTTTGCATCCCACTACCTGATGGCATATCCTTCTCAATGTGCTCATAAATCTGGGAGCTGAGAATTGACCTGTTCTTTCTGAAGACCCATGGTAGGAACCTTCAACCCTGCATAGACATCATCCTTGAATCAAGAGGCAGAAGATAACCCACCGATTCACTTATGCAGCTCACCCCCACCTTAAGAGCATTTCGGACAATAAATGCCTTTTTTCCCAATGGGTTCATTGCCAAGGTGTGATCAGTATGATTTTGTTCTTATTCTTTGAAGTACTGTCTTGCTAGGCCATTTCACCGTCTTTGTAAGTGGTCCATATTGGTGTGGGTGGGGAGGACTGAAGTGAGGAGAAATTTCTTCACCCAGAGAGTGGTGAATCTGTGGAATTCGCTACCACAGAAAGTAATTGAGACCAAAACATTGTGTAATTTCAAGAAACTATTAGATATAGCCCTTGGGGCTAATGGGATCAAAGAACAATACAGCACAGGATCAGGCCCTTCGGCCTTCCAAGCTTGCACCAGTCATGACACCAACCTTTGCCAAAACCCTCAGCACTTCCCCGTGCCACATTTCTCCATACCCACCCTATTCATGTGTTTGTCAAGATGCCTTTTGAACGCCGTTAAGGTATCTGCTTCCACAACCTCCCCTGGCAACCAGTTCCAGGCACTCACCACCCTCTGCATTAAAAAAAACCTGCCTCACACATCTCCTCTAAACATGGCCACCTGGACCATAAACCTATGCCCCTGGTGACTGACCCCTCCACCTTGGGAAAGCCTGCCCATCCACTCTTTCCATGCCCTTCATAATCTTGTTGACCTTTATCAGGTCACCCCTCAACCTCCGTTTCTAAAGAAAGCAGTCCAAGTCTCTTCAGCCTCTCCACATAGCTAACTTCCTCCAGACCAGGCAACATCCTGGTAAACCTCCTCTGCACCCTTTCCAAAGCCTCCACACCCTTCTGATTGTGTGTCGGTCAGAATTGTGCGCAATATTCCAAGTGCGGCCGTACCAAGGTTCTATACAACTGGAGCATTACTTGGCAGTTTTAATACTCGATGCCCCGTTCAATGAAGGCAATGAAGGATCAAGGGATATGAGGGGGAAGGCGGGATCAGGGTATTGAACTTGATTATCAGCCATGATCATAATGAATGACAGAGCAGGCTCAAAGGGCCGAATGGCCTTCTATTTTCTGTGTTTCTGTGGGTCACGTATAGGCCTGAACTGGTAAGGATAACAGGTTTCCCTTCCCTAAAGCACACCAGTTGGATTTTATGTCAGTGCTACAGCTTTACCATGCTTTGCTGATACTGGCCAAGATGCCGATAGTATGGAAGAATTTAAGAATGAAATCTTCCTTTGTTTATTTCTTGCTTTTTTAAAAATCCTGTTGTTTATGTTACATTTATACAGAAACTTGACAAGAGGAGTTACTCGTTTTCGAGAAATCTTAAGAGCTGTGGAAACGAGGACGACACAGAATTTGCGGATGGTGAGTGGCAGGCATGTTCTACAATGGCAGAAGGTTGCTTGCTGCATTAGGCAAACGCTCAGATGAGCAATATTTAAAATAATTTGGGATAATCAAACTTCCAAAGTAGCCATGTAGTGACTGTTATCTGTGGGCAGACCAAACAGCACTGATTAATAGCCACATGCTGATCTTGGGCTACATGGCAGTGTCACAGAACTCTGGGTAAATATACCATGTTTATTGTTCCAGTTATTTTCCCATCTCGAGTTTTCCTCCTCTTCTGAAGCTGTTGGGATGAAGCTCCAAGGTCATTAGCTGCCTTCTGGAACCTTGCCCAAACTGTTCTTCATCCATAGCTTGTGTCAGCATGGGGGACATTATAACTGAGCCAACACACACACACAATTTCCAGCATGGGTCACTGGTTATTGGCTCGCCTCCCACCTTCCATAAACTTGAGCTGATCCAAAATTCTGCTACCCAGACCTAATTTGCATGAAGTTTTGTTCCTCCATCACTCCTGTGCTCACTGATCAACAGTGCCTCCCAGTCCAACAACACCTTATTTTAAATTCTCCGATTTCTGAACTCCCCGTTACCTTGCTTTTACCTCTCTCCATCAGTCCTCCCACCCTCCACAATCTCTGCACCCTTTCAGTTCTAGCCTCCTGCGTATCCCTTTCTTTAATCAGCCCACCAATTGTGGGTGAGATTTCAGCTGCCTTGGCCGTAAGATGTGGCATTCTTCCCCTAAAACTCTATCTCTCTCGCCTCTTTAAAGATGCTCCTTAAACCCTGCCTCTTTGAAGCTTTTCGTCACCCGACCTCCTATCTCCTTATGCGGCTTGGTGTCAATTTCTAATCTTTTTTTTTCTTTTTTTAAAATAAATTTAGATTACCCAATTATTTTTTCCAATTAAGTGGCAATTTAGTGTGGCCAACCACCTACTCTGCACATTTAATGGTTGTGGGGGCGAAACCCACGCAGACATGGGCAGAATGTGCAAACTCCACACGGACAGTGACCCAGAGCCGGGATCGAACCTGGGACCTCAGCACCGTGAGGCAGTTGTGCTAACCACTAGGCCACCGTGCTGCCCTATCAATTTCTAATCTGATGACACTCCTATGAAACACCAAGGGAATCTTCGCTAAATTACAGACACTATCTAAATGCAAGTGTTCTTTTGTTGCATAGGAATATTTTTTTTTTTTTTTTTTAATCACTTATTGTCACGAGTAGGCTTCAATGAAGTTACTGTGAAAAGCCCCTAGTCGCCACATTCCGGCGCCTGTCCGGGGAGGCTGGTACGGGAATTGAACCGTGCTGCTGGCCTGCTTGGTCTGCTTTAAAAGCCAGAGATTTAGCCCAGTGAGCTAAACCAGTCCCTGGTTGGTTTGAGGATGAAGACCAAAACCCTGGGGGTGAACATCTGGTTTGTACGGGTCAGTTCTGGCCAATTGTTTTGTATGAGAAAATGGGCAGAAGTTGAATGGTTACTGGTTTATATTGACTTTACAACACGAGTAACATGGTCATTCTCTCAACTGACCTGGTTGTATTATTGGCAAAACCAAAGCCAAGTGATGTGAATATTGGAAATCTGAAGTAGAATCAGAAAATGCGGAAAATACTCCGATCAGGCAACATCTGTGGAGTAACAGACAGAGTTAATGTTTCAGCTTGGTGACCTTTAGAATTATAGAGTCACACAACAACAGCAGGCTTGTTTTTATACTGAGCCTTTAAGAAAATAAAATGTCCCAAGGTGTTTTACAGGAGCATTATAAACCACGGTAGCTGAATTCAATTAGTCAATCTGGAATTGAAAGCTAGTCTCAGTGATGGTAACACCTAGCTTTCATTGTAAAAACCCATCTGATTCACGAATGTCTCTTTAGGGAAGAAAATCTGTCATCTTTACCCGGTCTGACCTATATGTGACTCCAGATCCGCAGCAATGTGGCTGACTCTTAATTACCCTCTGAAATGGCCTAGCAAACTACTCCGTTCAAGGACAATTAGGGATGGACAACAAATGCTGGCCGAGCCAGCAACGTCCACATCAAAAAATAGAGCAAAAAAAAAAAGAGGCCACTCTACCTTTTGTACCAAGAAGGTACCTGCAGAACCAAATTTCAGGAACAGGCAATGCCTTCGGAGAAAGTGGGATGGAGGGAGGGAGTGAGATAATGAAAAATTGCAAATCGGAGAATAATTTTGAAATTCCCAACGGAATCACTGGGAGTAGAAAGTACAATGCAGTAACTCACCAAGGCTCCTTCGTACCACCTTCCAATCCCACAACCTCTACCATCTCGAAGGAAAAGGGCAGTAGATGCATGTAGACATCACCATATTCTCCTCCAAACCACTCCTATCATGACATTGAAATATATCGCTGTTCCCTTACTGGGTCAAGATCCTGGAACTCACTCCCCAACAACAGGGTGTACCTGTGTAAGCTGCAGCGATTCAAGGTGGTCAGCACCACCTTCTCAAGGGCAGTGAGGGATGGGCAATACATCTTGACCTTGCAGTGGCATTCACATCCTTTGAACGCATAAAATTAAAACTTCCTCACCAATATCCTAATAATGTTGATAGCCTAGTCATGACACGTATGCTGCCAAGCTGCTGTGAGACCTCTAGTATGAATCTGTACCACATCGAAATAAATAACAATTAGTTGCAGCAAGAAATCATTTAGTCCTGTCCTCTTGAAAAGCTTCTTGCTATTTTTTGTGAAGTGTTATTATCTCAGCAGTGCTGTGTGTGTCACATGCTGCATTTAGTTGCGATGAATTTATAGTTGTGTTGAAAACCCAAGGACAAGAAAGGTCCTTTCTCTCACTATATAGCTCACACCTCCACTTCTGAGGTTCTCCTAGCCGAACATCGAATTGTGTTTTGAGCAGGATCTAACATCAGCATCTCTACTCTCCGACCTGCTAAGTTATTGCCTTTTATAGGAAAACGTTCTTTCCGCTGTCCTTTCTAAATGCATTTTTCACACCTTTATGTTTCGATAATATCAGGGTCCCAAACCGGATTTTAAAATAGTCAGGATTCACCTTCTCTAATATAATTTAACATTTTATATCAACACGACAGACACTGGACAGCCTCAGTCTGTCTGACAGTATCTATGGAGAGAAAAGGGAACTAACGTTTTGAGTCTGGATGACTCTCTGTCCAAGCTTCTCTTTCCACAGATGCTGTCAGACCTGCTGAAGTTGTCCAGTATTTTCTGTTGTTGTTCCAGATTCCAGCGTCCGCAGTAATTTGCTTATATCAACATTTTATATGCTTCATAAGGTTCCTTCCCTCTGCCCACCCACCCTAACTGTCTTCTCTCTCTAGACTTTGGAGGTTGAGTTTTTTAAAAACTCCTTCTCATTAGAATAATTTTTGTTCTTTGCGCCCTCTCCATTGCTCTTTTTGGTGAATACTTTTGTGATTGACAAGATGAGCAATCTCATTGCTGAGTTTTGTACTTTGCTGGCCCACTTTCAGCATCAAGTGCTTTACAAGTCAGGTCACTGCAAATCACAACCTCTACCACCTATAATAATAATAATCGCTTATTGTCACAAGTAGGCTTCAATGATGTTACTGTGAAAAGCCCCTAGTTGCCACGTTCCGGTGCCTGTTCGGGGAGGCTGGTACGAGAATTGAACCTGCACTGCTGGCCTTGTTCTGCATTACAAGCCAGCTGTTTAGCCCACTGTGCTAAACCAGCCCCAGATAATGACCTAGCAGGACAAAGGCCAAAGGTGCACGGGAGCACCATGTTCCCCTCCAAGTAACTAAACTATCCCAACTTTAACATATGTTGCCCCTTACTCTATCGTTGCTGGGTCAGAATACTGGAACCTCCTACCTAACAGCATTGTGGAAGTCCCTTCACCAGGCGGACTGCAGTTTACCAGCTTCTTGAGGCCTACTGAGGTCGGCCATGAATGCGCCACCCATATTTTGAGAAGGCGGTCTCGGCCAGAAGAAGAATAAATCTTTTATTCTCCAGTATTCTCCTTACTGCACCAGTCTTCCCCAATCAACCCAGATAGTGTCTCAGAACGAGAGTGCCAAATTAAAGGCTTTGGACCTGCAGTTCCCCAGGTGTTAGGCTTGCACTGGATAAGCTCAGGGTCCTGATACCGCTAACAGTTTTCATAAATAATCTGATGTTAAGAGGTTTTGGCAGAGTTACCATCTGTGATATGACCTGTGAGAGAACTGAAAGCTGAGTCATTTTCACTGGCATAAAATCTGTTTCCATCAGAGGATTTTCAGTTAAATATAGACAGTGTGGGTGTCACAGAGACTCTAGTTTTCTTCATAATTATCGGAACTTTTTGTCTTCTCTTTTCACTGAACCGTTTCCAGATCTTTTCCCTGTGGATGATTCTTTATACTCTGATTTTCTCCCTTGACCATCTGTTTAATTATCCTGCAACCATCAGCTTTTTCCCCCCACATATTTGAACTGCAAGTGTTCCTGGCTTCCCAAAATCTTCTCTTGCACTGCAATCAAATTAGAAATCCTGTTATAATGGTTTTACATTTTCATGTTTGCAGCTACAAATTATACTTTTAAGAATAAATATACGGACAGCACGGTGGCACAGTGGTTAGCATTGTTGCCTACGGCGCTGAGGACCCGGGTTCGAATCCTGGCCCTGGGTCACTGTCCGTGTGGAGTTTGCACATTCTCCCCGTGTCTGCGTGGGTTTCGCCCCCACAACCCAAAAGATGTGCAGGATAGGTGGATTGGCCATGCTAAATTGCCCCTTAATTGGAAAAAATAATTGGGTACTCTAAATTTAGAAGAAAAAATTTTTTTTTTTTAAATTCGGGAAAAAAAAGAATAAATATTGGTGAGTAATATCATTCTTAGCACCACACCTACCACAGCCCCGCCTCCAATTTCTTCCAAAGCTATGACTTTTCTCAACCCTATTTACACCTGGAAGCTTTTCAAAAATGCCGAGATTTCAATTTATGAACTATCACAGAAGACCACAGTTGATAACAGCTAAGAAAGGAAAGCAGTCGCGAAATCACTTGAGTGTTTCTCTGCAGGTCTTAAGCTCCTTTTGTGCATTATATCTGGCATGGTCACTGGTCAAGCTTGTTTCTTTAGAAAGAAAAGAAAGAACAAACTCACATTCAAATCACATCTTTCAAGGGCATTCACAAACATCCTGCAGCTAATAAAGTACTTTGAAGTGTAATCACATAGGAATCACTCATTCCCAATTTTTGCACAGCAAGCTCCCACAAACAGCTGGAGATAATGGCCAGTCCTTTTTAATATTATTGATTGAGTAATAAATATTGGCCACAGCACCAGGAATGGCTCCCCTGTTTCTCTTTGATTGAGTGCCATAGGATCTTTTACGCCCGCCTAAGAGGGAATATTGGTTTAATATCTCCACCGAAAGACAGCACCTCGGGCAGTGCTACTCTCCTCCTGTACCACACTGGGTGGGACTGAGCCCACGACCTTCGAACTCAAGAGGAGCGAGGCCTTTTATCTGGTGGAGATGTTTTGAGAGATAAATGTTGGCCAGGGCATTAAAAGAACTCCTAACTCTTCCTTGAATAGCTCCGTAGGGTGAGAGGGATGACTGGTTAAATAGCATTTGACGAATAAATGTTGACCTGTTGGAGAGAATTCTGCCCTTCTTCAAAATAATGCAAGATCTCTTGTGTCAACCGAAGAGGGCAAGCAGGACCTCAGTTTAATGTCTCTTCCAAAGGATAGCACCTCTAACAAAGCAGCATGTCTTCAGATATGCACTGGAGTATCAGCCTGGATATTGTTCTGACATCCCAGGACCTCGGTTTGAGACTGGGCTTCATGAAAGGAGGCATAAGGGAGAAAAATGGAGCAGGCATTTTTGAGAGTTGGATTAAAAAAACTGTAGAAGTAATTTAAGTGTTTGCCACTGAAATCCTTACTTTTATTGGTAACACCAAAAAGGTCTTTGTTCACGCCCATGATTTCCACCCATATGTTTTATCTTGCAGACAATTGCCAGGCAACTAGCAGAAATACTCTTACGGGGGATGTGTGAACAAAGCTACTGGAATCCATTGGAAGATCCTCCACAGCATTCTCTATTGGATGACCTTCTACACACGGGCTCCAATACCAAGCACTACGCACTCAGCAGGAGGCCAAAGGTGTACACTGGAGATAGGTAGGTATTAGGAAAATTAGCACCGGGATAGCCCATTCATACACTCGACCTTATTCCATTATCCAATAAATCATGGCCTATAACCTATAATGGCCGTGCCTATTGATGAAAAATCATCCAGACTCGAAATAGCTCTGTTCTCGCTCCACAGATGTTATCATACTGCTGATATTTCCAGCCTTTAAAATCTATCAATTGCAGTTCTGAAATGTTCAGTCAATTCCCATCCTGAACAGCATTTTGGGGAGAGAGTTCGAGATTTCTAGCATCCTTTGTTTTCAGCAATGTTTCATAATATTGCTCTTGAACAGCCAAAGTTCTATTTTTAAGATTATGCCTCCATGTTTTAGATGCTGCACACGAGAGATTCTGCTTTCTCTCCAACTGCCCTGTCAATTTCTTTAGTCGTCTTAAAGACTTTAATTAGATTACCCCTTAATGCAATACAAGCCTCATTTATACAGCCTGTCTTCATAATTTAAACCTTTTAGCCTCAGTGTAATTCTTGTGAATCTGCTTTTTATAACGCCATTGTAATGTGACAAATGCTGGATCATCGAATCATAGAATTTGCAGTACAGAAGGAGGCCATTCAGCCCATCGGGTCTGCACCGGCCCTTGGAACGAACCCTAATTCAGCCCACAACTCCAGCCTATCCCTGTAGCCCAGCAACCCCACCTCACCTTTTTGGACACGAAGGGCAATTTAGCGTGGCCAATCCACCTAACCTGCACATCTTTGCACTGTGGGAGGAAATCGGAGCACCCATAGGAAACCCATGCAGACACTGGGAGAACGTGCAAACTACGCACAGCCAGTGATCCAAATCTGGGACCCTGGAGCTGTGAAGCCGTGCCAGCCCACTTTGCCAGTACCTCCTGTAATGTTTGTGCTAATTCCAACATCAGTACGTTATTTTCTTCGTCCACTTCTTGTTGCTGAGACAGAGTTTCAAACGCACTGTCAGATCTCCGCTACCTCAGCCAAGTGATCATCCTTTACATGTGAATCGAGATGATGAGTGCTGTTAGCCCATGGAAAACAGCTGAGTATAACCCTGCCATCATCCAACATCTAAACACACATGCAACACTTAGGTTATTAGATAACTGTCAAGATGGGAAATTCTGGCGATTTTCCCCCACTTAGCACTGGGATACTGAGATCAATAATAATCCGTTAGCCATGACTAAGTTGAGACAAACCGGCTTGTGGAGACTCAGCACTTAAATGGTGGCGGGTTTATTCAGTGCTAGACATCACAATGGCATCCTGAAACATATAGAATTGTTGAGAGCTAATTTTCAGTTTTCTCCCTCTTGATTTCATTGGTCTTTGTTCATATCAAACACAGTAATCGCTATTAAGCTTCAGAATGGACAATTCCAGGTGCCGAAGGAAGTTTTTAGGCTGAAGCTTATGAACGTTTGGCCCCAGGTGGTTTAACTAATTAAAATGTCCTTAAAGTCAGCAGCAGTGATAATTGTGATCCTTAAGAGCTGCAGAAATGCATCTGATGGTTTGCACAGAAAATTATTGTGGCGTTATGATGATAAATTACATTGTCTGTTTGATTGCAGAGCTGGGACAGCAGCTCAGTTATATAGATTTTTGATGATGAACACATATATTTCCCAAGGTGCATGCTATCTAATCCTCTTAAGCCACCAACAGCAACTGAGTGCATGTCAGTCTATATTGAGGCTTACTTTTATTCTTTTAAAACCAGATGCCATATCAGCTCCCAATTCCGTTTACCTGGCTGGAGCAGAAAGCAGTCAATGGTCCTAAAAGTAGCCGCTGCCAGATTATTTCTCTCAAAGAAGCTGCTTTTGCAAGCTATTGAACCTGAGCTCAAACCCACAGCTTAGTTTCCTTTAATTCTGTAGATGACAGTCCGGTGACACTAAAAGGCTGGGGTTGTTCTCCTTTGAGTGGAGAAGATTAAGGAAAGACTTAATAGAGGTGTTCAAAATCATCAACGGTTGCGATAGAATGGACCAGGCAGGAGGGTCAGTAACCGGAGGGGGCACAAGAAGATAAGAACTAGGAGCAGGAGTAGGCCATCTGGCCCCTCGAGCCTGCTCCGCCATTCAATAAGATCATGGCTGATCTTTTGTGGACTCAACTCCATTTCCAGCCCGAACACCATAATCCTTTATCTTTATCTTAAAAACATTTAATGAAGGAGCCTCAACTGCTTCACAGGGCAAGGGTGAAGAAGTTCCTCCTGAACTCAGTCCTAAATCTACTTCCCCTTATTTTGAAGCTATGCCCCCTAGTTCTGCTTTCACCCGCCAGTGGAAACAACCTGCCCGCATCTATCCTATCTATTCCCTTCATAATTTTATATGTTTCTATAAAACCCCCCCGCATCCTTCTAAATTCCAACGAGTACAGTCCTAGTCTACTCAACCTCTCCAACCCCCTCAGCTCTGGGATGATTGGCAAAAAAACCAGAGGCTGGATGACGAGGGATTTTTTTCTTACTTTTTTAAATGTATTTTATTGCAAACATGTATCATAACAGGTGACAGAAAATAAACACCCCGGGAAACATACTTCCCAACAATCAACTATACAGTCTGTACAGATTTTTCCCCTTTTTCACCCCCCTCCCGCGACGAACAGCTCCTCAAACACGGTCACAAACATCCCCCACCTTTTCTCAAACACCCCTACTGAGCCCCTTAACTGATACTTTCTTCTCTCGTACAGGTCACCCAACCATGCCGCTACCCCCGGTGGCGATGTCGACAGCCACTCAAGCAAAATTCTCCGTAGTCCAGTCAGAGAGGCGAAGGTCACGACATCGGCCTTCCTCCTCTCCATGCGCTCCGGCTTCTCTGAAGCCCCAAATATCGCCACCAAAGGGTCCAGGTCCACCTCCTCCTCCATTACCCTGGCTAAGACCGCGAACACTCCCGCCCGGAATCCTCCCAATTTTTCTCAACCCCAAAACATGTGCGTGTGATTCGCTGGCCCCCGCCCACACTTCTCACACTCATCTGCTACCCCCTGAAAGAACCCACGCATTCTCACCCGAGTCAGATGCACCCTGTGCACCACCTTAAACTGTGTCAGGCTCATCCTTGCTGAAGAGGATGTCCCGTTTACCCTTCGCAGTGCCTCATTCCATACTCACCAATTGATCTCCATTCCCAACTCCGCTTCCCATTTCTCCTTGATCTTCACCATCCGTTCGCCTCCCTGCTTCCCCAGCCACTTGTGTATATATCCTCAATTCTTCCCTCCCCTTCCACATCCAGAAGCAGCAGTTACTCCAGCAGGGTGTATCCCGGTAACCTAGGGAACCCCCTCCAGATCTTCCGTGCAAAGTCCCTAACCTGCAGATACCAGAACTCACTCCCCCCTCGGCAGCTCTACCCTCTCCCTGAGCTCTTCCAGACTGGTGAACCCTTCCTCCAAATACAAATCCGTCACCTTTACCAGCCCCACTTCCCTCCATCTCCTGTATACATTATGCATCCCCCGGCTCAAACCCATGATTCTTACACAGCGGCGTTAGCACTGACATCCGTTCCACCCTAAAATGCCTCCTCAGCTGATTCCGTATCTTCACCATGGATTGAACCACCGGGCTCCCTGAATACCTACTCTGAGCCATTGGCAATGCTGTCGTCACCAGAGCCCTCAAACTAGACCTCTTACAAGATTCCCCCTCCATCCTAACCCACTCTATCCCTTCTCCTTCCCACCACCGCCGCACCTTGTCCACATTCGCCGCCCAATAATAATGAAGCAAGTTCGGCAATGCCAACCCCCCCACCGTTGCCTCTACCTCTGTCGCAGGTACCTCCCCACCCTCAGCACCTTCCCCGCCATACAAAGTCCGCGATGATCGTGCTCACTTTCTGAAAAAAGGCCTTTGGCATAAAGATCGGGAGAGCCTGAAAGATAACAAGAATCTCGGCAGAATAGTCATTTTCACCACTTGGACCCTCCCTGCCAACGTTAGGTGCAGTGTATCCCACCTCCTAAGTTTCTCCCTGGTCTCCTCCACCAGCTTCGTTAAGTTCTACTTATGGAGTCCCGTCCATTCCCTCGCTACCTGAATCCCCAGACACTTAGATCTATCCCTCGCTACCGTAAATGGCATCCCCCCCCAAATTAGCAAGCTGTACCAGCTCATTCGGGATTGTTTTCAGTGCAGCATGTTGTTATGATTGGAATGCATTGCTAGCAAGGGTTGTGGAAATAGATTCAGTGGTAACTTTCATACTTGAAGGGGAAAATTTACAGAACAATGGAAAAAGAGCAATGGGATGAAACTAGTTGGAAAACTCTCAAAGAGCTGGCATGGGTGCTGAATGGGCTCCTTTTGTACCACATAGTTGTGTCAAGAAAGATTGAGCAGGCTGGGGCCCTCCATGCTAGAAAAGAAAAGACGTGGGGGTGACATGATCAAGGTTTTCAACATGATGAAGGATTTTGATTGAGTAGGCTCCTTTTTTCAGGGACTTCAAAACGAGTGGCTATAAATATAACAAAGTCACTAATAATTCCAGTAAAGAATTCTAGAGAAACCTTTTTTCCACAGAGACGGATTAGAATGTAGAAATTGGAGTCATGTTGAATATTTGAATGAATACCATAAATGCTTTTAAGGGGAAGCTAGATATGCACATCTAGGAGATGACATAGAACAATATCTTGATAGGATTATGTGACTAAGGGAGGGAGGAGGCTCGTGTGAAGCACAGACTAATTGATCTGAATGAATTATTTGTGTGTTAAATTCTGTTTTTAAAAATAAATTGCATTTAGTTCTATCTATGACTCCGTTGTAAATGATTTTCGTGTTGATCGGTAACTGGGCCCACCAGAACAATGGAACAGTTCAGGGGAGAGATTGTGGTAGCACTAATCAGAATTTCCCCGAGTTCTTTAGAAACAGGATTGGAAGTAAATACTGAAGAGTGGCACCTTATTCAAGAGGGAGATCACCCAGGACACTATAGACCAGGTAATCTTGTCTTGCTAGTGAGAAACGTGCATCAACCCCAAATGAGATTTCATGAAAACTTAGAAAGGCACAGACTGATCCGAGAATATCAAAGTGGAAGGGATTGGTAAAAAGCACCAGCCGTTTTTGACTAATTTCATTGTATATTTTGAAAAATTCACTAAATGGATGTTGGAAGTTTGTAATTTTTGGAGGTATAAGTTGCCACTTGAGCAACTTATTACAGATATTACGGTACATGTATTAAGTGAAATGCAGTTGAATGGTTAGACAAATGTCTCTAAATCAGAAAGTAACCAGTTAGGGTAAATGGATGGTTTATTGGATTGCTAGAATTATGATAACCAGAATTTTGATAACCATGTGATCCAGTGATCTGTGCGTGAGAACTTTTTCGTTTTTCCATTTGAAATGAATTGGACTTTGGAGCAAGCAAAATGCTATTGAAGTTCACTAATCATGCTCAATTAGACAGTAAGGCAAACTGACTGAGATTGGAGGATAATGAACAGGTTAGTAGACTGGGCAGGCAGGTAGCAAATGCAGTCCAATACAGCTATAACAACAGCTATAATAATATAATCTTTATTAGTATTAAAATCTTTATTATTGTCACAAGCAGGCTTACATTACTACAATGAAGTTACTGTGAAAAGTCCCCAGTCACCACCCTCGGGTACACTGAGGAAGAATTCAGAATGTCCAATTCACCTAACAGCACCTCTTTCGGGACTTGTGGGACCTGCGCAGACACGCAGAGAACATGCAGACAGTGACCCAAGCCGGTAATCGAACCCGGGTCCCTGGCGCTGTGAAGCAACAGTGCTAACCACTGTGCTTCAGTGACGCCGTACCGTGCTAGCATTAATGTAATGCTTTCAACATAGGTACTGCAAATTCTTTCAAACAGGAGTGGGGAAAGGAGCCAGAGTAGGGATGATCAATTTAGTTAGAGAAATAGTTTCTTGAAAAGACCTTAAAGAAGCAATGTGAGGTGGAGACATGAGTTTTTGTAGGGAGTAAATTCCAGAGAAGCGGGCCGAGGTGACCAAAGGCACATTTACTGATGTGAGGAGTGTAAAGGAAGTGTGGTTGTGCAGGAAGCCCGTTTCAAACCAACGGTTGTAACACTGGAGGAAGTCCCCAAAGATACAGGGCAAGTGGTTCAGAGGGAACAAGAATTTTAAATTGGGATTGTTGGAGGAACATGTGAATCAGTGAAGATAGGCTAATTTGGGGTTAGCGGTAGACTCTGATCAGAGTTACTGAAAACTGAAATTTCTGAAGAGTGCATAGAGAGGGAACAAAAAAGAGTAGGTCTACAAAATTATGAGGGGCGTAGACAGAGTGAATAGTCAGAGACTTTTTCCCCAGGGTAGAGGGGTCAATTACTAGGGGGCATAGGTTTAAGGTGCGAGAGGCAAGGTTTCAAGGAGATGTACGAGGCAAGTTTTTTTTACACAGAGGGTAGTGGGTGCCTGGAACTCGGTGGTGGAAGCAGAGACGATAGTGACATTTAAGGGGCATCTTGACAAATACATGAATAGGATGGGAATAGAGGGATACGGACCCAGGAAGTGTAGAAGATTTTAGTTTAGACGGGCAGCATGGGGACTATTAGGGACGCAAAGGCCAGAACACCGGCCTCTTTCGCCTCCTGCACTCCCGGCTCCACTGCAACCCCAAATATTGCGAGTCCACAGCCTGGATTGACCTTGGATCCTGCCACCCTCGATACCGTCCTTGTTACACCCTTCCAAAATTACCCCAGCGCTGGGCATGCCCAGAACATGTGGACATGGTTTGCTGGGCTCCCTGAGCACCTAATACACCTGTCCTCGGTCCCAAAAACCGGCTCATCCTTGTCCCGGTCATATGAGCCCCATGCAGTACCTTAAACTGGATGAGGCTACGCCTCGCACACGTAGAGGAGTTCACCCTTTCTAGGGCATCCGCCCACGTCCCCTCCTCAATCTCCTCACCCAGCTCCTCCTCCCATTTATCTTTCAGCTCCTCCACCGAGGCCTCGTCCACCTCCTGCATCACCTGATACGCTTCCGAGATCCTCCCTAACCCATACCCCCGAGAGCACCCTGTTCTGGACCCCACGCGGCGGCAGCAGGGGGAACCCCGCCACCTGACAAACGCCCTTACTTGCATGTACCTAAAGGTGTTCCCGGGGGGGGCCTGAACTTCCCTTCCAGCTCACCCAGGCTCGCAAACTTCCCGTCTATGAACAGGTCCCCCAGCCTCCTGACACCTGCCCTGTGCCAACTCAGGAACCCGCCATCAATTCTCCCCGGAACAAACCGGTGGTTCCCCCGTATCGGGGACCCCATCGAGGCCCCCACCTCCCCCCTGTGCCGCCTCCATTGCCCCCAAATCTTGAGGTGCCAAATCTTGCCACTACCGGGCTCGTGGTATACCTTGTCGGAGGGAGCGGCAGCGGCACCGTTGCATGCGCTTCCAGGCTCGTACCCACACAGGATGCCATCTCCAGCCTCTTCCATGCTGCCCCATCCCCGTCCATTACCCACTTATGCACCATCGCTGAGTTGGCAGCCCAATAATACCCACGGAAGTTGGGCAGCGCCAGCCCCCCCCCCCCCCGCCCCGCTCCAAGAACATCCGTCTCACCTTTGGAATCCCGTGTGCCCACACAAACCCCGTAATGCTCCTGTTAACCAGCCTGAAAAAGGCCTTCGGGATAAGGATGGGGAGGCACTGGAACAGGAACAGAAACCTCGGGAGCACTGTCATCTTGACTGACTGCACCCTACCCGCCAGAGACAGAGGCAGCATGTCCCACCTCTTAAACTCCTCCTCCATTTGCTCCACCAGCCTTGTGAGGTTTAGCTTATGCAAGGCCCCCCAGCTCCTGGCCACCAGAACCCCCAAGTACCTGAAGCTCCTCTCCGCCCTTTTCAGTGGGAACCTCCCAATCCTCCCCTCCTGGTCCCCCGGGTGTACCACAAACAGTTCGCCTTTCCCAAAGTTAAGCTTATACCCTGAGAAATCCCCAAATTCCTGGAGAATTCCCATCACCACCGGTTCTTTTACCTATCTAACCTCTAATTATGATCCATGCAAAATTGGACTTTTGGCTGTTAAAATCCATCATTTCTGTTTCTTCAAATTACAATTTTGGAAAGTTGGTGTTAGCTCCGATTATAATAAAAGCAAAATATTGCAGAAGCCTGAATCTGAAACATGAACAGAAAACGCTGGAAAATCTCAGCACGTCTGACAGCATCTGTGGAGAGAACAGAGCTAACAATTCAAGTCTGGACGACTCTTCGTATGATCTCAATTAGATCACTGCTCAATTTCCTGCACAGGTAATACACACCTAGTTTCTGCAAAAGACGGGGCAAAAGGGAACGTTCTTCCTTCCCTCCTGGTGCTGAACAACATTAAATGTCAAAATGGCACGTTCTCTTGTCACCAACACTGACCTAGAATTGTCGCCCTTTGCTAGCTTGGAGTTTCTGCTTTCTGGGTTTATCCAGAGCCAAAGCTTTACGTTCTTGCCTGCCAAGCCGTTGAAGTCACCTTGGAAAATTCCGTTTCCACTTCTGAATTATCTTATGCCGTCCCAAAAGTAAATGCAGGCCCTGAGACAGTCTGTCAAATCTCACGATTGGAAAACCAAACTTTCTTTACTCAAGAGTGGTTAGAATGTGTAACTCCCTATAACACGGGGCAGTTGAGGTGAATAGCACAGAGACGTCTAAGGGAATGCTTGATAAATACTTGAAGGGAAACAGATATTTTGATAAAATGAGATTAATTAAGATGGGTGGAGGCTTGTGGGAAGCACAAGCAATGGTTCTGACCATTGGAACAAATGACCTGTTGCTATTCTGTAAAACCAATGTCACGCCATTTCCATCCTCTCTAACTCGTAAGCACCTGGCATATTCAGGATGAGAATGAAACTGACATCCAGCTGATGTTTCCCTTCTGGTCCAGCAGGAACAATGTGATTTTTGAAGGCTCCCTTCATGACTTATAGAGTTCATAGAATTTTCAGTGCAGAAGGAGGCCATTTGGCCCATCGAGTCTGCACCGGCCCTTAGAAAGAGCACCCTATTTAAGCACCTCTACCCTATCCCCATAACCCAGTAACCTCACCTCAGCTTTTTGGCATGGCCAATCCACCTACACTGCACATCTTTGGACTGTGCACCCAGAGGAAACCCATGCAGACACGGGGAGAACGTGCAGACTCCTCACAGACAGTGACCCAAGATTTAAGAGGGAAATTTCTTGCAGACTTAGGAAATTGCAAGGTTTAGTTATTTCACTGAGCCAGGTTAGCTGATTTCAAAGCCGGGGTGGTAAAGTCTTGTGGCTCAAGAAGGTGGCTTTCTGCAGAGAGCTGATCAGGATCCGAGGGTTACTAGTGGAACATTTGCACATGTAGATTGGGGAGGTTGTGATTTTAGGCTGTAGCCCCCCCCCAGTCTGCCAACACTTGCTGCTCAGCCTCAACTATGAAGACCTTTAAGGTGAGTTATCCGTGAAATGCTTCAATACTCGAGAGCGGGAGTTTTTATTTTTCAACAAAAATTGAACCTATGGATGCCATTGATGAAATAATTTTATTGTTATATTGAAGAAAGTTGTTTTACTGTCGATAGATTTTTCTCCAGCTGCTATCTTGTGTTCTCCCTGCACCCACTTTGCTTTTCCAGGGATGACCAAAGCTTTCCCTCGACTGGGGGATTTGGAACCTGTTTTCCGGATCACAGGGGAGGAAATTCATTATCTTACGGAGCAAAACCAAGAGTACAAAATGGGAACTCCTCCCGTTGACTGTTTTGTGAAAACTTTCACCCTAACCTCCCACTAAGATGTTCACAGATTACGATTATAGCTTTTTCTTGACTCTTTTTTTAAAAAAAAAAGATGTTGCTGAGTGAAGTTGTTAATTGTATTATTGTCTCCTCTCATCATTCCAGCATTTTCTGTCCTCAAGAAAACACAGAAGAGGCTCTTTTGCTGCTGCTCATTAGTGAATCTATGGTAAGTGTGATTGCTCGACAACCGAGGAAGTTCAGTGTGGTGACATTTGATGCAATTATAATTGTCCCAACGGAAATTATAACTTGATGCATGTGAAATGGAGCTGATGTGAAGAAATAGCATATTAATAAATTCTGATTATTCACTCTTGACAGGCACATAGGGCTGCACAGCTATAACAAGGAAAGAATGATATTTAACTTGGAGTTCCAAGTTCCAAAGCACAGAAACAGGCCATCCGGCCCAACAGGCCTGTGCCAGAGTTTATGATTCACATGATAAACCTCTGCCAGCTTATTCCATCTCATCCCATCAGCAGGGTGTTGCGGGATCGACAGTGACATTTGTATTATCCGGCACTGTGCCACCAAAATTCTCCAGTAACTAATTTCTGACTGCTCACTTTATAAAAAATTAATTGCTAAACTCCGAGGGAAGCACATGGCAAAAGAGACGAGGATAATCCAGGGAGTTAAAAGCCTGCATGCAGGAATTTGAAAATGTGGTCAAAGATTTTATGTCCTCTTGGGCTTCTATAAAGTCGGCATCATCCCAGAGGACCATAGCACTGCTTTTCCTTTTGAGGGGGAAGAGTTGACTGGTGGTGATTTAATCTGAGGATTACAATGCCTTAGGCAAGGGGCAAGGTTAAGAAGGCCTTCCTGAATAACCTCAGCCGGCACGGGAATTGAACCCGCCCTGTTGGCTTTGCTCTGCATCACAAACCAGCTGTTCAGCCAACTGAGCTTAACTAGCCCCAGGTCTTCTATAATGCCTGAGCCAAGAGAAAAATGGACAGCGTCGATACTTCTCTCCCCAGAGTCAGCAACCTGATCAGGAAAATGTCAAGATTTTGAAACCCTCCTATTATGAAACGCTGATGTATTTCTCCCACACAAATTGATTCAAGTGTTTTCTCAAGCTGCGCTGCACCCTGTTTTTCTCCTGCTGCTCATGATTATGTTTTATTTTTAAGTTATCTATTCACAGAAACTTGATGTAATGTATTTCCTTTGTTTTCATTAAACTCGGTCTCCGTTGGTCCTGGGGGGGTGCACTGATGGCTCACTGAGTAAAGGTAGCACCTGGTGTAGTGTCAAATGTAGTGCCAGAGGAGTCCACATTCTTTCGTAGGCCGATGCTGATTTTGCCCAAGACAGTGAAGAACCAAAGTGATTGCTCTCAGTGACTTTGACCCTAAATAAAAGCAGGGTTCTGCACTGCTGGTCACCATCATTCTAGATCTTGCAATGAAGGATTGGTATGTGAGACCACGGCCAGATTCGGGAGTGATTCACTCTGCCCTTCCCTCAGTTTGAGTGGTCTCACTGTCGAGGCACATAAATGAATAGAGAAGAGTTGCCGGCATTAGTGGAACTCACTATCTCTCTGAAGAGCAGGGAAGCAGACTGGGGAGAAATCGAAGAAAGGACAAAAGTGATAGTTTTTGACTGGTACTGAGATTTGAGCTTCAAATAGAATATTGAGAGGCAGATTATAAATTTGAGTTTCCAGGGTGGCACCAGTTCCAACCTTTTACTCGGGTAGGTCAAAAATAAATGAAATGTCTTGAGTTCTGTGTGGTCAGTGACATTGCTGTGTTGTGTTTTCCAGGCTAACAGGGATGCTGTGCTCAGCCGGATCCCAGAACACAACAATGATCGCATTATCAGTTTACAGAGTGCCTCCATTGTCTATGATCTGCTAACAATAGCACTGGGAAGGCGTGGTCAATATGAAATGCTGTCAGAGGTGAGTCCAGTCCAGAAGCCCCTTCGTTGCAGGCTTTACCAAACATTACACCAGTCAAATATGTTTGACCGGACCCATCCTGACATTTCGCTCTGATATGGGGTATTGCCCACGGCTCATTGTATCTCTCATTTTTTTCACACCTCACAAATTGGCGACTACCCCAGCAATTTTAAAATCTGAATTTCAGTGACAGGAAATGACAGAGAGGTAGTGTTAAATGTTCAGAATTCTTTATTTACATTTGGGGAGAGGTGAGCAGCATGCACTTCCATCAACTTTAATAAGTGAAGAGTATGACTATGGTCTTCCCCTGCTTGCTTGTCATTTCTCTACTCTTCTTCTGCATTCAATCTCACTCTTCTTCCTCTGCTACCCATCCATTCTTGAAGCTTGCCTCCTTCTCTCGTACTATTCTCTTCCATTCTGTTTCAATACTTCTCCCCTTCTTCCCCATCCTAGTTATTTTATGTTGTTCCCCCCTGACTCTTTTTCCCCTCTCAATCTGGCTGGCTCTTCTTGTTGGTCTGTTTTTCATTATCTTCCTTCACCTTCTGCCTGATTGGCTGGCTAGTTTCTTTATTTCTCTTTCATGAGTTCTTCGCTTTTTATCTTTCTTTATTTTCTTTACTCTTCACCCATTTCCATTCCCTCTCTTCCCCCGACCATAACTGTAGGGCAGTACGTTAATGAAATGATAAGTTATGGTTGGAAACCTAAGCATTGCTACCTGAATACAGTGTCGTAAAAATGAATGAACCTATAAATTATTGTGCAGAAGAATTCCTGAATTTCTCAACCTCTTCACCTTCCTTTCCTTTGAGGCCCTTTCTAAATCCCATTGTTTTACTCTTTTGGTGATCTCCTAACATCAGCACACGTTTCTTTCCTTTCCTTGCTGTCAAGCAGAATGTGACATCTGCCAGTATTTTATTCATTTATGCAATGTGGACATCGCTGGTTGGGCCAACATTTATTGTCCATCCCTAATTGCGCTTGAGAAGGGGTTAGTGAGCTGCTGCCTTGAACCACTGCAGTCCATGTGGTGTAGGTACCCCCACAGTGCTGTTAGGGAGAGTGTTCCAGGAATATTGACCCAGCGACAGTGAAGGAACGGCGATCTATTTCCAAGTCAGGATGACGAGTACTTTGGGGAATGGGGGGGGGGGGACTTGCAGGTGGTGGTGTTCCCATGGGCGCAATTCTCCGCACTCACGACGGTGCGGAGAATAGCGGGGCTCGTAAAATTTTACGGCCACGCTAGTCTGACGCCCTCCCGCTATTCCCCCCCCCCCTCCCCCCCACGCCCGAATCCCGATACGAATCGCTGCCGCCGTTTTTTTACGGCCAGCAGCGATTCACAGCTGGCCGATGGGCCGAGTTCCAAGCCCTTTACGGCTGTTTTTACGAACGGCAAACACACCTGGTCTGGCCGTTCGTAAAAACGGCCGTAAAGTGCCGATTTTTAAAACCATGGCACCGATTGGCACGGCAGTACCACGGCCGTGCCAAGGGTGCCATGGGCCCGCGATCGGTGGGCACCGATCGCGGGCAGCGGGTCCGATACCCACACACTCTTTGTCCCTCCGCCGCCCCGCTGTATCACTTCGCGGGGCGGCTGAGGGGCATCCCGGCCCGCGCATGCGCGGGTTTCGCGCAAATGCGCGATGACGTCATCCGCGCATGCGCGGGTTGGAGTCTTCCAATCCGCGCATGCGCGGCTGACGTCATATGACGCGTCAGCTGGCGCAAACTCTGGCAAGTGGGCTTAACGAAATTCATTAAGCCCGCGATGCCGGAGTTCACGGCTGCGGCGTACTAGCCCCGACCGGGGACCAGAATTGGTTCCCGGTCGGGGAGGGGGGGGGGCTGGCGTCAAACCCGCCCGGATTTGACACCAGCCTTACGATTTCTCCCTCTCTGGGAGAATCGCGCCCCATTTGTTTGTTGCCATCGCCTTCTAGATGGTAGCAGTCGTGGGTTTGGGAGGTGCTGTCTCAGGAGCCTTGGTGAGGTTCTGTAGATGGCGCACACTGCTGCCACTGTGCATCGGTGGTGGAGGGAGTGGATGTTTGTGGATGGGGTGCCAATCGAGTGGGCTGCTTTGTCCTGAATGTTGTTGAGCTTCTGGAGTGTTGCTGGTGCTGCACTCATCCAGGCAAGTGGAGAGTATCCCATCACACGCCTGACTTGTGCCCTGGAGATGGAGGACAGGCTTTGGGGAGTTGGGAGGTGAGTTACTCGCTGCAGGGTTCTGAGCCTCTGACCTGCTCTTATAGTCACAAGAGCTATATTTAGCAAGAAGAGCTATATTTGGTAACATGTATAAATTGAAGCATTGTGCAATACAAAGACATTTCCTCTCTGGGTCAAATCTCACCCATTCTGGTCAAGTGAAAATCACCTGTATCTAATGTGAGGGTCCCATGTGGAATAATGTTGGACTGTCAGTCCAATTCCTAATTGGGGCAGTTGAAAGAGAGGGATCTATTCTGTGTCTGGCTACATTGAAACAGGACAACTCAAACTGTTCCACCAATGACAACAGCAGCTTGCATTTATATAGCAGCCTTAATGTAGTAAAACACCTCAAGGTGCACATGACTTAGCAAACAAAATTTAATATTGAGCCGCATAATGAGATATTGGGTCAGAGTTAGTCGGCAGTGCAGGTTCTAACGAACACCAAAGTGGGGGGAGAAAGGTGGGGAGACATAGGAAGGGAATCCCACAGCATCAGGACCTTGGCAGCTGAAGACATGGCCACCAGAATCAGGCCAAATAAAATCAGGGATGCTCGAGGTAGAGGGCGCGAATGTAAATTTTAAAATTGAACATTTGTTTAATCTGGAGCCAGTGTAGACCAGTGAGCACAAGGAATAACTGTGAATAGGATTTTGTGCAAAATAGGACTCTGGAAACAGATTTTTGGGTGCCCTCAGGTTTACAGAAGGTAGAATGAGCAAGGCCAGCCAAGAGTGCATTGGAATAGTCAAATCTAAAATTAAAGAGGGCATGATGAGGGTTTTAGCAGCAGATTAACTGAGGCAGGAGCAGAGTTGGGGGGTGTCATAGAGGTAGAAATAAACAGTCTTAATGATGATATGGTTATATAGTTGGGAGGCCATCTCGGGGTCAGCTGTGATGCTATGATTGCTAACTACCTGTTTCAGCTTTAGAGCATTGACAGGGGAGGGATGGAGTCAGTGGCGATGTTCTGGAGTTAGCTTCCATCTTTCCAGTATTTCATTGGTGAAAATATCTGCTCATCTTTAAATGAATATCAACCAAGCAGTCTTTGTGACAGCGGAGGAGCAAGAGGGATGGTGATCATGGTTTATTCATATCCAAACTCCATTTGCTTACGCTCCATATCCCTTGGCAAGGAAAAATCTATCTCTGTCAAATTTAAAAGTTATTTATTCAGCTAGCATGCAGCATTTTTGTGGGAAGTTGTTCTGCCCCCCCCCCCCTTTGCATGAACAGGCATCTACCAACTTCTCTCCTGAATTGCCTGCTCCCGATTTAAGATTATGTCCCATTGCCCTAGACTCTTCCCCGGCCCCCAGAGGCGGAAACATTTACCTACCCAATCATTTACTTTCAAAATGTAAAATTTCAATTACGTCAACCCGTAATCTTTTGTATTCGGGAAATACAAACCTAGTTTATGCCATCTTTCCTCGTGATTTAACCATGGGAGCCCTGGTAACATTCAGGTGAACTTGCGACTCACCCTATCCAAGGTCACTGCATGTATAGAACTGGACACAGTGCCTCAGATATGTACCAGCTAGGGCTTTATGCAGATGTACCAAGACATCTTCCCTTTTATATTCAACCCTCTTGTTATAAAAGCAAACATTCCATTAGCCTTTTGAATTTTCTTCTTCAATCTGGCCACTGCATGTACGGTGCCCTCTAAATCTCTTTGGACCTCCTGTTCTTAATGTTGCACCACATAAAACTAGCCAGTAAGCATTGTCATGACTAAGGCAAAGTTTTTCCTCATGAAAGTCTGATACAATTAAGAAGAAGAATACAACCTAAAAGATCTTTCCACTTGGCATATTTGAGGCATAAAATGCTAGATCTCCCAATTTTGATGAAGGCACACATACCTCCATACCAGCAGAAGCCTTACGCCTTGATGCTCAGACCAGATTTTAGCCAGAGCATTTGCTTTAAGTCATTTTTTAACAATTAAAAAAAACTGACGTTCTTTGTATAGTGAAACACTTTTTAAATATTCACAGCTCCCTTGTGGTCCTGGACTGAACAAGCTATTATTCAAGCCTTAGGGAGGAGGATTGTTAATTCCTTTAAACAGCTGCATGTTGGATATGAAGAGAGGTTGTGCATCTCTAATTCTTATGATTTAATCCCACTATCATACAGTTGTGATTATTCTACTTTGAAAAGTACCCATGGATAACCTGTCTATGAGCTGCCTAGTTTTCGATTCTTGTCAATTACTTTTACTTGTATGTAGGTCATGGACATTAACTGGGTGTTCATTTGAGCCCATTGTAACTAGACACAGACTAAAGCTATGGTTGTTGGGTTGGGAGGTTTATACTTGTAATGTAAAAGTGTAAAGATTGACTCCAGATTTATCCTTCATAATCTGGCTTTCTGGATTAGTACTGGTAGCAGAGAATAGTTGCCTAAAGGTGAAGGTTGGAAGCTAAAAGAAATTCAGACAGAAATGTCACAGTCCTAGAAATCATTGTTAAAAAATGACAGAAAGCAAACAAGGACAAATGTTAATCCTGCCTGGGGGACCTAAACCAGGGGACACAAACCATTTAGGATGAAATGAGAAGGTATTTCTTCACTCTGAGGGGGGTGAATCTTTGAAATTCTCAACTCCAGACTGGCTGTGGAGGCTCAGTCATTGACCTTGCTCAAGACAGAGATCAATACATTTCTAGTGGTTAAACATATCAAGGGATATGGCTAATGCGGGCAAATTGGCGTTGAGGTAGAATATCAGCTATGATCTAGTTGAATGTCAGACCTGGCTTGAGGAGCCAAATGGCCCACTCCAACTCCTATTTCCTATGTCCCTATAATCCTCCAGATTATATCACAGACTTGAACAGACTGCATAAAGATTGTCGAAATTCAATTTGGGGATCCCTGTATTAGTGTTCAGGTCATCAGGTTGTGCTAAACTGTCTCATGTCAAACGCTCCTGGTTCTAAATGGTGTTCAGTTCTGGGAGGAGGAGACCCGATTGAATCCAATGCCTGCTGCCTTGAAAAATATTCCTTGGGAAACAGTCATTTCCTTGTGACACAAAGAATAGAGCACTCAATTGGCAGATTTCGAAATGGGCCAGATACTGGATACAGACTTTAATATAATGGAAGGATTAAAGACTGGTAGATTGAGGATGGAAAGCGTCAATAGCAGCGCCACAGTCTCTTGACCCCAAGAAATGTTGTCATGCACGTTTCATCTGATGACATACAATAGTTGCTCAATGATTCAGAATGTTTAAGATTCCAGTAAGGCAGTTGTTACAAATACAAGATGACTTTCAGCATTTCTCAGTTTAAGGGAGGAAGCAGTAGCTTTAATATAGAGAACATAGGTCTCCATTTGGACCTCATAAACTTGTATATTAGACTGTTGTTTGGATGACTCCGGTGTATTCGCCACTGGGGGAAACAATCTGTGTAGAGTTCTAAGAATAACTACGCCCCGGGCGGCACGGTGGTGCTGTGGTTACCACTGCTGCCTCCCGGTGCCGAGGACCCAGGTTCGATTCTGGCCCGAGGTCACTGTCCGTGTGGAGTTTGCACATTCTCCCCATGTCTGCGTGGGTCTCACTCCCACAACCCAAAGATGTGCAGGTTAAATGATCACGTTAAATTGCCCCTTAATTGGGGAAAAAAATTAATTGGGCACTCTAAATTTATATTTAAAAAAAAAAAAGAAAATAGGGGCAGCAGGGTAGCATGGTGGTTAGCATAAATGCTTCACAGCTCCAGGGTCCCAGGTTCGATTCCCGGCTGGGTCACTGTCTGTGTGGAGTCTGCACGTCCTCCCCCTGTGTGCGTGGGTTTCCTCCGGGTGCTCCGGTTTCCTCCCATAGTCCAAAGATGTGCAGGTTAGGTGGATTGGCCAGGCTAAATTGCCCGTAGTGTCCTAATAAAAGTAAGGTTAAGGGGGGGTTGTTGGGTTACGGGTATAGGGTGGATACGTGGGTTTGAGTGGGGTGATCATGGCTCGGCACAACATTGAGGGCCGAAGGGCCTGTTCTGTGCTGTACTGTTCTATGCCCAACTTACTTGTCACTCTCGACGCTTGGAATGAAAATCTGGAAAAGTCATTATCCAGCAATCAAACCTTCACAACTTGGTCTTTGCTTCACACTTCCACCATTGGGAACCTTCAGTCAAACCTTTTTTGAAAAATAATTCTATGAAGAAAACGTTTCAATATTACACCATAAAAACCATATTGGAGGAGACATCAAGTGAGTCAGGAAGGCGTAGAATGTCTAGACCAGTTAAGTCACCAGAGAGTTTGGCAACATTGAACAGCATTTATTTTAATGCGAGGAGTCTGACAAACAAGGCAGATGAATTGAGGACTTAAATTAAAACAAGGGAAAATGTTATTACTGTCACTGAGACATGGTTGAGTGAGGGGCAGGATTGTTAGCTCAATATTCCAGGATATAGAATCTTCATGTGGGATAGGGGAGGACGTAAAAGAGGAGGGGGGGGGTCGCAATTTTGATGGAATCAATTACAGCAGTAGGGAGTGCTGACATCTTAGAAGGCTCTTCAACGGAGGCCATTAGGTAGAACTTAAAAACCAGAAAGGAGCAATCATATTGCCGGGAGTGTTCTATAGGCCCCCAAACAGTCCAAGACAAATAGAAGAGCAGATATGGAGGCAAATTTCAGAGAAGTGTAAAAGTATAGGGTAGTGATAGTGGGAGATTTCAACTTTCCCAATATTAACTGGGAAAGCCAAAGTGTGAAAGATTTAGAGGGAGAGGACTTCTTAAAGTGCATTCAGACAAACTTTTTAGGCCAGTATGTAGAAGGACCTACACGAGAGAGGGGGTCCTGGACTTAATTTTTGGTAACGAAGATGGCCAAGCAAAAAGGCAACCTTCTGAGATCGGCTCCCGTTCCTGGGGATTCACCGGAAACCATTCACTTTCGCCCAGGTTCAAGTTATATCCCGAGAAGGAGCCAAAACGCCGAAGCAGCTTCGTTGTCTCCTCTACACTGGAAAGAGGATCCGTCACATACACAAACAAATCATCCGCGTACAGAGACACCCTATGCTCCCTCCCCTCCATCTCCCTCCCCTCCATCTCCCTCCACCTCAGAAATGACCTCAGTGCTATGGCCAGAGGTTTAATTGCCATGGCAAACAGTAGCTGGGACAATGGACAGCCCTGCCTCATGCTCTCTAATTCCAGCTCAAGGCATTCGTATGAAGGCTTAAGGTGGCGGCCTGATCTAGGAGCTGGATTCAAGATATAAATCTAGGTCCAAAACCAATCCTTCCCAGGATTTTGAACCGATACCCCACTCCACCCTGTCAAATGCCTTTTTAGCATCCAATGGGTGGAGACCAACCTGCCACTCGAGTCCTTTACCTGTACTATTTCCCAAGAGGCTGCCTCAGCTGGTGTGCTAACGGACAACTGACCCTCTTCTTAAGTTAATTTTTTTAAATCCTTGAGTGTCGCAGCTGATGCACCGCCTGCATGTAGCAAGCAGCCCAGACTCCAACTGCAGCTTCTTTCTGCTTGCCAACATCTCCGGCGTCAGGGCGAGTATTGACAATCCACCTCTAGGATGGCATCCAGCAACTTCTGCCTTGCCACCCTTTTAGTCTTCTCTTTATGTGCCCAATAAGAGATTATCTCCCCCATAATTTGGGCAGCACGGTAGCACAAGTGGATAGCACTGTGGCTTCACAGCGCTAGGGTCCCAGGTTCGGTTCCCTGCTGGGTCACTGTCTGTGCGGACTCTGCACGTTCTCCCTGTCTGTGTGGGTTTCCTCCCACAGTCCAAAGACGTGCAGGTTAGGTGGATTGGCCATGATGAATTGTCCTTAGTGACCAAAAAGGTTAGAAGGGGCTATTGGGTTACGGGGATAGGGTGAAAGTGAGGGCTTAAGTGGGTCCGTGCAGACCCGATGGGCTGAATGGCCTCCTTCTGCACTGTATGTTCTATAATGACCGCCTTCAGAGCCTCCCACAATATGGAAGGCAAGATCTCCTCACACTAAGTAAAATCAATATACTCCCCAATGGTTGAGGAAACCCTCTCACAGAATCCCTTATCCGCTAACAGCGCTGTTTCCAACCTCCATGGGGGGCGCTGAGCGGTGCCCAACCCCACAACCAAATTCTCCAGATGCATAGCCCGAAATCTCTATTTCCGAGTATCCTGCCCCCCACCATCCCCTGAAGCCAAGGCCTACCCACCACAGAGAAGTCGATCTGAGAGAAAACAGAAAAATGCTTCTCATTTGGATGTAAAAATCTCAATGGATCTGACCCCAACCCATCCTCCCATCTGCTCCATGAAGGTCAAGAGTGCGTTTGCCACTCCAGAAGGACTCAAAAGACTTGGGCCTCGATCTATCCAGCCAGGGGTCCTGTACACAGTTAAAAGCCCTTCCCAGGATTAACTGCTACGAGTCCAGATTGGGAAGAGAAGCCAGCAACTTATTACAAAAATCTGTATCATCCCCATTTGGTACATATACATTGACAAAGACCATAGGGGTACCCACCAACGACCCACTGACCATTACATGCCTCCAATTCAGATCTATCAGAATCTTAGCCGCTAAAACAGCTAATTTCTTATTAATCAAAACCTCAAACCCCCACCCCACCCCTCGACCAACTGTCAAATCCCGACCAGCCCTTCACAACTTTGTCTGATATTTAATCCTCAAATGGGTCTGCAGCAACTGTACCACACCAGCCATCAAACTCCTAAGGTGTGCAAATGCACCAGATCTTTTTACCGGGCCGTTTAGCTTCTCTAATTCCACATGACCAGCCGAATAGGGGGTCATGTACAACACACACACACAGTCAGCAGTCCAGCAACTACTCAAAGAGAGCCGACACCAGGCCCACCCAAGATGGCCGTCAAATCCCCCTTAAGACAGAACAAAAAAAAAGTTTACAGCCATCGTCAGAGAACTACCCCCCCCCCCCCCCGCCCCATCAATGCTGCACAGAAATGACCCACGGTCATTAACAAGGCAAACAAAGACACCCCCAACCAAAACAAAACACCTAAGCTCATGCTAAAAACAAACCCTACAGTATGAACTGCAGAGACCCCCATCCCTCTGCTCCCGTTAACTATCTATTTAGCTAATAGGATGGCTCCACACAGAGTAAAAGGCAAAAATCCATCACGCCCAAATTCAACTTTATTTGTTCAAGGAAAGAAAATATATACATGGACAGCAACAACACTCATTCCACAAATCCCACAGTAACAATCCAGGTACAAAGCTCCAAAACACCCAAAAACCATCCCACCAAAACCCCCAGCTTCACACTCCCACCCCCCAACATACATCTCCCAACCAATATAATTCATACTTATCACAATCCCTGGCTATGATTCTGCACAAAGGCCTCTACCTCCTCCGGATTTCAAGAATTTCAAAGTAGTAATCATTTGATTGCTACGTCACCTGCAGGCATGCAGGGTAAACAACGTCAAATCGAACATTGCTGCGATACGGCGTAGCCTTGGCCTTGTTGAATGCTGCACGCCTCTTGGCAGCTCCACTCCAACATCCTGAAAGATCCTCACAACGTGGCCCTCCCATCTGGAGTCCCGATGACCTTTTGCCCACTGTCATGTGAGTGCCCCTTTTAAGAAATGTTTTTGTCTTATCACATGGCATCAGTGATGTCATTGTGTGGGTGGAGCTGGGCTGTGGCTCTGTGAGTTTACTTTTGCTTTGAGTTTGGAGCTGGTTTGTACTGCACAGGTTGAAAGAAGTGTTTCTCGTATCTTCATTTTAAAAGCTGTTACCAGACTGCTTGATAACTTAAAACAAAAAAATGTTTTCTAGAAGGAATTCAAACCTGTTGTTTGGAAAGGAAACAAAAGTATCAATACCAAGTCTCAGACCAGTAAGAGTGCCGTAAGATGGGTCACACCTTTGAAAAAGGGGTTCTGGTTATTACTTGGATCTTGTTATTAAATTGGAACAATTAAGGGGGATTTAGAACAAAGAACAATGCAGCACAGGAACAGGCCCTTCGGCCCTCCAAGCCTGCGCCGACCATGCTGCCCGTCTAAACTAAAATCTTCTACACTTCCTGGGTCTGTATCCCTCTATTCCCATCCTATTCATGTATTTGTCAAGATGCCCCTTAAACGCCACTATCGTCCCTGCTTCCACCACCTCCTCCGGCAGCGAGTTCCAGGCACCCACTACCCTCTGTGTAAAAAAAAAACTTGCCTCGTACATCTCCTCTAAACCTTGCCCCTCGCACCTTAAACCTATGCCCCCTAATAATTGACCCCTCTACCCTGGGGAAAAGCCTCTGACTATCCACTTTGTCTATGCCCCTCATAATTTTGTAGACCTCTATCAGGTCACCTCTCAACATCCGTCGTTCCAGTGAGAATAAACCGAGTTTATTCAACCACTCCTCATAGCTAATGCCCTCCATACCAGGCAACATCCTGGTAAATCTCTTCTGCACCCTCTCTAAAGCCACCTTATCCTTCTGGTAGTGTGACGACCAGAATTGAACACTATACTCCAAGTGTGGCCTAACCAAGGTTCTATACAGCTGCAACATGATTTGCCAATTCTTATACTCAATGCCCCGGCCAATGAAGGCAAGCATGCCGTATGCCTTCTTGACTACCTTCTCCACCTGTGTTGCCCCTTTCAGTGACCTGTGCACCTAGATCTCTCTATCAATACTCTTGAGGGTTCTACCATTCACTGTATACTCCCTACCTGCATTAGACCTTCCAAAATGCATTACCTCACATTTGTCCGGATTAAACTCCATCTGCCATCTCTCCGCCCAAGTCTCCAAACGATCTGAATCCTGCTTTATCCTCTGACAGTCCTCATCGCTATCCGCAATTCCACCTACCTTTGTGTCGTCTGCAAACTTACTAATCAGAGCAGTTACATTTTCCTCCAAATCATTTATATATACTACGAACAGCAAAGGTCCCAGCACTGATGTCTGCGGAACACCACTAGTCACAGCCCTCCAATTAGAAAAGCACCCTTCCATTGCTACTCTCTGCCTTCTATGACCTAGCCAGTTCTGTATCCACCTTGCCAGCTCACCCGTGATCCCGTGTGACTTCACCTTTTGTACCAGTCTACCATGAGGGACCTTGTCAAAGGCCTTACTGAAGTCCATATAGACAACATCCACTGCCCTACCTGCATCAATCATCGTTGTGACCTCTTCAAAAAACTCTATCAAGTTAGTGAGGCCTGACCTCCCCTACACAAAACCATGCTGCCTCTCACTAATACGTCCATTTGCTTCCAAATGGGAGTAGATCCTGTCTCGAAGAATTCTCTCCAGTAATTTCCCTACCACTGATGTAAGGCTCACCGGCCTGTAGTTCCCTGGATTATCCTTGTTACCCTTCTTAAACAAAGGAACAATATTGGCTATTCTCCAGTCCTCCGGGACATCACTTGAAGACAGTGAGGATCCAAAGATTTCTGTCAAGGTCTCAGCAATTTCCTCTCTTGCCTCCTTCAGTATTCTGGGGTAGATCCCATCCGGTCCTGGGGACTTATCTACCTTAATATTTTTCAAGATGCCCAACACCTCGTCTTTTTGGATCTCAATGTGACCCAGGCTATCTACACACCCTTCTCCAGACTCTACATCCAATTCCTTCTCTTTGGTGAATACTGACGCAAAGTATTCATTTAGTACCTCGCCCATTTCCTCTGGCTCCACACGTAGATTCCCTTGCCTATCCTTCAGTGGACCAACCCTTTCCCTGGCTACCCTCTTGCTTTTTATGTATGTGTAAAATGCCTTGGGATTTTCCTTAACTCTATTTGCCAATGATTTTTCGTGACTTCTTCTAGCCTCCTGACTCCTTGCTTAAGTTCCTTTCTACATTCCTTATATTCCACACAGGCTTCGTCTATTCCCAGCCTTCTAGCCCTGACAAATGACTCCTTTTTATTTTTGACGAGGCCTACAATATCTCTCATTATCTAAGGTTCCCGAAATTTGCCGTTTTTATCCTTCTTCCACACAGGAACATGCCGGTCCTGAATTCCCTTCAACTGACATTTGAAAGCCTCCCACATGTCAGATGTTGATTTACCCTCAAACATCCTCACCCAATCTAGGTTAATCCGTTCCCGCCTAATATTGTTATAATTAGCCTTCCCCCAATTTAGCACATTCACCCTAGGACCACTCTTATCCTTGTCCACCAGCACTTTAAAACTTACTGAATTGTGGTCACTGTTCCCGAAATGCTCCCTACTGAAACTTCTACCACCTGGCCGGGCTCATTCCCCAATACCAGGTCCAGTACAGCCCCTTCCCTAGTTGGATTGTCTACATATTGTTTTAAGAAGCCCTCCTGGATGCCTCTTACAAACTCTGCCCCGTCCAGGCCCCTAGCATTAAGTGAGTCCCAGTCAAAATTGGGGAAGTTAAAGTCTCCCATCACAACAACTCTGTTGTTTTTACTCGTTTCCAAAATCTGTCTACCTATCTGCTCCTCTATCTCCCGCTGGATGTTGGGAGGCCTGTAGTAAACCACCAACATTGTGACTGCACCCTTCTTATTCCTGATCTCTACCCATATAGCCTCGCTGCCCTCTGAGGTGTCCTCCCGCAGTACAGCTGTGATATTTTCCCTCACCAGTAGCGCAACTCCACCACCCCTTTGACATCCCCCTCTATCCCGTCTGAAACATCTAAATCCTGAAACGTTTAGCTGCCAATCCTGTCCTTCCCTCAACCAGGTCTCTGTAATGGCAACAACATCATAGTTCCAAGTACTAATCCAAGCTCTAAATTCATCTGCCTTACCCGTAATACTTCTTGCATTAAAGCATATGCACTTGCTAACAGACCCGCTATTTTCAGCAACATCTCTCTGTCTGCTCTTCCTCAGAGCCATACTGGCCCTATTCTCTTTTTCTCCCTCAATGCTTTCATCTTCTGACCTATTGCTCCGGTGCCCACCCCCCTGCCATACTAGTTTAAACCCTCCCGTGTGACACTAGCAAACCTCGCAGCCAGGATATTTATGTCTCTCCAGTTTAGATGCAACCCGTCCTTCTTATACAGGTCACACCTGCCCCGGAAGAGCTCCCAGTGGTCCAGATAAAGGAAACCCTCCCTCCTACACCAGCTGTTTAGCCACGTGTTTAGCTGTTCTATCTTCCTATTTCTAGCCTCACTGGCACGTGGCACCGGGAGTAATCCCGAGATTACAATCCTGGAGGTCCTGTCTTTTAACTTTCTGCCTAGCTCCCTGAACTCCTGCTGCAGGACCTCATGCCCCTTCCTGCCTATGTCGTTAGTACCAATATGTACAACGACCTCTGTCTTTTTGCCCTCCCCCTTCAGGATGCCCCCTACCCATTCGGAGACATCCTGGTCCCTGGCACCAGGGAGGCAACATACCATCCTGGAGTCTCTTTCACGTCCACAGAAGCGCCTATCTGTGCCCCTGACTGTAGAGTTCCCTATGACTATTGCTTTTCTGCGCTTTGACCCTCCCTGCTGAACATCAGAGCCAGCCGTGGTGCCCCTGCTCTGGCTGCTGATGTTTTCCGCTGATAGACTATCCCCCTCGACAGTATCCAAAGGGGTATACCTGTTCGAGAGGGGGACAACCACAGGGGATTCCTGCACTGACTGCCTGCCCCTTCTGGTGGTCACCCATTTCTCTGCCTGCACCTTGGGTGTGACCATATTTATATAACTGCTATCTATGACGCTTTCCGCCACCTGCATGCTCCTGAGTGCATCCAACTGCTGCTCCAACCGAACCATGGGGTCTGTGAGGTTAAGGGTTATAAAGAGATTGCTGTAGCTGTGTGGGGTATTTATGTTTGAAGTTGATAGAAATTCTTGCATGTGTGTGTTTATGCAAATGTTAACTAAATTTGTAGAATAAAGTGTGTTTTTTGATTAAAAGTGTCTTAAGAACTCTGTTCAATAACACCCGAAAGGCAAGCTCTTGTGTTCATCCCAGCCACATTCAATAAACAGTTGTAGGTCAGGTGAACTCCATGATATACTTTGGAGTTAAACCCTGGCCCATAACACCACCACCAAAACTCTTTGTCTTGAAAATTGTGAAAGCGCACGATAGTGGCACGGTGGCTCACCAGCATGTGGTTTCTACCTCAGCGAGCTGTGGCCCCGACCCAACTTGGGAGGAGATGCCATTTACCGTCAGTCAAACCTAAGCAACTCCTCATCTGGTGCCCACAAACATTTGGCATCAGGCCCGTGAGAAAGAGTGAACAGCAATGGAAATTTGATCTTTCTCCTTTCCAGTTGCTTGAGATCACTGACACTATTGTGGTGACCTGACGAGCACTTTAAGTGTTAATTGACATATTAGCAACTTGGGGAGCAAACCCACGACCAACCTGAACTGTGTGACTTTTTTTCACAGGAAAGTAAACTTGCTCTTAAATAAGACCTTTAACATCCTCAGGATTTCCAAAGGTATTTTGGTCAAGGAATTTGTGTTGAAGTGTAACTACTGTTATGGAGGCAAACACAGCAGCCAATTTACACACGGCAAGGTCATGCTCCAAACAGCAGTCAGATAAATAATCAGTTTGGGTTGTTATTGAATGAAGGATAAACAATGCACAGGATACCAGGAGAATTTCACTTGATATTCAGATAATACTAGAGGGGGTAAACTGGGCCTCTGATCAATGTCTCATCCAGCAGAAAAAGCATCTGGCAGTGCAGTATTCCCTCAGCCTGGAATATGCATCATAAAGTTCTGAAAGCCAGGAGACATGGTGTAACGGTAATGCCAGTGGACTAGTGACCCCGAGAACCAGGCTAATGCTGTGGGCACATGGGTTCAAATTCCACCATGGCATTTGGTGGAATTTAAATTCAATTAATAAAATCTGGAATTGAAAGCTCGTCCTTCTCACTGGTGACCAGAAAACCATCGATGGTTGTAAAAGCCCATCACTATCGTCCATCCTTACCTGGTCTGACCTACGTGACACTCACAGTTGACTCTGAACTGCCTGCTGATACGTGAGCCACGCCATTCAAAGACAATGAGGGATGGGTAACGAATGTTGGCTTTGGTAGAGATGCCCGTGAGAATTTTTTTAAAAGCAGATAGTACCAGCATTTGAAGTGTCAAAAACGCAAATAATAAGCAGAAGATTAAACATAAGAAGTATAAAACAAGAGGACAGAAGAGGCATCTGTACACACAACATTGTGCGGGGACAAAATTCACTTCTGTGGTTAATGGTTGAGGCAGAAATGATGCTAATATTCAAGATTAGACTGAAGAGATGGGAGAAGAAAAAGGGGGTAGTTGACTTCCGGTGGCGGCTATGAAGGAGTAAGTCGCACATTTGGTGGCTCCCGCTTGGGTCGGACTTTTGGACCTTTTCTCCCGATTTTCTACCGGACTTGAACTGAAAAACTGAAAACAGAGGCAATTGTGTACTGAATTTCCACATCGGTGCATGGAGAGAAGGACTAGAAGTGCTCGTAAAGGCAGAAACCAGAACAAGAGAGAAGGCTTGGGCTGAAGCTGCAACGGGAGACAACATGGCGGAGGACCAGACCTCTGGTTTGTCGACCCAGTGGTCAACGGAGCAGCTGATGCAAGTTATTCAGGAAGGCTTTGCTAAGCAGAAATGGGACTGCTTGGACCCGATAAGAGTCGATTGAGTGGTTGGAGCCTCGATCGGACGCCCAAGATCGGGCGATCCAGAAGGTGGAGAAGGCGCTGGCTGAGCAGGAGGAACATCAAACTGCGGTGGAGTTGGAGGTGGGGATGCTGATGCTAAGAGACCAGAAGAAGAAGCTCCTGGAGAAGATGGAGGACCTAGAGAATATGTCCCGCCGGCAGAACTTGAGAATCGGGCTCCAGGAGGGGTCCGAAGGAGCGGACGCTGAGGCATACATCGCAGATATGTTTGAGAAGCTGTTGGGGATGGGGCATTCTCCCGACCCTTGAAGGTGGAAAGGGCTCACAGAGCACTTGGGAGGAAGCTGCAAACGGGAGACCCCCCGAGGGCAATGGTGGTGAGAATCCACAGGTACTTGGATAAGGAACGCATTCTACAGTGGGCCAAGCAGACACGGAGCTGTAAGTGGGACAACAGAATCCTGCGGGTTTACCAGGACCTGAGTGTGGAGGTGGCCAGGAGAAGAGCAGGCTTCAACCAGATTAGGCCGATCCTTTTTAAGAAAAAGGTGAAATTCGGACTGTTGTATCCGGCCCGTTTCTGGGTCACATTCGAGGAACAGCACTTTTATTTCGAGTCGGCTGAGGACCCTGGACTTCGTGAAAAGGAAAGGACTGGTGGTGGACTGAAAACTTTTGAATTTTGCTGCAACGTTCATGTTTTTTTTCTTTTTGTTTCTCTGTTCTTTTAAAAAAGAAAGCTTCTCATTTTTTTGTTTTGTGGAAGCTGTTTGTAATGCCTGCTGTATTGATTTGGGACCGTTGCAGCTTCAGCCCAAGCCTTCTCTCTCGTTCTGGTTTCTGCCTTTACGAGCTAGTGAGTTAAGGTTTTCATTTTTGCATTGTTGGGGGAAGGAAGTCTGCTTGTTTAGATTTTGGTGTTTTTCTGTCGGGCAATTGTGTGGGGATTGTTTGATGTTGGAGTATGTTTGCATGAGCAGAGGGGAGCTGATCTCAATACGGGCCCAAAGGGAGAAGGTGGACGGGGCAGAGGCGGACCGACTGGTTAAGGAGATACCTCAGATTGACAGGAGGTATGCGGAGACCCCAGAGGCAGGGCTTTTAAGGGAACGGCGGAGGCTGCAGGCAGAGTTCGGCTTGTTAACCACAGGGAGGGCTGTGGAGCAGCTGAGAAAGGCGAGGGGGGCGAGCTACGAGTATGGAGAGAAGGCCAGCAGAATGCTTGCACAGCAGCTTAGAAAGAGGGAGGCAGCCAGGGAGACAGGGAAAGTAAATGACGGAGATGGGAACCTGGTTGGAGATTGATGTGGAGATGCCGGCGTTGGATTGGGGTGAGCACAGTAAGAAGTCTTACAACACCAGGTTAAAGTCCAACAGGTTTGTTCCAAACACTAGCTTTCGGAGCGCAGCTCCTTCCTCAGGTTGGGGATTCAGCAGGGGTGAATAAGGCGTTTAGGGATTTCTACAGTAGGCTGTATAGGTCGGAACCTCCTACGGGGCCGGAGGGGATGAGGCACTTTTTGGGGGGGGCTGAATTTCCCAAAGGTGGACGGGGAGCTGGTAGAAGGGTTGGGGGCCCCAATCGAGTTGGAAGAGATAGTGGAGGGTCTGAAGGCTGCAGGCGGGTAAACTCCCGGGGCTGGATGGGTACCCAGTGGAGTTTTATAAAAAGTTCTCTGGGATATTGGGGCCGGTGTTGATGAGGATTTTCAATGAGGCAAGGGAAAGAGGGGTGCTGCCCCCGATGATGTCACAGGCCATGATTCTGAAGCGGGACAAGAACCCAGAGCTGTGTGGGTCTTGCAGGCTGATATCCCTGTTGATTGTGGATGCCAACCTGCGGGCCAAAATTTTGTCCTCCAGGATTGAGGATTGTGTACCGGATGTTATTGGGGAGGACCAGACGGGGTTTGTTAAGAGTAGGTAGTTGGTGGCCAATGTAAGAAAGTTGTTAAATATGATCATGATGCCCCCGGAATGTAGGGAGGTGGAGGTAGTGATCACATTGGATGCAGAAAAGGCTTTTGATCAGGTAGAATGGGATTATCTGTGGGAGGTACTGGGACGGTTCGGATTTGGGCAGGGCATTATTGACTGGGTCAGGTTGCTGTATCAGGCTCCTAAGGCAAGCGTACGGATGAATAGGACAACATCGGACTATTTTAGACTGCTCCGGGGGACGAGACAGGAATTCCCCCTCTCTCCACTGTTGTTCGCGCTAGCTGTAGAGCCGTTGGCAGTTGCTCTGAGAGCCTTAAGGGGCTGGGCAGGGGTGGAGCATAGGGTCTCGCTCTATGCAGACGACCTGCTTCTGTATGTATCGCACCCATTAGAGGAGATGGAAGAAATCATGAGGATTCTAGGGGAATTTGGCCAGTTTTCGGGGTATAAGTTAAATATGGGGAAAAGTGAGATGTTTGCGGTCCAGGCGAGGGGACAGGAGAGGCGATTGGGGGGATTTAGGTTAGTAGAGGGCAGCTTTAGGTACCTAGGCATTGAAGTGGCGCAGGAATGGGACCGGCTGCATAAATTAAATCTGGCCCGGCTAGTAGACCAAATGAAGGATGATTTTCGGAGATGGGACGCGCTCCCGTTGTCTCTGGCTGGGAGGGTGCAGACGGTGAAGATGGCGGTCCTTCCGAGATTCCTGTTTGTGTTTCAATGCCCCCCATCTTTATTCTGCGGTCCTTTTTTAAACGGGTCAACAAAGCGATCTCTGGCTTTGTTTGGGCGGGTAAGATCCCGCGGCTAAGGAAGGTAATGCGTGAGCGGAGTCGGGGAGAGGGCGGGCTGGCGCTGCCAAATTTTAGTAACTATTACTGGGCGGCGAATATAGCCATGATCAGGAAGTGGGTGGTTGTGGGAGGGTTGGCATGGGAGCGTATGGAGGCGGCTTCATGCAGGGGCACCAGTTTGGGGGCGTTGGTAACTGCGCCTCTGCCATTCCCGCCGGCATGGTACTCCAGCAGCCCCGTGGTGGTGGCGGCCCTGAGAGTCTGGGGGCAATGGAGGAGACATTAGGGAGCAGAGGGAGCATTGGTCTGGTCCCCAATCTGTAATAATCACCGGTTTGCTCCTGGAAGTTCCGGATATGGCGGAGAGCAGGGATTCAGACAGTGGGGGATATGTTTATAGAGGGGAAATTTCCGAGTATGAGAGCGCTGGAGGAGAAGTTTGGGTTGGCGAGGGGAAATGAATTTGGGTATCAGCAGGTGCGGGACTTCCTACGTAGACAGGTGTCAACCTTCCCACTTCTACTGCTAAGTGGGATTCAGGACAGGGTAGTTTCCAGAGGGTGGGTAGGAGAGGGGAGCATCTCTGACAGTTGCAAGGAACTTATGGGGTCAGAGGAGGCGCAGACCGAGGAACTGAAGAGCAAGTGGGAGGAGAGATAGAGGATGGTCTATGGGTGGACACGTTGAGTAGAGTCAACTTGTCCTCAACATGTGCCAGGCTCAGCCTGATACAATTCAAGGTCGATCACTGGGCTCACATGACAGTGGCCCGCATGAGCAGATTCTTTGGGGTGGAAGACAGGTGCGCAAAATGTGCGGGAGGGCCAGCTAACCATGTCCACATGTTCTGGACATGTCCGAAGCTTAGGTGATTTTGGCAGGGGTTTGCGGACGTCATGTACACGGTGTTAAAATCAAGGGTGGTGCTGAGTCCAGAGGTGGCAATTTTCGGGGTGTCGGAAGACCCGGGAATCCAGGAGGAGAAAGAGGCAGACATTCTGGCCTTTGCTTCCCTGGTAGCCCGGAGACAGATACTATTAGCTTGGAGGGACTCAAAGCCCCCGAAGTCGGAGACCTGGCTATCGGGCATGGCTAGCTTTCTCTGTTTGGAGAAAATCAAGTTCGCCTTGAGAGGGTCACTGTTGGGGTTCGCCCGGAGGTGGCAACCGTTCGTCGACTTCTTCGCGGAAAATGAATCGTCAGCAGAAGGGGGGGCTTAGTTTAGCTTACAGTAGGGACCTGTAAGGGAGGGAGACAGCTTTTGCACTATGTTTATAGTTTCATGTACATTGTTTATTGTGTTGTTATCATACCAAAAATATCTCAATAAAATGTTTTTTTTAAAAGGGCGCAGTCAGCTGGGAGGGGAAATAACGATTTGTTTGCTCATTTGGTGGGTAAATACCAACTTAACTGGTTGGGTCAAATGGCCTGTTTCCATGTAACTTTTGCATATTTATATATTCCCAAGTTTGAGTGGGATATCTTTCTGATTCAAGATTCAAAGAGTTACTAATAAACCAAACTAGTACTTTACTGACTGAGCCATGGTGAGGGGGAGGTTTTACATAAACCATTATTGCAATTTTGGAGGCTATACCAAGAGTTCCCAAAGAAATTGAGATTGAGAGCGAGAGCTCCGAAATGGTTTGACGATGGAACTGGCCTACCTATTGTTGACCTCGGATAATATATTTTTAGCCAATTGAAAGAAATGAAAGGAAAATACTGTACAACACTGAACTTCTGTAATCTTTTGGCTTTATATTGCTTAAATTTAATCGCATTCTTTGCCATAGTTTTGATGCACAAAAGAGCATTTTAAGCACAATGCAGAACTTTTGCAGGGTTGTAGGACTGGAAGAGGTTACGGACATCGAGAGGACTGACGTCATGGATGGATCTGAAAATGAGGTGACAGTTTTGAAATCGAGCTGGTACTGAAGCAGGTGTCAGTTTGACGCAGCAATGATGGATGAACTGGACTTTTTGGATGTGCTCAAATTTACAGAGCGTGGAAGATGGGAAGCTGGTCAGGAGAGCATTGGAATAGTCAAGTCTAGAGACAGCAAAGACATGGATGAGAATTTCAACAGCTGATAGGCTGAGGCACCTATATTAAACTGTGTTTGCACTGGAACTCCAGTACTGGTACAGAACACTTTTGCTCTTCTGATGTTTCTGGCAAAGGACGTGTTACTCCATTTCATACTGGAGTCAGCTGCAGGTTTAACACTGCAGCTTCATTATCTTCACATAGATGCTACATTCCCATAGTCTTAACACGCCCTTTGAGAATCAGGGAAATTGCCTCTTTTGAAATGCTGAATGTGAGCAATTTTGGAATGAATGTTTTTTTATGTCCTTTTTCAATTTCAGTGCTTAGAACGAGCAATGAAGTTTACATTTGAAGAGTTTCATCTTTGGTACCAGTTTGCATTATCCCTCATGGCTGCTGGCAAGGTAAATACAAACTAAATAAAACATGGTTGTGATACATATTTTTAACTCTATTCAAATCAAATAAAATCATAACTGCCAATAAATGTATTAGTTCTCTGCTATATTCCCTCTGAGGGGCACCTGTCACAGGTGCCACCTTTTGGGCAAGAGGTGAAATGAAGGCCCAGCCTGTTTTCTCAGGTGACCATGAAAGATCCCACAATCCTGCTCGTAGAAAAGCAGGAGATTTCTGCCAAATCTACCCCTCAATGAACGTCACTAAAGCAGTTTATTATGGTCGTTTATTTCATTGCTATTTAGGGGCTTTGCTCGGCACAAACTGACGGCTGCATTGCCTATATCACAGCAAAGACACTTCAACTTCATTTGGCTGGAAAGCACTTCAGGACATTGAGAAATTATGACCGGTGCTTTCGAAATGCAATTCTTCCTTTCTCACTGCTAATTGAGGGAATCCCGCCTGTCAGTTTGTGTGCAGCAAGTTCCCAGAAAAAGCAATGAGGTAATGGATACCCAGTTTTTTTTAAAGTGTTGATTGACGGGTAAATGCTGGTCAGGACACTGGCGAGAACTTGCCTTTGAATGTGCCAGTGGAATCTTTTACTCCCACCTGAGAAGTTTGCATCTCATCTGAAAGCGGGCTCCCGAATGATCCCCTTCGGGCAGCACGGTGGCACAGTTGTTAGCATTGCTGCCTACGGCGCTGAGGACCCGGGTACGAATCCCGGCTCTGGGTCACTGTCCGTGTGGAGTTTGCACCTTCCCCCCGTGTCTGCGTGGGTTTCACCCCCACAACCCAAAGATGTGCAGGTTAGGTGGATTGGCCACGTTAAATTGCCCCTTAATTGGAAAAGAAAAATAATTGGCTACTCTACTGAATGATCCCCTTCAGCGCTGTATAATTCACTGATACTAGATGTGGCATATGGAACTGAAGCTCCTAGTTTTTAATGACTAAGCTGGGTAGAGCCCAGAAGGAGAAGAGAAATGAAAGTATAAATTGGGGTAGTTAGATCTATGAATTCTTTCATAATCGAGTATTTTTCTCTCATTGTCTTTCGTTAGTCTGCCCGGGCAGTAAGGGTACTGAGAGAATGTATAAGACTGAAACCAGATGATCCCACAATTCCACTTCTCGCTACCAAAATGTGCATCGGATCTCTTCACTGGGTAAGTCATGTGAATTCTCTTTGAATGTGATTTCAAAATTCTTGTCCCTTTTTTTTCAGTCCCCTCCTTGTCCCTTCCTATCTCTTTTTTTAAATTTAGAATACCCAATTCATTTTTGCAATTTAGTGTGGCCAATCCACCTACCCTGCACATCTTTGGATTGTGGGGACGAAACCCACGCAAACACGGGGAGAATGTGCAAACTCCACACAGACAGTGACCAGATCCAGGTCCCTTCCTACCTCAACACCCCCTCCAGCCCTACAATCCTTTGAGGTCCCTGTGCTGCCCTAATTCTAGCCTCTCGCCTACCCCAGATTTTGATCACCTCACCATTTGCGCCGGCTCCTTAAGCTGCCTTGGCCCCAAGCTCTGGGATTCGACGTTTTGCCACAGGTTTTTGATTACCTGCCCTAACTTCCCCTTATTTGGTTCATTGCCAAATTTTACCCAATGAGGCTCCTGCGAAGCATTTTGGGATATTTCACTATGCTAAGTCACTATATATGTAGGGTGGCACAATGGCACAGTGGTTAGCACTGCTGTCTCACTGCACCAAGGACCTGGGTTCGATCCCGGCCCCGGATCATTGTCCGTGTGGAGTTTGCACATTCTCCCCGTGTCTGCATGGGTCGTACCCCCACAACCCAAAGATATGCAGGGTAGGTGGATTGGCCCTGCTAAATTGCCCCTAATTGGAAAAAAATAATTGGGTATTCTAAATTTTAAAAAAAACACACTATGTATGTAAAACCCAAACAGGAGGGACAACAAGAATGCGCGGTGGGATAGAAATAAACAACAGGTTTATTACAGTATACACAAAACAACACCCAGGTCAGTGTTTTTAAACAGAGTAGTTTCCCATGTCAAGTGGAAACCCTGTCCCCAACTACCAGGGAAGTTCATACTTAGCCGTGTAAGGGGGGAATTGAATGGAGCGCAGTCCTTGGCCCCCAAAGGGGTCGTAACAATATAAATGCAAATTGTTTCATCCATGAGAATGCCTGCGCATTGCTGCACTCCATCCCCCACCATTACACGGTGCCTTTCACCAATCCCTCTCCTCAGGCCATTTTTATTGAATCTCCTTCCTTTTCCCTGCTCCCATTGTATCACCTGTCACCATTTCCACTTCAGATACTTGTCAGTTCTTCACTTCTGTACTCTATGCCAATCACCACTCCTGCCTCAAAAGTTAATGATTTATCTCCCACGCTCCATCCTGCCATATTCCACCGCCTCCTGCCCCAACAAGCACCCATACCTTTCCCCTCCTTGTGGCAACCAATCCCTTAAAAAGCCACCCTACACCCCAAGATTCCTCCTTCCCTTAACAATCTGTTCCCCGTTTCCCAAGTGATTTTAGAGACTGCAACCCACCCCACCCTCAATCCTCCGATACCCTCATACTCAGTCCGACGCATCTACAGCTTATCCTGTCCTTACCTCATCATACCCCATCACAAACTTTAACCTCCCTAGTATTATCACATTCATACCCTCTCCAGACATCCCACCAGTGTTACTGAATGCTCCCACAACTCCTTTTACTGCACTGATATGCTGAACATTTCACTATACAGTACTGTGATTGCAATTACACGTGGCATCTCCCATCTAAAGAACAGGGCAGATCGGAAATGACAAGCAGAGGAGGATTGATGAGAAATCATTTTGGAAATTTACCCTTCCTAACAAAACTTTAGAT
Source organism: Scyliorhinus canicula (assembly GCF_902713615.1). Classification (NCBI taxonomy): domain Eukaryota; kingdom Metazoa; phylum Chordata; class Chondrichthyes; order Carcharhiniformes; family Scyliorhinidae; genus Scyliorhinus; species Scyliorhinus canicula. The sequence goes on from NC_052147.1 coordinate 8,877,460, forward strand.
CCGAATTTAAATGTGCGCAGCTGGTGTTTTACAGGCAATGAGTTGCTTTGTGAAGGTGATACGCCCTCTCTCTAAAGTTCCTGTTGCATCAGAACCCATTGTAAAGCAGAGCATTGATCTGTGTGGCAGGTTTGAGCTGCTCAGCATTCTGTGAAAGCAGCATTGTTAGACTGAGGCTCATTAAGTTGCAGACTGTGTTGTCACTAGCGTTTCAGTGCAGAGGGCCAAGGCCCATAGAGCATAGGTGGGTCTCAAATCAGCTTTACTGATTATTCTTCATTGCTGCCACGAGCTGATACTCGGAATAAAGCCTCTCCTCCAGATCAAGGAACCAAACCAAACCACAGTGGGGAAGGGCAAATAAGACAGTCACAAACTAATTCAGACGCATGCAGTGACAGTTTTCTAATTGTTTAATACAGACATGCAGATAAAGATGTTGCCTGTTGTGGGACTGTGCTGGTGAGTACACACGTACATGTCTGATCCCAGGTTGATGCTAAGTGAACTGATCTTGACTTTCTTTGGCCTGAAGTGTGATGTGTTTAGTCTCCCAGAATGGAACATTCTGTGCACCACTTTCAATAGTCCAAGGGAACTGTTGATTTTAAATCCACCATTCCCTCTTTGTTCTATAACATCATCCCACCTCCCTCCCCACCTTCGCCACAGGAACACAATGTCACCATCGACTGATGAAATCTCGCAGTAGAAATTCATATGCAATATGTCTGTTTTGCACCCATAAAATGTGTGAAACCCAGACCGATTTCTCTCCAAGTGTCCTCCTCCTTAAACAGTCCCTTGCGATCAAAAAGTCTTGCTTCCACTCCAGCTCAATGGGTTCCGAGATGGCTGAAGTATCCAATGTGTAATCTGCAGCCTCTGCTGCATGTGGAGTAAATAGTTTTTTGGAGGTTTGTGCGCTTCCTCCAAGTTTGTGCATCTTCCCTTCTGCATGTTGATGACAAAATCCCTTTCAGTATTCAGTGACTTCCCAAATAAGTCTTCTTCATTTTAGTCAGTCTCGAGCCAGGGTCTCCCATTAGTCAGCAGAGATGTTGGATCCTTCGGGGTTGCTTTGAGGACATCCCTAAAGCATCTCTGCTGTCCTTCTGGGAGTCTCCTGATGTGACCGGGTTCTGAATGGAGCAAATGCTTCAGGGGTCTGGTGCCAGTCATAGAAACGACATTTCTGCCCAGTGGAGCTGGTTTTAAGTGATTACTGTCCCAAAGCTGGGCAAGTTGGCTTGGGAGAGGACACTGCTGTTGGAACACCTTTCTTACAACCAGCTTTGGAGGATTTTGAAAAGACACTGCTGGTAGTACATCTCCAGTGCTTTGAAGCGCCTTCTGTAGTCTCCCAGGCAGAGATCACTTTTGGCTGGTCAACCATGACCTCCACCTCAGATTTGAGATCTTGGTCCTCAAATGCTCTTTTCCCCAGTTTAAAAAATTGAGTACCCAATTCATTTCTTTTCCAATTAAGGGGCAATTTAGCGTGGCCAATCCACCTACCCTGCACATCTTTTGGGTTGTGGGGGTGAGACCCATGCAGACACGGGGAGAATGTGCAAACTCCACACGGGCATTGACCCAGAGCCGGGATCAAACCTGGGTCCTCAGCGCCGTGAGGCAGCAATGCTAACCACTGCATCACCGTGCTGCCCTTGCTCTTTTCCCCAGTTGACCGAACGTTGAGCTGGCGATGATGAATTTTGTTGGCTATGTGTACCTTTGTTGAGGGGAGGGCCCTATTATAGTGTCAATAGTCCATGTATTTTAGGATCTCATCATTGACCTTAATCAATTGGGAAAGGTGTTTGCTGTGGGGGCTAGTTGGAAGATTAGTTCTTCATGTGTTTCCTAAATGGCCCATTTTCTCAACTGCTTCCAACGAGTCGACAATGTCCAGGAGCTCAGTTTGAGTGAGTGCAAACACAAACATCACCTGTATACTGAAGCTCAATGATTGATGTCGGAATGGTTTTGGTTTTGGATTGGAGGCAGTGTAAGTTGAACAGTTTCTGACCTGTTCTCTAGACTATCTCCATGTATGTGGATAATTTGCTCGAGATAAGGTGTAGCATTGTAGTGAGAAAAATGGGGAAGAAAGCAATGACCCAACTATGCTTAACCCTGGTTTTCACTGAGATATACACCGTGTATCCAAATAACATCCAGTGAACGTGGCTCTCATCCAGAACCAGAATGTCGGAGCACACGCACCATATCATTTGATTTTGATACTTTTGGAGCATTTACACTCCTGAGCTAAAGGGTAGAACTCAACCAGACCTTCCTGCTGCAATTTGACATTCAGTGCCTTCTGCAAGAAAGTGAGAGTGTGAAGAGGATCGAGCTCGACAGATACTCATCCACCGCGACCCCAACCAATCTCCACTCTGTTAAATACACAGCTGACACGATCTAGACTCAAGTTGATGAGATCATCCGGATGGTTGAGAATCTTTGGAATTGTCTGCCCTAAACAGTTGTAGATGTTCCATTGAGTATATTTAAGTCTGGGATAGACAGAGATTTTGGGTCTCGGGGAATTGAGGGATATGGGAAGCGGGCAGGAAAGTAGAGCTGAGGCTACAGTCAGGCCAGCCATGATTGTATTGTGTGGTGGAGCGTTCTTGCTGCTATTGCTTATATTCTTCTGGAACTAGAAATACAAGTGGCCAGTGTCTATGGCAGTGTACCCAGTCCACATTCACTGCAGTCTAGAAAAGGTGAGGTAGATATTCTTCAGTTGAAATATCCGAGAAGGCATGGTTCTGAATGATTGATTGCTGCATGTCCCTGAAGTCCATTTCTGAAGATAGATAAGAGAATAGAGCTGGCCAGAGGTTGGCATTTCTGCATTGGTACATTGCAGAGTGTATCTGTAACAGTGAAATTAATCATTATTTAATTAGTTGCTTTAAGCTAGTGCTATTGAGAGGCATACAGAGGAAAATGGTTCATGCAATGAATTATTAATAAGTTACTGAATAAAACACCTGGACTGATGTTCTAATTGGATATACATCCTTTAATCTATGATAATAAATTACTTCTGTCTCGTGTCATTTGCAGCAATAATTTAATTAACTCCTGGGATTAAGGAAACAGCTCAAATATTTCAAACCATGATTTTAGCTTTCAAATAACATGCAAAAGCTTTTCTCCCTCTTTAATTTTTGTCTTCCTCTCTTATAGCTAGTTGCCTTAATCTTTGACAAAGATGCTTTGACAAAGGGTCATCTAGACTCGGGACGTTCTTTTCTCTCCCTACAGATGCTGCCAGACCTGCTGAGATTTTCCAGCATTTTCTCTTTGCCTTAATCTTGCATCTGAGTCAGAGGGTTGAAGGTTCAACCCCTCTTCTAGGGTCTTGTACAGATATTCCAGGCAGATGCTGCAGTGCAGTGCTGAGGGAGTGCTGCACTGACAGGAGTGCCGTTTTTCAGGTGGCACAGTAAACAGTGATCCTATATGCCTCTTCAAGGTCATGTTGCACAGCTCAGATGAGAGATGGGAGCTCTCGTGATAATATGGTTATCTTCATCTTCACTACCTAAATCAACCGAGTAAAAATAAAATCGACCAACAGGTTCTACCATTGCTGGCTAAGGGATCTTGCTGGTGAAATTTAGTTGACACAATTGACCTTCAGAACATAGCCACTGATCATCAAGGTTCGCTGTAAGCAGAACATATTGAGCCATTTGGAGAGACATGATAAACTATGAAAGAGTGTTGTTTCAAGGGGAAGGTGGGAGAGTGGGGGGTAACAAGCCAGACTGAATCTCAGAACATCTTATTCATCTCCAGCTCTGAAATCTAAATGAGGGAAAGAATGAGGAACAAACACTCAAGCCTGTAATTAAACAGTATAAAAATAAGATTAAATGTTTACCTACGCAACTTTGAATTCATCAGGGTACATTTGAGCACAGCGGGGTTTGTCTGTGGACTTTCAACTTCTCCATAGTTGGAACTAAACCCTCACAAAGAGTTTGGTGCATTGTTGCATAAATTTATACCTCTTGCAAAATAGATGGCAGTATAAACAATAGCGCGCTGAAGACCTCTTGTGTTTAAGGTATGAGTGGGCATGTAAAGCTGAGCACTGGGAGACTCGTATGGATACCAAAGCTTCCTGGGCTGTGTTGACTTTACTGACCTCAAACAGACGGCAATATGGCTGGCAAAAAGAAATTTGCAAGAACTATCGAGATTAACAGTGTCTTAACAGTTACGTTAGAAGGAAAAGCGTAGTCAAGGTTAATGTAGGCCCTTGAAAACAGATGCCAACAATACTGGAAAACAAAAAGGTAATCGTTGCATAATTACTTGATGTCAATCTTCACAGTGGCGGAAGAGAATAATACACTTGACATTCTGGGGAAATTAGTAACGAATCAAGGACTTGAACTTAGTAAAGTTAATGTAAGTACGAAAACAGTCTTGGAAAAAAATAATGCGACTAAAGACTGACAAATCCTCAAGATCTGATGTTTTCTACCCCATAATTTCAAAAGTAGTAGGTGAGGAAATTGCTGATGCTATAACCATAATCTTCAAAAGCTATCTTGATTCTAGAATGGCTCCTTTCGATTGGAAAATTGCACATGTAATTCCATTATTTAAGAAAGACGAAAGAGAGACAAACCAGATTATTGTGTAACGTTTTTTTCTGAGTAAGTTATTGGAACCTGTAATTAAGGACAGTAGCTGAGCGCTTGCAGTAATTTCAGCTTATCAGAGAGAGTTACATAGATTTATATGATTATTATTATTATAAAAAAGGTGGTCCTATCGAACAAATGTATTTGAACTTTTGAGGAAGTAAGTATTGGACAGAGAAAGTCTGTGGACTAAATTAATATGGACTTCCAGGCTGCATTTAATAAGATTCTAGTGGCGTCACATGGGAGCTATGCTAGACCTCAACTATCCATTATATTTACTAACAACCTGGGTAATAACTTTGCCATTGGCACAAAGATTGAAAACAGAGTAAGTAATGTAAAGAGAACTTGAATTTACAAAGCAACATTGATAAAGTTGCCCAAACTGGACAAAAGGATTTCTATGCCCTTAAGTGTGAGGTTATCCATTTTGGACTTAAAAAGACAGATCCACCGATGGAGGACCTAATAAAATCAGCGGCAGGGCATTGAGGAGAGAAGTTAGAAAAGGCTTCTTCACATCTCCCCGCAAAGTGTTGCAAAAGTGTGGGAAGCTCTCCCACAAAAAGCAGGCGATGCTAACTCACAATAATTTTGAATCTTCGAGATTGATATCCTTTTGCTAGACAAGGGTATTTGAGTGATTTAGAGTCAAGGCCGGTGTATAGAGTTAAGATACAGAGCAGCCATGATCATATTAAATGGTGGAACAGACTTGAGGAGCTGTGTAGCCTCCCATGTTTCTAAGACTGAGTGAGAATGAGTTAAATTAGGCCTACAGTCTCTGGAGTTTTGAAGAATGAGAGGCGAACTCATTGAAGCAGACAATGGGGCTTGATAGAGTGTTTCTGTAGATCAGGCAATCTAAAACATGGGGTCGCCTTCTCGGGATCAGAGCTGATCATTTAAGAGATCCACCCCCCCGACCCAACTCTATGACTGTCGCAGAGTCACACCGAGGCACCCTCCACTCCCAAATGCTGCCTCCACTTCCCCTCCCACACCCTTAGGACCAACACCACCACTGGGCTCACAGAGTACCTGCCCGGCGGCAATGATTGACAACTCAGCCCTCAAACTTGTTCCCCCACACAATGCCGCCTCCTCCACCCCCTCTCCCTTCATTATACGCCCTCACTAGCAGTGGCCCCATGACCGCCCCAAACTTTTTGTAAAACTCCACTGGGAGCTAGTCCGGCCCCTGACGGGGGCCTTCGCTGTCTGCATCACCCCCATACTGTCCATCACCTCCCTCAACCCAATTGGGACCCCAGCTCCTCTAGTTTGGGAAACTCCAGCCCGTCCAAAAACCGCCGCATCCCCTCCTCTCCTGGCCGGAGGCTCAGACACGTATAAAACAATACAGCACAGGAACAGGCCTTTCGGCCCTCCAAGCCTTGACCGGTCATGATACCACCCTTGGCCAAATCCCTCAGCACTTCCAAGTGCCGTATTCCTCTATAAAAGAACAATATAGCCTTCAGTAAAATACCTCTGATGTGCCATTCACCCCCTAGGGGTCTATCACCACCTTACTCTTATCATCCCCCGCTGCCTCTTGCTGATGGGCCAACATCCTTCTCGCATTCTCCCCATACTTATATACTGCCCGTCTGGCCCTCGGTAACTGCCCCACCGCCTTCCCCTGGACACTAGCCCAAACTCCATCTGGAGCCTCTGCCTCTCTCCTTCAACAGCCCTGCCTCTGAATACATCCTGTCTAACCTCAAAATCGCGTCCACCAGCCTTGCTATCTCCACCCAGTCTGCTTTCTCCTTGTGCGCCCGAATTGAAACGAGCTCCCCCCTGACCAATGCCTTGAGCACTCCCGGGCCACACGCAAGTCCACCCAGTGTGGCCCGTGGTCCGAGACGAGAATCGCCGAATACCCCGAGTCGATCACCCCTCCCCGAAACGTCTTATCAATCCGGGAGTACATGAGGTGCACCTGGAAGAAGAATGAAAATTCCTTTAACCTCGGCCCCCCAAACCTCCACGGGTCCACCCCCCACCCATGGAGCGACGTGACCATGGGCCGCTGGTCCTGACACTGGCCGGGCTTGCTGCAGGAGAGCGGGGCCCTGCTAGGGCTTTTGGGGGGCAGGGACTGGGCAGTGTTCAGGCACCAATTACCATTGCCGCTGCGCACCCGACTGACCACCCACCTGGGCCGCTGGTTCTGCAGAATACCAGCGGCTGGAGGGTACTCCCGCCCAACCCCCACTCTGCAACCCACCCTCTGCCATCCCCCCCACCCAAAACCGGCCGCCACCTGCTGGCGGGGCATCACAGCTCGCCCAAGGGCTGTGACCTCAGTAGCCCATACAGGGAGGAGCGAGATGGGGGCTGAAGAACGTACCACTGGTAAGGGCAGCGGGGATGGGTGCCAGGGCCAGAGGCCCCTCCCCCACCCAGAACATGTGGGGCAGAGTCCCCACTGCCAACTAGGGAAACTGTGTAGCACGTTGGATCTCGTTGGACCTCATTAGGCACGGGGGTACGCAGATGCTAACATGTCTGCCTTTCACCCCCTGCAGACAATGGATATTGGAATACAACCAGCAATAGTGGCCTTCCTCCTAGACGCCGTAGCCCTGGGGGATGCTCTGTGGCTATACGTGCTGGAGCTGTTCGAAGTGGGGGAATCTGCAGCAGCGGAGCCTGCCCCAGAGGAACAGGAGGCAGCCTCTGAGGTTGGAGAGCTGGCACCCAACAGGCCATGGAGGAGGTGCAAAGGAGGGGCCGTATCGGAAGCGCGTGTCATTCGAGAACCTGCCGGACCAGGTATGCCGTCGAAGACTCCTGAGCAGGGGGACAGTGTGACATATCTTCCAGATCGTGGTGCACCTGGAACCGTGGGTGTATGGGGGAGAACACCCACTCCCAGTGGCCATCAATTTGGCGGTCGCCTACGCAACAGGATCCCTCCAGGTGCCGAGTGGGGATCTGTTCAGAATCTCTCCGAGCTCGGTGCACAGGTGAATCTGCTCCATCACAGAGGCCCTATATGACCAGTCGGCTCAATACATCCATTTCAGTGTGGACACAGCCCACCAGGATGCCTGGGCAGCTGGGTTCGTCGCCATCGCTGGGATGCCCCGGGTCCAGGGGGTGATCAACGGGATGCCTGTCGTCCTGTGAGCACCTGCAGATGACAGGCCGGTCTTCACAAACCGAAAGGGGTTCCCCTCGATGAACGTGCAGCTGGTGTGAGACCATCAGATACGCATCATGCACGTCTGCACCCGACACCCAGGCAGTGTGCACGATGCCTTCATCCTGGCATACTTGACGGTTCCCGGCCTCTTTGAGGTGCACCCCTGTCTGGGGAGATGAGGCTCCTGGGCGTCGGGTTATTCGCTACGGTCGTGGATGATGACTATCCGGAGGCCACAAACCGACGCAGAGACCCGCTCCAACAATGCCCATGCTGCAGCCAGAGGTCTGATTGAGCGATGCTTTGGCCTCCTGAAGATGCGGTTCAGATGCCTGGACCATTCTGATGGGGCCTCAAGTATGACACTGGGAGTGTCGCCCGCCTCATGGCAGCCTGCTGCGTCCTCCACAACATCACACAGCAGAGGGGCGACATGCTGGAGGAGGGGGATGAACGCCAGGCCTCCTGATACATACCTGCTGCACTATGGGGTTGGCAGTAAAGTGGGTCTGGTCCATGGGATGGAGGATGATGACAACCCGCTCTGCGATGAGCTCCACATCATTTAACAATGTCTGTCTCCTGCCCAAGGTAGCAATTTCCACCGTCCGCCTGGGTGATCCCTGCATGTGAACTGGCCATTCCACCACATGGTCCCATCGAATCCCTGGGGTAGGGGAGATGGGGGGGGGGGGGGGGGGGGGGGGGGGGGGGGGATCGGAGCAGTGAACACTGGCTGCCCACAACGTCTGCCCATTCGCGCTCTGCAGCCAGCCCAGACTGGTCCACCCCTCACTCCCTTCTGACAGAACACCGAGGCAGGTTGCAACATTGTACACCTAGCCCCTATCACTAAACTGTCCTGCACCTGTGCCAGCGTAACTGGTGTCTACTTTCCTGGCCTTGCAGGCCCTAATGTTACGTCTAGGTGGATCCCCATGTGGTACATCAGGAGTAGAAGCGGCCTGCTGCGATTCCAGCCCTGTGACCTCGGTCCCCTTTGGCGGGTATCTTTTGGGGTGACTAGGCCTGGATGGGCCTGGTTGCTGCTTGGGTGTCCCAGCTGGCGTGGTGACACCCTGTTCTGCCTGCTGCCCAACAGATGCGCCAGGGTCGGGGTGGGGGGTTCCAAGATGCTGAGGTGTTCCGGAACCTGCCCTGCGGGAGTCACCTCCTCCACTTCCTCCTCCACAATCGATGGGTCTGTCTGTTCCAGAAGCCCGAAACCCGTCTGGAAATCAGGGTGCCACTGTCCTCGTTGCTGTTGTCCCCGTTGCCGTCTTGTTGACTGGGATAGTGTGTGTGGGGAGTGAAGTGTGTATATGAAGCTGCAGCTTGTCAGCCTCCTGAGTGTAAGCCGCAAATCCCACACCGCATCTCATTGGAATTGATTGTGTTCCACGTGGTCCTGGTGCTAGAGTCTAGACCCTTAACGGTCGCTGAGTCAGTCCCGGTGCAGTGCCACTTTTGATGCCTCAGAAGTCCATAAATCCTGTCCCGGCATCAACACTCGGGAACCAAGAATTCCACCGAATGTTTTGCATTCATATGACCCTTCTACAAGTTCCATTCCAGTGATTTGTGAACCACAAAATCTTTAATTGCTGTTTGTGGGACCTTTTAGTACGCAGATTGGCACAGTGTTTCCTAACTTGCAACACTGATTATACTTCAAAAGTACTTAATTAGCTATAAAGTGCTTTGGGACATCCTGAGGTGCTCTCTGAATGCAATTTTTTAAAAATTAGTACTTCTGAAACTCATGTCCCACATGCAGCTCTGTGATAAAGAACGGATAATCTATTTTAGTGATGTTATTTGAGGGCTAAATATTCACCAGGGCACCAGGGAAAGTTCTCTGTCATATTGACATATTGCCATGGGATATTTTACATTTACCTCAGGGAGAAGACAGAGCCTCTGTTGAATGTATCACCTGAAAGACAGCATCTGAAACAGTACAGCATTGCCCCATACTGACAGGGAGTGGGTATGATGAGAAATTAGTGGGCAAAGTAATTCAAATACATTTTGAACAACTGATTGCAGCACATATTATAGACCATATGGAAGATCAGTAAAGCGATTAGTATTGACTTTTACATCCATTGGGCATCAAATTGTGAATTAAAAATCTAAATGTAGAGCAACAAACTTGCAAGGAAATTGCAGAGGATTGCAAGAATTATAGAATAACAATGGAAGCGTTAACTATCCAAATGTAGACTGGGATAGTAGTCGTATAAAGGGCAGAGAGGGGCAAGGGTTCCTACAGTGTGTTCAGGAAAGTTTCCTGCAGCAGTATATTTCCAGAAGGCATTGCTAGACCTGGTTCTTGGGAATGAGGTGGGCCAAGTGGACCAAGTGTCAATTATGGGGACAGTGATATTGCATCATAAGGTTTAGGTTGGCTATGGAATGGGCAAGGAGCGATCCGGAGTAAGAACTTGGGGAAAGCCAGCTTCAATGCAGAATGCAGTAAGATGGATCTGACCCAGAGAAAATGGAATGAAAAGCTGACGGGCAAAACTGTAACTGAACAATGGACTGCCTCGAAAGGAGAGAGAGTTTGGGCGCAGAGTCGAGCTATATCTCCACAACAGGGAGCGGTAGAATGAACAAATCCAGAGCTTCCTGGCTGGGAACAGAGGGGTTGGATGAAGAAGAAAAAGCATGCTTGTGGCATATTAAAAATTTAATGCGGTGAAGGGATTCATTTTGGTCGAACGTGAGGAGACAATATAAAATAAAGGGTACTATCCTACAGAGGGTGAAGGAGCACAGGACCTGGATGTTCATGGGCATAAAAAATTAAAGCTGGTAGGTCAAGTTGAGAGAGCATTTAATAAAGGACACAGCATCCTGGCTCTATTAATAGCGGCTTAGAGTATTAAAGGAGTTAAACTTGTATAAAACACTAGTTTGGTCTAAACTAGAGTATTGTGTCCAGTTTTGGGAGCCACACTTTAAGAAGAATGTGAAAGCTTAAGAGAACATCTTGAGAAATATTCCAGAAGCATTGTTCCAGGGTGAAGAACTTCAGTTACATGGATAGATTGAAGAAATTGGGACTATTTTCCTTGGAGAAGAGACGGCTGGGTGGGGATTTGATCAAACTCATGAGGGGTCTCGATTGAGTAGATCGGGAAAAACAATCTTATTCATGGAAGGATCGACAATAAGAGGCGCAGATTTACGTAATCGGCAAAAGAAGCAATAGAGGCACGAGAAAACGTCTTCATGCAGCAGATGTTTAGAATGTAGAATGTCTGAGAGTGTGGTGGAGGCAAGTTCAATAAAGGCACCCAAGAGGGAACTGGATTATCCGAAATGGAGGAACATGCAGGACTACAGGGAAAAGACAGGGGAATTGCCACTTCGGAGAGCCAGCACAGAAATAATGGCCTCCTCCTGTGCTGTGGCCATTCTCTAGTTCTGAGATTTATGGATATGAAAATTTACAAGCAAGCAAAACAACTTTTTTTGCAGTCAGTTTTTTTTAAACATGATCTGTTTATTTTTATTTTTCAGTTGGGAGAGGGCGAGCAGTTTGCCAAGATGGTGACGGAAATGAGTGAAAAAGAACCCGAGTTTCGAGCTAAAGGCTTTTTAGCTCTCGGCTTGACGTACAGTCTCCAGGCCACAGATGGTAAGGGCACCAGAAAACCCCAGAAAGCTTTTCAACCTGACCCCATGGTATATGCTGTGTCGTGCAATCCTCCACCCTGTATTCTCATTATGATGAAACGTAGAATATCACTGTTTACTATAACTCATTCTTTCCCAGGGCTTCAAAGTCACTAAGCTCCCTAGTCTGATTTTCCTACAGCTTACCAGCATTCAACATATTGATGCCACCAAACGTCCATTTAATTGGGGCTTTGACCCTCCATCTTGGGTTTTTACTTCATCATTTATGTCCCAGCACTCATCATACCTATGTCTCAAACCGATTTGGGACAGAGAGAAAGGGTAGAAGTTCCATTTTTAATGGTTAATGGACCGACATCATTCAACTTTTAAAATTGCATCTCAATTCTGTCTACATCGTATATAAAATAGTATTGTGCAGACGGAGGCCATTTGGCCCATCGAGTCTGCATCAACTCTTTCAAAGAAGAACCCGGTTAGTCGCACTCGCTCTTTTGCCACATCAATGAATTCTTTGACTCCTTTAAGAATTTATTAAATTCCCTTTTCAAAGCCACAATACAAGTACTCACTATACAACTTAGATGGCAGTATGGAGAGTAAATTTGACACAAAGACCATCTATATTGTGAGTAATGTAAAAGAGAGCAGATATTAAGTGAATGAAGAAAACTGTGACCAATGGATTTCGATATTCATGAGTGTGAGGTCATTTAATTTGGACCTCAGAAGGATAGAACAGAAGGATAAATTATAGAAAGCTGGGAGCAGTTAAACTCCTAAGGGACTTATGGGGCCATGTACATAGATCAGTAAAATGTCATGAAAGAGATACAAAACAAAATCAAGAAGTTAAAGGAATGCTGGTCTTTTTATCTGGAGGACTGGAGTATGATGGGATTGGAAGTGATGCCCAGCTTTACAAAGCCCTGGTTAAACCACACCTTGAGTACTGTAGTTCAGTTCTGGGCATCACACCTTAGTATTAACAATGGTCTTGGAGGGAGTGCAGGGTAGATTTACCAGAATTATATCCGGTTAACTTCCAGGGATCGAATACACAAACTAAGGTTGCATCCCCTGGAATCTCAAACATTGAAGTGATTTGATTGTAGCTTTAAAAATATTAAGGAGAATGTAGGGTGGATTACTATGTTGTTTGGCGAATCTAGGACTACAGCACATCGTTTTCAGGAATGAAATTGGGAAACTCAAAAGGCGGTCGAAGTTTTGGACTGTCTTTCACAAATAGCGGTTGTTGCTCCATCAGTTATTTTTACATCCGAGATTGTTAGATCCCTGTTAACCAGAGGCATTAAGGGCTGTGGGGCAAAGGTGAGTGTATGGAGTTAGGCCGCAAATCAGCCGTAATCCTGCTAAATGGCCCACAAAGGAACAGGCCCACAAAGCTTATTTGTAGTCTCCTGTTCCTATGAGTCAGTATTCCCAACCCTACCAGGCAGTAAATTCCAAAGCCTAGCTACTCGATGAATAAATTATTTTTTCCTCATGTTGTCTCTGGTTCTTTTGCCAATCACCTCATGTCTGGCCCTTCTGTTATCGACCCTTCGAGCTTTGGAAACAGTTTGCTTTTATTTACTCGAAACTCTTGATTTTAAACGCCTCTATCAAGTCTCCTTATGCCCCAGTTTCTCCATTCTATTTGTGTAATTGATTATTGAAGATAAGCTTAGGACCCTAATTACTCTGAAAAATTCAGGCTACACAAAGCTGCAGACCACTGTGTGTGTTTTGTGGATATTTATACACATTCCATTCATGTGATGTGTCCAGAACTCAAGCCCATGAGTGCCTCCCTCTTGTGAACTGTGTTTCATTCTTAGTGTCAGGCTTGACGTTTTATTCACTTGTTCCAGCAGGCATCAGTCTTGCCCTCCTACTCCCCTCTTCAATCTCACAGATACAGATCTTGCACATTCTACATGTTAAAACCATACTAAACCCAGCAGGCTTTGAACCTTGCATTTCCCATCCTGTCACCACCATATCCTGACGGCTTTACCCCACTCTTTCAAATTCTTGTAGTCGAAGGTCTACATCTTATACTCGCAGGTAGGGGTTGCCAGCTCAGGTTGGATGTCTTGCAAGAACTTTCACTACAATCTGTGCCTAAAACCGCTCTTCAGCCAACCAACACAATATCTTTGTGGCTTGCTGCCTTCCCACGTCAGTTGGAAAGCAAACCGTTCCCACAATACTCGATTGAATAATTTTTGACTGTCAGTCAAACAGCCTTTTCTCCACCCCTCATTCTCCAATACTTTTATACACCCCTTTGACATTTCTCCCAGATTTTTCTCTGCAAGGTCCAGGAATGTAAACTTTCATTCCTGGAGATGCCAGGAAAATTTAAGAGGGTTATCAAAGCACAATCTTTCTCCCCCAGCCCTTCCTCCTCCCCACCACCATCCAGTCAGCACCAGCAAAAAGAACAAAGAAAAGTACAGCACAGGGACAGGCCCTTTGGCCTTCCAAACCTACACTGACCATGCTGCCCATCTAACCTAAAGCCTTCTCCACTTCTGGGGTACGTATCCCTCTATTCCCATGCTATTCATGTATTTGTCAAGATGCCCCTTAAACGTCGCTATTGTACCTGCTTCCACCACCTTCTCCGGCAGCGGGTTCCAGGCACCCACTACCCTCTGTGTAAAAAAAAAAAAAAAAAAAAAAAATCACTCATCTGCTCTAAACTTTTCCCCTCACACTGTAAACTTATGTCCTCTTGAAATTGACTCTTCCACCCTGGGAAAAAGCTTCTGACTATCCACTCTGTCCATGCCCCTCATAATGTTGTGGACTTCTATCAGGTCACCCCTCATCCTCTATCGTTGCAGTGAAATCAAACTGAGTTTAGCCAACCTCCCCTCATAGCTAATGCCCTTCATACCAGCCAGCATCCTGGTAAACCTCTTCTGGACCCTCTTCAAAGTCTCCACATCCTTCTGGTAGTGTAGCGACAGAATGGAACACTATATTCCAAGCTTGGCCTAACTAAGGTTCTATACAGCTGCAGCATGATTTGCCAATTTTTATACTCAATGCCTCGTCTGATGAAGGCACGTATGCCTCATGCCCTCTTGACTACCTTCTCCACCTGTGTTGCCACTTTCACTAATCTGTGAACCTGGACACACACATCCCTCTGCCTGTCAATACTCTTAAGGGTTCTGCCATTTACTATGTATTTCCCACCTATATTAGGCCTTCCAAAATGAAATGCCACACATTTGCCTGGATTAAACTCCATCTGCCATCTATCCGCCCAAATCTCTAACCGATGTATACCCTGCTGTATCCTCTGACAGTCCTCATCGCTCTCCGCAATTCCACCGACCTTTGTGTCTTCTGCAGACTTACCAATCAGACCAGTTACATTTTCCTCCAAATCATTTATATACAATAAATAGCAAAGTCCCCAGCACTGATCTCTCTGGAGCACCACTAGTCACAGCCCTCCATTCAGAATCGCACCCTTCCACTACTACCCACTGTCTTTTATGACCCAGCCAGTTCTGTTTCTATCTTGCCAGCACATCTATGATCCCATGTGACTTCGCCTTCTGTACCAGTCTACCATGAGGTGCCTTCTCAAAGGCCTTACTGAAGTCTATGTAGACAATATCCACTGCCCTGCCTTCATCAGGGGCTGGTTTAGCTCACCTAGGGGCTGGTTTAGCTCACCAGGCTAAATCGCTGGCTTTTAAAGCAGACCAAGCAGGCCAGCAGCACGGTTCGATTCCCGTACCAGCCTCCCCGGACAGGCGCCGGAATGTGGCGACTACGGGCTTTTCACAGTAACTTCATTGAAGCCTACTCGTGACAATAAGCGATTTTCATTTCATTTCATTTCATCAATCATCATCACTTCCTCAAAAAGCTCAATCAAGTCAGTGAGACACAACCGCCCCTTCACAAAACATGCTGCCTCTCGTTAATATGTCCACTTGCTTCCAAATGAGAGTAAAACCTGCCTCAAAGAATCCTTTACAATTTCCCTACCACTGACGTAAGGCTCACCGGCTTGTAATTTCCTGGATTATCCTTGCTACCCGTCTTAAACAAAGGAACAACATTAGCTATTCTCCAGTACTCTGGGACCTCGCCTGTAGCCAGTGAGGCCCAGCAATTTCCCCCCTTACCTCCCTCAGTATTCTGGTGTCGATCCCATCAAGCCCTGGGGACTTATCTACCTTAATGTTTTTCAAGATGCCCCAACACCACCACCTTTTTGATCTCCATGTGACCCAGACTATCTGCACATCTTTCACCAGACTCTTCATCCACCAAGTTCTTCTTTTTGATGAATAAAGTGGAAATAATCACATATAGGACACTTAGGGACAGAAAGAAGAGGGTGGTCAGGCAACAACTGGTCGACTCCATTTAGAGGTAGACCGGCAATTCTCCATGGCCCTGACCGGGAATCTACTGGCAGAGAGGTAAAAGTTACAAATGAAGTTTGACCTGCTCTTTACCGGGAATGCAGTGAACCAGCGCCGTTAGACACTTGGGGCCTTCTATGAACATGAAGTCAAGGCTAGCCGGCTCACCAGCCGAGGAAGCAAGCAGTCATGAGGAAAATAGCGCAGGTAAAAGATAAGAACGGTGGACTAGCCACGACCCCAGACAAGATGAATGAGGCATTCGCTACCCACTATCTGGGGCTGTACACCTCCGGAACCCCTGGAGGAGGGACTGGAAGATTAAACAGTTGCTCGACGGGCTGGTTATACCAATAGTGGGGGAGGTTAGAAAACAAGGACTGGAAGCACCACTAGCACTGGGGGAGGTCATGGAGAACATCAACTCCATGCAGGTGGGGAAGGATCCGGAGGGATTCCCGATGTACTTCTGTAAATCATTTATGGTAGCACTGGCCCCATATCTGCGGCAGATGTTCAAGACTTTCTTTCGAGGGGGTCCCTGCTGACCACGCTGGACAAAGACCCGACGGAGTGCGGGTCATACAGACCTATCTCACTCCAAAACACTGATGCTAAAGTCCCAGCATGTTAATAAAACTATGCCAAATAAATGTTTTGTCACCTGGCATACTGGAGTCCCTGTGGCCTCTTTTACACAGCAGCCTTATCACCTGATCAGTCTTTCATCCATCAAATACAAATGCAAAATATGGTGGATGCTGGAACTCTGAAATGAAGTGGCAGCATCTGTATCGAGACTAACAGTGTGTACATTTCAGGCCAATAATCTTTCATCAGAACATGATGCTGCCAAACCTACTGAGTATTTCCAGCATGCTCTGTTTTGATTTCATCCATCAATTCCTGGTCTGTGCTCATTTTATTAATAACCTATTGATTTTTCTTTTTAAAGCAACGTTGAGAGGAATGCAAGAGGACTTCCAGAAAAAAGCCCTTCGAGCATTTCAGAGGTGTGTGTTTAAAAACCCAAAGTAAATAAGCCTCTTTGTCAGAAAAGGCTAAATGTAAATTCGTACTGTTGCCATGCCAACTAAAATGGCAGTGATATTTTACTTGCAAGCTTTACTCGCGCACAGCATTTCTCTGAGCTCTCCAGTGGAGAACAAGCACCATTTCTGACTACAAAGTAAGTGCTAGCAAATTGCTGCCAATATGGGGACTATTTTTAGGATTAATGGAAGCATATATTTGTGTAGGTGTCTGATAGTCATTAGGTGTGGCAAAAAGACTGTCACCAGAACATGGAAGCACAGGAGCGGAAACCATCTTTCTCCAGGTGTTCTGTGTTCACCACAGGAGGGATTTTAGACTGAGAATATGGAACAATCTTGTGTGAAGCACAGTCAGCAGGGTCCAGTTGCATCTCAACGTCCCCTAACTATTCGTTGCACCTCTAGAAGACCATAGCATACTGCTTACAGACTTTGCTGCACCTCAAAGACAGGGCAGAATTCTCCGCACCCCGACACAGAAATCGCATTCGGCGACGGGGTGGAGAATCCGTTTTCCCGCACAGAATTTGACCAGCACTGGTTCCGCTATTTTCCGCCCCCCCCCCCCCCCCCCCCCCCCCCCCCCCACACAAAAGTGGCGTACTCCTTCCTAGTATCCACCGCCTCAGGCCATTGCCCGAGGCCCGTCCCGCTATTCTCCGACCCGACCAGCCAAATTCACGCCGGCGTGGTTCTAACCTGGTCCTGCCGTTCGGGAACCTCGCATGACGGCTATGATTCAGTCTGGGGCTGCCACCGTAGGGGGAGGGCCGATTGGAGGGCAGGGGGGCCTCATTCGGGACTGGGGGCCATGTGTGCGGGCGGTCCAGGTCGGGCGAACGGCCGATGTGGGGCACTATTTTGGCGGTCCAGGTCCGCAGCCTGAGTCCGCCATGGAGCATGGCGCGGCCGCTGGAGGCCGTGCACATGCACAGCATCTGACCCGGATGTGCAGCGGGGCACATACGCGGTAAACTTTATCTTAAAAATATTCAAAGACTTTGCTTCCATTGCCTTCTGAGATAGAGTTCCAAAGTCTCACTACCGTTTGAGGAAAATAATTCTCCTCATCTCTCTGAAATGGGCGACCCCTTTTGTGAACAGTGACCTCTAGCCATAGATTCTTCCACAAGAGGAAACATCCTACCTAAATCCATCCTGTTAAGATTCCTCTGGATCAATTTTGCTTCAATCAAGTTGCCTCTTGCTGGGCGGCATGGTGGCGCAGTGGTTAACACTGCTACCTGACGGCGCTGAGGTCCTAGGTTCGATCCTGGTCACTGTCCGTTTGGAGTTTGCAGATTCTCCCCGTGTTTGCATATGTTTTAGCCCCACAACCTAAAGATGTGCAGGCTAGGTGGATTGGCCACACTAAATTGTCCCTTAATTGGAAAAAAAATAATTGGGCACTCTAAATTTATTTTTAAAAAACTTAACCCACCCATTCCAGGTATTAATCTCGTAAACCTTCTCAGAACTACTTCCAAGGCGTTGGCATCCTTCGTTAAATAAAGAGGCCAGTACTGTATATTGTACTCCAGGTGTGGTCTCACCAATGCCCTGTATAACTGAAACAAAACCTCTCCATTGTATTAAATCCCTCTCATAATAAACTATAACATTCTATTAGCTTTCCTAATTACTTGCTGTATTTGCATATTAACCTTTTGCTATTCATGCACAAGGACACCCAGATCCATCTGCATCTCAAAGCTCTGAAATTTCTCACCATTTAGATATATGCTTTTTTACTCTTCCTGCCAAAATGCACAATTTCATATTTTCCGCCATAATACTCAATTTGCCAGATCTTTGTCTCCTTACTTAACCTATCTCTATCTCTTTGTAGCCTCTTTATATCTGGTTCACAATTTATTTTCCCAACTTTTCAACACCAGCAAATTTAGCAAGCATACCTTTAGTCCCTTCATCCAAGTCATTTAGGTAAATCGTTAAATGTTGAGGTCCCAGCACCGATCCCTATGGTCCATCACTCCTTACATTTTGCCATCAGAAAATTACCCATTTGTGCCTACTTTCTGTTTCCTGCTAGCTAGCCAATCTCCTATCCATGCCAATATGCTCCTATACCATAAGCTCTTATATTCCGCAATAACCTATGATGTGGCACCTTATCAAATGCTTCTGGAAGTTCAACTACATCCATCAGTTCTCCTTTACCCACATCACATGTTATTTATGGATGCATGGTAGCATAGTGGTTAGCACTGTTGCTTCACAATGCCAGGGACCTGGGTTTGATTCCTGGCTTGGGTCATTGTGTGTGCGGAGTCTGCACATTCTCCCCGTGTCCACCGGGTGCTCTGGTTTCCTCCCGCAAGTTCCAAAAGAAATGCTGTTAGGTGAATTGGAGATTCTGAATTCTCCCTCTGTGTACCCGAACAGGCACAGGAATGTGGCGACAAGGGGCTTTTCACAGTAACTTCATTGCAGTGTTAATGTAAGCCTAATTGTGACACTAATAAAGATTCTTGATTATTATACTTCAAAGAACTCCATTGAATTGGTTAAGCATGATTTCCCCCTCTCAAAACCATGTTGACTCTGCTTCATAACCCTAAATTTATCTATGTACTATGTACCTTACTATAACATCTTTCATAATAGCTTCTAACATTTCCTTATGACAGATGTTACGCTAACTGGCCTGTAGTTTCCTGCCTTGTGTCTCCCTCCTTTTTGACACATTCAGGTTTGTCAAGCATTAATCTACCTTTTATCTATATTGGTTCTCTCCGATCAGTTGAATACTATTTTACAATCTAATGGAAACTTACCCAAATCCAGGAAATTCTTGAAAATTAAAGCCAACCCATCAACTATCTGGCTATCCATTTATTTTAAGATTCCAGGATGAAGCTCGGGGATTTGTCAGACCGCAGCTCGAACAATTTATTTAGTACCACTTCCCTGGTGATTATAATTTTCTTGGCTTCCTCCCTCCCTTTCATTTCCTGATTTGCAAATATTTCTGGAAAGTTACTTGTATCCTCTATCGTGAAGACCAATGTAAAATACCTGTTCAATCCATCTGCTAGCTCCTTATTTTCCAATATGAATTCTTCAGACTTTTTTTTTAATAGGGCTCTTTACACGCTTTATTAAATTGTCTTTTTTATATATCTATAGAAACTCTTACTGTTTTTTTATTTCTAGCTAGCTTTCCCTCACACTCTTATTTTTCCCTACTTAATAATCGTTTAGTCATTCTTTGCTATTTTTTACATTCTCTCCAATTTTCTGACCTGCCACTCATCGTTGCGTAATTATATGCTTTTTCTTTAAGTTTGATACTATCTTTAACTTTTTTAGTTAACCACAGGTGGTAGGTCCTCTCTTTGGAATTTCTCTTTTTCTTTTTCATTACAATATGCCTATTCTGTGTATTCTGAAGTATCGCCTTAAATGTCTGTCATTGCATCTCTGTTCATCTAGCCTTCACCCTATATTGTTAGTTCACCTCTGCTTTCTGACCTCATAACTGCCCGTATTTAAGTTTAAAATACGCGTCTTAGACTACTTTTCATAGAAATCACAGAATCCCTGCAGTGCAGAAGGAGGCCATTCAGCCCATCGAATCTGCACCGACCTTCTGAAAGTGCATCATAACCAGGTTCCCATCCTATCCCTGCAACCCCAGAACCTCACCTAACCTGCACATCCCTGGACACTTAAGGGCCAATTGTTGCCAGTCCACCTAACCGGAACATCTTTAGACTCTGGGGGGAAACTGCAGCACCCAGAGGAAACCCATACAGACACGGGGAGAACGTGTAAACTCCACACAAGGCCTGAATTGAAACTGGGGACCCTGGCGCTGTGATATCCTCTATTATGAAGACCAATGTAAAATACCTGTTCAAAACATCTGCCTTCTCCTTATTTCCATTATTAATTTCCCAGATGTGTAAATAATTTTGCCAAGTGTACAGAGTTGCTGCGGCTGGGCGGGTGCATTATACCCTACCAGTTACACTATTTGATTTTGTACTCCTCTCGTGTTGTTACTGTTTTTTTTTCTTCTTTTTTTCCTTTTCTCCTCTCCCTTTGTGATTTGTGTGTGTGCCCTTCCCTTCTATATAGATATATGTATATCATATCCTGTGTACATAACGCAAATATACTTTGTTCAAAAATCCATTAAAAAACATTTATTAAAAAAATTTTTTTTCCCAGATTCACTTTCTATAGGACCAACACTCAACTTGTTAACTTTTCTTTTTTTTAAACATATATAGAAACTCTTTCTATCTGTTGTTATACTTAATAGAATCATCCCTACAGCATAGAAGGAGGCCATTCAACCCGTTGAGTCTGCACCAGCCTTTAAAAGAGCACCCTACCTAGATCCACTCCTCCGCCCTATCCCTGTAACCCCCACCTTACGGTTGAACACTAAGGAACAATTTAGCATGGCTAAATGGCTAGCATGCATCTAACCTGCACATCTTTAGACTGTGGGAAGAAACCGGAGCTCCCAGAGGAAGCCCACGCAGAAACGGGGAATGTGCAAACTCCACACAGACAGTCACCATTACCAGCTAGCTTTTTCTTGTACTCCCAATTTTTGCTCCTCATTGATCTTTTTGTCATTCTTTGCTGTTCATATTCTGTCCAATCTTCTAAGCTGCCACCCATCGTTGTACCATTAAAGGTTTTTATCTACTATCTTTAGATTTTTTAGTTAACCATGGATGGTTGGTCTACCCCTTGGAATGTTTGTTTCTCGAAATCTATTATGTAATGTCTCTTTAAATGTCTGCTACTGCATCTCTATTGGTCTAGCCCTTAACCTAATTTGCCAGTTCACTTTGACGATCTTTATTAGTGTCACAAGTAGGCTTAGATGAACACTGCAATGAAGTTACTGTGGAAATCCCCTATTCGTCACACTCTGGCGCCTGTTCGGGTACATTGAGAGAGAATTCAGAATGTACAATTCACCTAACAGCGCGTCTTTCGGGACTTGTGGGAGGAAAGCCACACAGACACCGGGAGAACGTGCAGACTCCGCACAGACTGTGACCCGAGCAGAATCGAACCCGGGTCCCTGGCGCTGTGAAGCAACAGTGTTAGCCCCTGTGCTACCGTGCCGCCCAACCTTAACTAGCTCTGCTTTCATAATTGCCCTTATTTAACTTTAAAATACTAGTCTTGGACCCACTCTTCTCTCCCCAAACTGAATGTAAAATGCAATCATATTATGTTCACTGTTACCTAGGTGCCTGTTCACTAAGGTCATTAATCCTATCTCGTTGCACAGTACCGCTCTAGTTTAGCATGCTCTCTGGTTGGCTCCAGAACGTGCTGTTCTAAGAAACTATTTCAAAACATACTATGAACTCCTCATCCAGGCTATCTGTCCATTACCTCTTTCCTGCCATTCAACCGTTTTCCTACACAGGCTAATAATTCACTTTCAATTTTGTAAGTCTCTTATGAGCCACTTAACAACTGCCCTCTAGCAGGCCACATAAATAACATCGAGATATTTTGTTGTCCACTGCATTAGTCCCCACTCCAAAAGGCATATTCAGATTTACCAAGCATTAACCTGGGCTGCATGGTAGCACAAGTGGATAGCACTGTGGCTTCACACGCCAGGGTCCCAGGTTCAATTCCTCGCTGGGTCACTGTGTGGGGTTTGCACGTTCTCCCTGTATCTGCATGGGTTTCCTCCCACAGTCCAAAGACGTGCAGGTTAGGTGGATTGGCCATGCTAAATTGCCCTTCGTGTCCAAAAAGGTTAGGAGGGGTTATTGGGTTACAGGAATAGGGTGGAAGTGAGGGCTAAAGTGGGTTGGTGCAGATTTGATGGGCCAAATGGCCTCCTTCTGCACTGTATGTTCTATGTTCACCCGCCCCTTTATCCTATTGGTACTCTGAGATCAGTTGTAACATTTTACGGTGTTCAATCAACCTGCCCTTAATTATAGACTATAGATGTTAGACTAACTGGGATATAGTACCCTGGTTTCTTTCTGTCACCATTCTCAAATAGAGGAGCGATAGGCCCAATTTTCCAATCCAAAGGAACGGTTCCAGAATCAAGAAACTTTGGGAAAAACTGTCAGGACATCAGCATTGTTCCCTTCTACTTTCTTCAAAACTCTGTATGAAACAGAAAACTGTGTAGAATGCTGCTGATATCTTTGTACATAAAATGTTTACATGCAAGTACAACAAGCAGTCAGGAAGGAAAATAGATTGTTGGCTTTATTGCAAGGTGGTTGGAGTACAAGATTAAAGAAGTTTTACTATAATCACAGTGAACTTTGGTGAGACCACACCTGTTGTGACGTGAATAGTTTTGATCTCTTTAGCTAGGAAGCAAATACTTGCCCTTAGAGCGGATGCAACAGAGATTCACTGAATTGATTTCCGGGGGTGATGGGGTTGCTCCTTAAAGAGAGATGAGTAGAAATCGTCCATATCTCTAGAGTTAGAAGAATGAGAGATGAGCTCAGTGCAACATCATTACATTCTGACAAGGCTTGTCAAGGTAGATGATGAGGCTGTTTCCCCTCACTGACGAGTCTCGAACGAGGGAGTGTAGACACCGAAGAAGCAGTCTGACACTTCGAACTGAGAGGAGGAGAAATTTCTTTCAACCTCATTCTCAACCTCCGAGGCCTCTGGAATCATCGTTGAGTATATTCAAGGCTGAAATTGCTGTGTTTTTGAATTCCCTGGGGAATTAAGTGATTATGGGGATTAAATGGGAAAACAGAATTGAGATTGAAGATCAGCTGTGAACTTCTTGAATAGCGGAGCAGGCTCCAAGGGCCATATTGCTTGCTCCTGCCGGCATTCATATTTTTCGGCAAAAGCTAGTAAGAAAAAAATGTTGACCTTTATAAAGTATTTCATCTTTAAATAAACTTTTTCAGACTAAAGCAAGCCTTTCGACTCATTGTTGCCTTTTCTGTCACTTTCCCACTGCAGAGCTCATGGGTTATGTCCCACTGATCACCAAGCTGCTTTCTACCTGGCTCTTCAGCTTGCCATATCAAGGCAGGTCAGTATTGGACACCACACATTGAATTCTTTGACGTGTTCAGCGAATTGTGACACTTTTCTTTGCAGTTTAGAGAGAAAATGATTGAAGAGATATGTCAAGTAGAGCAGTGTAGCAGGTGAGACAAGGGTTTACCAATCTAGACATCACAAGTTTCAGGCCTCATATAGCTTATTGTTACTTTGAATTTAATAAATCTGCTGATTTGTGATGGTGAACGCTCAAATTGTTGCAAAAGCTCATTGATTCACTAATGTCCTTCAGGAAAGGGACTCTGCTCTCTGTATCCAGTCTGACCAACACAGCACTCTAGCCCAAATTATTACAGTTCCCTGTAAGGTGTGCAGCAAGTCCCTGCACAAATTGGCCCATCTGTAAGCCATGCTAGGGGCCAATCTACCCGAATGGGAACAGAGTTCCATAGCGCGTACGATTAACAAGGTGTTTCCTGCCATCGAACAATCATTTGAGTAGATCGGGGAGTAGATGGGTGCCATGGCCACGAGCTCCGCAGAGATCCCACCCACTTGGCTCCTTGGCAGTGCCAGCCTGCCATCCTGGCAGTGGCATTGCCATGGTGCCCAGAGGGTGGCACCCTGGCACTACAATCCCCTGGGAGACCCCCACGACTTCCGTTCCATCTGGTCCCTGTTTGTGGAGACCAGCACTGAACAGCACTCGGCCCAGGGTCTTCAAGGCGAGGGGGTTAGATCTCAGGGGTGCGTATTAATGTGAGGCTCGCTGTCTCACTCTAATATGCAGATTTGCCAGAAAGTGATCCCACCCACAATGGGCCACATTCACATCGCGACGTCTCACGAGATCGCTTTAGATCTCACGAGGCGTGGCGAGTCGGGTAGATAAAGGAAAATGAATCCGCCGGCCACGCAGCTTTCGGGCGCAACGCAGCCGGTAATCGCGCCCAAAGAGCCTAAAGGGGCCGTGCACTTCAGTTTCCAGCTCAGAGAATGTTACTCGTGACCTTTTTAAAAATTCATTCATGGGATATGAGGGCCCTAATTGCTCTTCTGAAGGAGGTGGTGAGCCACCTTCTTGAAATCAGTGAGGTCAGGATACTCCCACAGTAATTAACTGCGTCATCATGATTTGGTACACCTGCATAACTTGCTAAGTCATTTCTGAGGACTGTTAAGCGTCAGCCACTTTGCTGTGCATCTGAAGTCAATTATAGGTCCAGACCGGTTAAGGGGAGCAGATTTAATTTCCTGAAGCATATTGGTGAACCCAATGGCTTATTCCGACAAATTGATACTTACATTATCATTATCAAATTATTTATTTAATGATTGGTTTTAAGTTCCTCAGTATTTGTGGTAATCTGATTCTGGATCATTAGAGTTCTGGATTTCTAGTCCACAAACATTTTTTAAAAATAAATTTAGAATACCCGATCAATTTTTTCCAATTAAGGAGCAATTTAGCGTGGCCAATCCACCTACCCTGCACATCTTTGGATTGTGGGGGCGAAACCCACGCAAACACGGGGAGAGTGTGCAAACTCCACACGGACAGTGACCCAGAGCCGGGATCGAACCTGGGACCTTGGCACCGTGAGGCAGCAGGGCTAACCCTCTGCGCCACCATGCTGCCCCTAGTCCACAAACAACCACGATACTACGATAGCCTAACCAGTTGTCTCTTAGTCATCAACACCTTTTCCGGGCAATTTATGAATGGGCAATCAAAGTTTCATGCTCCTGAGATTTCTGGTACTCAATCACACATTCTCCTATCACCAATAGAGGGGGGGGGGGGGGGGGACATGACTTTGATTAAGAAGAAATTGAGAGCCAAATGATTCTGGAAAACCAGGCTCCCGCAGGGCATCAGAAACATCAAAAAATAACTCATTTGTATTTTTTTCAGTATATATTGGGCAGAGATGTATCGCTAACTTTGAACAGCTCACCAAAGGTGATTGGTCTCTTTTTTCTATCTGACTTGTTTCCACAAAGTCATGCCATGTGTCTCTTTTTTTTATTTGCTTGTCCGAGCACCAGGGGCGAGGGATTCAGTGTTTGCAAATATTGCAAACGGGACAGGCAGCAGCTCTCAAATGAACGCAATGCTTTCAGAGACTTTGTGTGGCTTGTTGCCATATTTACTGTGTGTGTGTTGCCGCTTTATCACTTTCAGATCCCAGAAGCACTGGGTTATGTCCGACAAGCTTTGCAACTGCAGGGAGACGATGTGAACTCTCTGCACCTACTGGCATTGTTGCTGTCAGCCCAAAAGCACTATCACGATGCTGTAAACATTATCGACATGGCTTTGAGTGAATATCCTGAACATTTCATGTGAGTACCTAACCCTGTTTGGTTTTTAAATGTTCATGGGGAATTGATAAGCTTTGCAGTGACTGTAGTGTTGCAGTAGCAAAGAGCTTTCCTTGGGACTGAACCAGAGCATTCACAACTTTGTTGACCTATTTGGCCCTGAGCTAAGCTTCCGACACCATATCCTCTCCATCATCCAGATCACCTACTTGCACTTCTGTGGTATCACCAGCTGCAATCTCAGCTCATCAGATCATCTATTGCTGAAATCATCTGCTCCCTGATTCTAATTTATAACAATTTAGGCTTGGAATCAAGAATATAGATTCTAAAATTGTTTCTGACCAAATTGGGGGCGACAATCGATACTAAGGAGGAGTACAACAAAATACAAAAAGCATTAATAAACTTGCAGAACGGGAACATAATTGGGAAACAAATTATGATGTCGGAAACATTTACATTTTGATAAGAGAGGTGAGGAGATTACATATTATTCGGAAAATAACAATCTGAATAGGGTAATCAAGCAAAGTATAAATACATAAATTGCAAAGTAGTGAGCCAGGTTATTTTTTTTTTTATTTTTCCAATTTGGGGGGCAATTGAGCATGGCCAATCCACCTACCCTGCACATCTTTGGGTTGTGGGGGTGAGACCCACGCAGACACGGGGGGGAATGTGCAAACCCCACATAGACAGTGACCCGGGGCCGGGATCAAACCCAGGTCCTCTGCGCCGTGAGGCAGCAGTGCTAACCACTGCACTACCGTCCCACCCAGTAGAGAGCCAGGTTAATGAGGCCATTTTAGAAATACAAATCAAGCATTCTGATTTATTTCTAGAAGGATAGAGTTGCAAAGTAGAGCAAATATGCTAACCTTGTATTGAACTTCGGTGAGCTCATATTTGGTGTAATGTGTACAATTCTGATAACTATTACAAAAAGTGTCCTGTTCCAATATATTAGGAACTTTCCATCAATACTTTACATTTTCGATAACTACTAAATACAGAAAGATGGCCACCCAAGGATCTTGCGGATTGAAACACTCACTTTTCTCAAGGGGAAACAAAAGGAACTTTCCAGAATGATGTTGAAGCTATATCTTTTCCTGAAACTAATTCAAAAG
Source organism: Scyliorhinus canicula (assembly GCF_902713615.1). NCBI lineage: Eukaryota > Metazoa > Chordata > Chondrichthyes > Carcharhiniformes > Scyliorhinidae > Scyliorhinus > Scyliorhinus canicula. The sequence continues at coordinate 8,904,880 of NC_052147.1, forward strand.
AGTAATTTCAAATTGAGTGGATAATTCAGTTCAAAGACACTAGCTGCCTTAAATGCTCACGGTATGAAAGTCATCAAACAGGAAGAATAATCAACCTGGCCACCCACCTCTTTGAAAAAGAACTTTGGGGTCACTTCCGGTGACGGGGATGTGCTAAGTGGATGCCCAAAACAGCCCACTATAATCAGGAGAAAACACCCCTCACCCTCCTCCAACACCATCAGGACATGAATTGCCAAGTGGCCACAGCTCCAGGGGCCCGAAGGGTGGAAAAGGCAACAAAAGCCCGGAGAGAAGGAATGAGGTGATGGCTAGCATGTGGGGCGGCTAGGTAACAGCCACATCTTAACGAGAAGGATCGTCAGGCCCCCGCTTCTCGACGGATGGAGGCAGTTTCTCGTACAGGAATCCATGGAGACAGGGATGAGGGCAACGGTCAAGGTGACAGAAGCGCTGATTAGCCTATAGGCAGCTCTGGAAAAACCAGCTGGAGATCCAGGATGCAACGATAAGGGAGCTCGAGAAGTCCTCAACAGACCAGAGTGACCATTCCGCCACATTAGACACGGAGATGGGAACGTTGGTGACACAAGGGATGCTGAGGAGAAAGGTCGAGGTTCAGGAAAATCGATCGCGGGCCAGAACCTCCACATAGTTGGGCTATCAGAGAGGGCAGCACAGCGGCGCAGTGGATAGCACTGCTGCCTCATGGCACCGAGGTCCCAGGTCCGATCCCAGCTCTGTGTGAAGTTTGCACATTCGCCCCATGTTTGTGTGGGGTTTGCCCCCACAACCCAAAGATGTGCAGGGTAGATGGATTGGCCACATTAAATTGCCCCTTAATTGGGAAAAATGAATTGGGTACTCTAAATAGTTGCGCTACCAGAGGGAACCGAGGGCAGGAACCCCACAGACTATGTGGCCCAAATGTTGGGTAACCTGGTGGGAAGAGACAGCTTCCACAAGCCACCAGGAATAGACAGAGCTCCCAGGTTACTCTGGTGACACAGTGGTTAGCGCTGCTGATTCACAGCATCAGGGACCCAGGTTCATTTCCACTTTTGGGTGACTGTGTGGGGTTTGCACATTCTCCCCGTGTGTGCGTGGGTTTCCTCCGGGTGCTCCGGTTTCCTCCCACAGTCCAAAGATGTGCGGGTTAGGTGGATTTGCCATGCTAAATTGCCCGTAGTGTCCTAAAAAGTAAGGTTAAGGGGTGGGGTTATTGGGTTATGGGTATAAGGTGGATGCGTGGGTTTGATCATGGCTCGGCACAACATCGAGGGCCGAAGGGCCTGCTCTGTGCTGTACTGTTCTATGTTCTATGTTCTATTGACCGTGCTAAAATTACCCCGAAGTGTCCAAAGATTAGGTGGATTACAGGGAATTTGGCCTTGGTGGGTGCTCTTTCAGAGAGTCGGTGCAGACTCGATGGGTCAAATGATCACCTCCTGCACTGTAGTGATTATATTCCATTCAGTTGATTGTTCTTCCTTCCACAAACATTCAAACCCTCCCCCACCGACGAACAGTGGCAGCCATGTATACCATCTACAAGATGCACTACAGTAACTCACCAAGGTTCCTTAGACACCACTTTCCAAACCCACGATGACTACCATCTAGAAGGACAAGAGCAGCAGATATTTGAAACACCACCACCTGGAGGTTCCCCTCCAAGCCATTCACCATCCTGACTTGAAAATATATCACCGTTCCTTCACTGTCGCTGGGCCAACATCTGGGAGCTCACAACCTAACAGCACAGTGGGTGTACCTACACTCAAGGACTGCTGTGGCTCAAGAAGGCCCTCTGGATACCACCACCACCCTCTGAAGGGCGACTAGGGATGGGCAATAAATGTTGTTCTAACCAGTGACGCCCACATCCCGTAAATGAATTTCAAAACTTTTTTAAGAATTAAGCTCTTAATGGGGTTTGGAGCCTTTTCGGGCTACAAACTCAACCTGAGCAAAAGCAAAGTCTTCCCAGTAAACCCGCAAGGGAGAGGGACAAAGCTGGAGGGACTGCCATTCAAACAAGCCCAAAATAAATTCCGTTACCTGGGGATCCAAATTGCGCACGACTGGACACGGATCCACAAATGGAACCTGACAGGTCTGGTGGAGGAAGTTAATAGGGGTCTGCAGAAGTGGAACACATTCTCACTCTCTATAATTTGAAGAAACAATGTGAGGTGATGCATTTTGGTAGATCGAATCGGGGCAGGACCTACTCAGTTAATGGTAGGGTATTGGAGCGAGTTATAGAACAAAGAGATCTAGGAGTACAGGTTCATAGCTCCTTGAAAGTGGAATCACAGATGGACAGGGTGGTGAAGAAGGCATTTGGCATGCTTGGTTTCATTGGTCAGAACATTGAATACAGGAGTTGGGATGTCTTGCTGAAGTTGTAAAACTTTTAGTATGGCCACACATGAGATACTATGTTCTGGTCACCCTATTATAGAAAGGATATTATTAAACTAGAAAGAGTGCACAAAAAATTTACTAGGATGCTACCTAGTAAATTTGTGATGGTTTAAATTATAAGAAGAGGCTGGATAGACTGGGACTTTTTTCCCTGGAGCCTAGGAGGCTTGGGGATGACCTTATGGAGGTCTGTAAAATAGTGAGGGGCAAGGATAAGGTAGATAATCAACATATTTTCCCAAAGGTAGTGGAGTCTAAAACTAGAGAGCATAGGTTTAAGGGGAGGGGGGAGAGATACAAAAGGGTCCAGAGGGGCAATTTTTTCCCACACAGGGTGGTGAGTGTGTGGAATGGACTGCCAAAGGCAATAGTAGAGGTGGGTACAATTTAGATAGTTGTATGGGAAAGATGGGTATAGAGAAATATGGGTCAAATGTGGGCAATTGGGACTAGCCCAGTGGTAAAAACTGGACGGCATGGACAAGTTGGGTTGAAGGGCCTGTTTTCATGCTGTAAATATCTATGACTCTCTCTGGCAGGGAGAGTGCAAATGATCAAAGCAAACATACTGCCCAGGTTCCTCTTCCTGTTCAGATCCCTCCCGATCTACTTCCCCAAGGCCTTATTCAACACGGTAGATAAACTAATCATGGTGTTTGTATTTGTGTGGGTTGGGGGGGGGGGGGGGGGGGGGGGGGGGGGGGGGGGGAACACCGAGGATTCAAAAAAAAGTCCAACAAAGGAGGCCTGCCCCACCCCCCCAGTTCTACACTGGCCGACCACGGCAGAAAGAGTGAGAGGATGGGTGAAACAATTGCGAGCAGAATGGATGAGGGTGGAGGAAAGGTCTTGCATAGGGACGTCCCTCCGAGCTCTAGTCATGACCACACTGCTATCCCTCTGACCAAACGCCCAAATAGCCCGGTAGTGGTAGCACGCTCCAAACGTGGTATCAAATGAGACAACACTTCGGCCTAACCGAAATGCCCACCATGGCCCCCACAACCACAGGTTCATGCCTACAACAGTTGACACCACCATCAAAATGCAGAGGCAGGACGAGGGGACACTGATGGTTAGTGACAGGTACGCAGACAACAGACTAGCGGCCCTGGAACCCATTAAAAAGATGGCGGGACACGAGCGACATAGCTGCAGGAACTGGGCCTGAGAGCAAGCTGGAAAAGGCAGAGGGAGCCACAACTAGACAAGCTCGGGCCAATACAGGGCAGCCAACTAAGACAGAGCGGCCAAAGGGAACCCGCCGCCATGGAGTGGGGGGGAGACACTTGTAAATATGTGTAATGATCCTTGTTTGTTTGTATCATTTTTGTTTTCTTCTCGTTCTTCTTTGGCTTATTGTAATTTTTAATTTTTCTTTGACTACGTTGCTCAATACTCTGTAGTGATGAAACCTGTAAATTTAAAGAACGAGCTGGAATGTGTAACATAAAATTGTGAAAGCCAACAAAACATTTTTCTTTAAAGAAAAAGGGCTTTGGGCTTGTAACAGGTCACATGGTGAGACTGCCAAGTTTGTTGCCACCTTTTAAAGCAACAAGAAGCTGTTCTGTGGAGAAATCCATCAGGCAGACATTGAACCAGCTACAAGCGAACTAAGCAGCCAATGGAATAATAATCATGCCTTGAAGGTGAGAGAAGGGCTCTTCCCATCTTTCTCCAACTTCAAATTCACCTGAGAATCAATTTCCTGGAAAATCAACTACAAGAGGCTTTGGAGCTTATTGACAATCTTCTGCTGTGTAAAGACCTTCACTTCAACTAAAACACCAACTCGTCCGAGAAGCCACAGGTCTGCCTTAAAAGCGAGACTGAGACCATCATACATTATAATTGTATTATTTTTCCCTGTATCAAACCTTTGTATGAGTGATGGTATGGATAATTTGAGTGAGTGAAACATCACATTTTAAACTTGATAACCTTTCTTATTTTTAAATTCACAAAAAGCTTGCTGCTGGATTTATTTAATTGGTCAGTCACTGAGGGAAAGAAAACATATATCCTTCACATATGAAACATCGATCATGGCAGTAATAAAACACACAAATGCTATCTGTGACAAGAGTGTATTGACAGACTGGAAATGGTGCAATAAAGGAATTCCAAAAGTGATACCAGAACTGCAAGGTTGTGCATAATTGGATGAGTAGGCTGGGTACCTTTTCTTTTGAAAAGATAAATCTCAACGATGCCCTATTAGAGGTCTTTAAAATTATGAAAGGTTTTGATAGAGCAGACACGGAGTTGATGCTTGTGTGAGTGTGTGAAACTAGAGGCCATTAATAAAAGATAGTCACTGGTGAGGTAGCAAATAAGATGGGGATGGGAAACCTATTGATATACTTGGATTTCCAAAAGGCATTTGATATGGTGCTACATCAAAGATTACTACACAAAATAAGAGCACATGGTGTAGGGGATAACATATTAGCATTGATAAAGGATTGGTTAGCTAACAGGAAATCAAGAGTATGGTGCACTCATTATTGAAAACTGTCTCCTGGCAAAATTCAGTGGAGGGCCCAGAGAGCTCCATTAGCTGCTGCGGAAGCTATTGCCTGGCTTGGAACGAGGGTCATTGAATTTCAAGGCAGAGTTTGACAGATTTTCAAAGGTTATGGGGCAGACAGGAAAGTGGCGTTGAGACCACAACAGCCATGATTTTATTGAATAGCGGAGCAGGCTGAGGGCAAATGACCTCCTGCTCCTAAGTCCTATGTTCCTATGTCCAGCAAGAAATCAAACCGGGAATTCAGGAGAAATCTTTTTCTTACCGGAAAGCGGTTCGAATGTGGAACTCGCTTCCACAGGGAATAGTTCTGGAAAATAGTATAATTTCATTTCAAGTTCAACTGAAAAAAGGCATATGAGGGATAAGGGAATATCGAAGGGAAACAGATAGTTACATGAGGAACGATGGTAGAAGACCTAGTAGAACACAAATGACAATATGAATTGGTTGGGCTGAATGGCCGGTTTCTGTGCTGCGTGTTTTTTGTCACCTCTAGACATGACTATTCCAGTGCTCTCTTGGCCCTTCTCTAACCTTGCACACCATAATCTGGAGGTAATCCATAACACTGCCGTCCTTGTCTCGCACAAAGTCCCATTCACCCGTTACTGCCTGTGCTCGCTGCCTGACAGTTGCTCTGGTCTGGAAATGCCTCCGCTTTAAGATTCTCTGATCCCTTAATGGGCACTTAATTACTTAATACAGTAATCTGTATTTGTAGTTTTTTGCAGAGTTATCTAGTCTCAGCTAGAGTGACAATAGCAGATCAAAGAGCCCAACATCCTTGAATAGTTTGGGGTGAATAAATAGTTCAGACAAGGCTCCTAAACCCAATAGTGGTTTAACGTCCCTACGTAAAGGTGCATGCATCCAATGATGAAAAAGAGTTTTCCTTATTTTGTTCTGGGTCAATTGTCCATTTTAAGTCTGAGATTTATAATTCTTTGTTAACTGAAAGCACATGGGGCAAAGAGGAGTACCTGGCATTAGATCAGACATGATCTCAATGGAAGGCAGAACAGGCCCAAGGTATTAATGGCCGATTCCTGGCGCCACCTTCTAATGGTACTGAGTGCTTGAATAAGTTGGTATCTTTGGGTCTGTTGTGCAGAATTTGGGAAGGGGGACTGAAAAATTACAAAATACAGATAGATACCTCAATCAGACTGGTTAAACATGTATTTAGTGTAGTGGCAGGCTAAGTCCTATATTCACTGCAAATCTTGCACTGACAATATAATTGTGAAGGTGCTGTAGTATTTTAAGTAACTATAATTACAAGAATAAAAACAGGATTTGGGGAAAAAAAGTCTTGTGATTAGCTGTGAATTCCTGCTGTTCCTACTCCTCCCACAATGTTTACTTCTTCATTACTTCACTCCAGTAGTCATTCTTTATGCGAGTCTAGCCATTTGACCATTGGGGCTTCATAGGAGAGAGCCCGATTCTGCCCTTGTGTGCACATTATCCAGATTAAAAAACAGAACAATGGCCCATTTCACCAACTCCTCCCCTTCTTCCCCCAGCCCTAACCCACACACTCACAAAGTCAACTATATCTCCTTTACTTGGCACCTTAGTGGAGACCTGACAGACTCTGCCCTGACCACAGTCCTAATCTGGAAATTTCCTGGTCTTTACTACAAAGGAGGTCGATGCAATGCAACAATCTGCATTTGCTTCGGGCTGCAAATCTAGGAAAACATCTGACTTCATTGAAGCGTAATCAGGCAGAAAATAACACGGAACCAAAGAAGGAGACATTAGGAATATTCAAACACTTGGCCGAATGGTAATTATAAGACTCTTGAGGAGAGAGAGGTAGAGGGGTGGAATATACAAAAGGACAGCACAGTTTGTAATACAGTATTTCATGCTACTTGTTCAAATAAGATGACAGCCATAGAATCTCTCACAGGGGGCAAAGTTATACTCCAGTACTTGACACTGATTGACTTGTATTTCTTAACTATCCTATTTTAATCCGCACAGACGTACACGACTCCCAAGTGGACAGAAGTTGGCTGATTTGCAGCTTCCAATTCACAACAACACTCTTACCTCGCATGCGGATTCAAATTCCACCCTTTCAACAAGTGGAAATTTGAAAGGGATAGTCTCTAAATCGCTGGCTTTGAAAGCAGACCACGGCAGGCCAGCAGCACGGTTCAATTCCTGTACCAGCCTCCCCGAACAGGCGCCGGAATGTGGCGTCTAGGGGCTTTTCACAGGAACTTCATTTGAAGCCTACTTGTGACAATAAGTGATTTTCATTTCATTTCAATCCCTCATAGGGCCTAATCAGCTGACGGCTGAAATATTACTTGCAACCATGACATGCAGAATATTTGCCGCCCAAGCCAAATCTTTTTTTTTATTTAGTGTCAGCTAATATTTCAATTTTAAGTTTCTTATTTTTAAATGCTTAAGTTAACATAAGAGTTCAAGTCCGACACCAAAGGCGTCACTTTTTTTTCCAATTAAGGGGCAGTTTAGCGTGGCCAATCCACCTACCCTGCACATCTTTGGGTTGTGGGGGTGAAACCCACGCAGACGTGGGGAGAATGTGCAAACTCCACACAGAGAGTGACCCAGGGCCGGGATCGAACCCGGGTTCTCGCCGCTGTGATCCAAAGGCTTCACTAAGGTGGCACAATCCTTTGGTTTCTCCAAACTCCAGTCTCCTGGCTGCACCAAGCTCCGCATGGCTCCCAGAGCTTCTTCAGAGCCCTAACCATCTACAGCACAGAACTGGTGACCTCCTGGGCTCTCCAGGACTTCTCTGAGCTCTAACTGTGTGGAGCCTGCTAACAGCCCCACACCTTTACATTATCCAGCCACACAACACTCAAACACACAAATAAATTGGAATGAGAACACCTTAAGCACCACCTATCTCCCTGATGAGATGGCCTGCTCTGGTCAACCCTCAAACTGAGCTTCAAAACTATTATCCTTCCTTTACAATTTCTCCAGGTAAGTAAGCCCACCCGCTGTTTTATGACGCCATCGATTCAAACTCTATTGAACAAACATAGGTAACCTTTTAAGTGTTCAGGCAATCTCTAACGCCCAGCAACTTAGTTATCTTATCTTCACAACAATATCCTATCCTGGGCAAATATTACCTCAAAGTATTAACATGAGACTAAGAGCCGCGAGGTTTTGCTGCAGCTTTATAAAACCCTAGTTAGACCACACTTGGAATATTGTGCCCAGTTCTGGTTGCCTCATTGTAGGAAGGATGTGGATGCTTTGGAGAGGGTACAGAGGAGATTTACCAGGATGCTGCCTGGACTGGAGGGCATGTCTTATGAAGAAAGATTGAGGGAGCTAGGGCTTTTCTCACTGGAGCAAAGAGGCAGAGAGGTGACTTGATAGAGGTGTACAAGGTGATGAGAGGCATGGATAGAGTGGATAGCCAGAGACTTTTCCCCAGGGTGGAAATGGCTGTCACGAGGGGACACAATTTTAAGGTGATTGGAGGAAGGTATAGGGGAGATGTCAGATAGGTTCTTTACACAGAGTGGTGGGTGTGTGCAATGCACTGCCAGCAGAGGTGGTGGAGTCAGAGTCATTAGGGACATTTAAGCAACTCTTAGACAGGAACATGGACAGCAGTAAATTGAACGGGTGTAGGTTCGGTTGATCTTAGATTAGGATAAATGGTCGGCACAACATCGTGGGCTAAAGGGCCTGTACTGTGCTGTACTGTTCTATGTTCCATGAACTAGATATTCGCCACAAGCCACAATCAACTTGAGTAAAACAGATTACCTGGCCTTTTATCTCCTAGCTCTTTGTGGGCATTATCTGCAGAAATTGCCTACTGCATTTCCTACATTACTACACTAGCAATTATTGTACTTCTAAAGTTGTCAGATGGCTGCAAAATATTTTGAGGCATCCTGTGATCATGAAAGTCGCTACAGACATGGAAGTCTTGGTTCTTTGATAAGTTAGTCGGTGCTTGTACTTAGATGGAGGAAGTCAGGGAAGTGGCTGTTTTGTATCTGACACTTGAAACATTGAATGCTGCTACTGTTTTGCAGGTTAGCAGAAGTAACAGCTGCACAATCATGGAACTGGAAAGCACACTGGGTACCTTTGGAGGTTACTCACGAAGCCTGTCCATGTTAATTTAATACCTAATACTGTGATACTGAATATCATGCCTGAAACGCACGTTGTAAGTCCTGCAGCCCCAAATGTTGAGCAGCAGGGATTCCTTCGTTACAATCCTGCTCTGGGCTACAATCTTATTAGGCTTAGAATTAGATTCACATGTGGGTTTTGCTGCCTTATGGTTTGGCTCGAGTCTTCAATGCTATGCCATGTAAAGAAAAAAACATGGTATTTCTGTTGCATCTTTCACAAGATCAGGAAATCCTAAAATACTTTTATATGTAGTAAATGCCATTTCAGGAATGGGAATTGAACGCATGTGGTAAACCACTGTTACTGTATTATATATATTGTGGTAAACCACTTACTGTATTGTATATATTGTTTGTTGTCTCTGCTGGCTCCGCCTGTGGCTCCTCCCCTCAGGTTCTGTATAAAGGTGGCCGACCTCTGGCCCTGCCCCAGTTCAGGATCAGTTGCCAGCAGGTTCTCGTTTAGCTTATTAAAGCCACAGTTTTGTTCCACAACTCGTCTTTGTTATAATTGATGTCACATCAATTTAATAAGCTAAACGCTTAAGATGGATGCATCACTGAAGCCTGATCGTCTGGAACTGGACCCCCAAGCAGCCGACGCCACTGCGACACTCGAGCACTGGCTAAGCTGCTTCGAAGCTTACCTTGAATCTGCCGCGGTCGCCGAAAGCCACAAGCTTCGAGTCCTCAACGCCCGGGTAAGCCCGCAGGTTTTCCTCCTTATCAGGGACGCTGCCTCGTATGCGGAGGCGATAACACTGCTGAAGGGGCAGTATGTAAAGGCAGCAAATGAGGAGTACGCTTGGCATCTCCTTGCCACAAGGTATCAACGCCCCGGAGAATCACAAGCTGAATTCCTGCGCTCCTTGCGGGTACTCGGCCAGAACTGTAGTTGTCAAACGGTATTGGCTGTCCAGCACGCGGAGCTGCTGAGCAGGGACGCCTACGTCGCTGCCATAATATCTAACTACATCCGCCAGTGCCTGCTAGAAGGGGGGGTACACGGCCTCCAAGAGACAATGCAGCTCTCAAATTCGCTGGAAATGGCCTTCCATAACATGGATGCCTTCACCTCCGACCACGCGGCTCCCTCGTGGACGTCGTGGGCGCCGCCATTACACGACCCGGGTGCGTCGCAAGCCTGTGCTGCGCATCAATCCGCCAACTCCGGAGGCCCGAGATGCTACTTCTGTGGTCAGGGTAAGCACCCCAGACACGGAGTGAGATCTGCAACGGGTAAGGAAAGAAGGGCCAATTCGCCAAAGCCTGCCAGGCCCGACCTAAAGTTTCAGACCCAGCAGCAGCAGCGCTGCATGTTGCCTGTTGGGTCTGCCCCCATCTACAACATCATCCGTCACGTGCGACCTGTGGGGGCTGCCATCTTCGACGCTACCCGACCCGTGAGGACCGCCATCTTCGATGCCACCCGCCACGTGCGACCCGTGGGGTCCGCCATCTTGGATTCCCCCGCCACCTCCCGGAACCCCTGCTCACCCAGTCGTATGCTGGCCTCCACTACTCTCAACCAGCCCACCCACCTTCCGAAGCTCGCCTCCCATCACCCTCGACCAGTCTCGACCTCATCACCTTGCTAAATCCATGATTGCCATCCGGATTAACGGGCGCGAGATGACCTGCCTCTTCGGCTCCGGAGCACTGACAGCTTCATCCACCCAGATACGGTAAGGCGCTGCTCCCTCCCAATTCTACCCGCGACCCAGAAAATTTCCCGGATCACATTCCGTGGAGATCTGGGAGTACTGTGACGCAACCTTTTCAGCACAGGGCGTAGAGTACGCTAATTTTAAGCTCTACGTCCTCCCTCATCTCTGCCCTGCCCTATTACTGGGTCTTGATTTTCAGTGCCACCTCTGAAGCTTACCTTGAAGTTCGGTGGACCCCTGCCTCCCCCTCACTGTCTGTAGCCTTGCGACCCTTAAAGTCGCTCCACCCTCGCTCTTCGCTAACCTCGCCTCGGACTGTAAGCCCGTCGCCACTAGGAGCAGACGATTCAGTGCCCGGGACAATGGCCTTTATCAGGCCTGAGGTCCAGCGACTCTTGCGGGAAGGGATCATAGAGGCCAGTACCAGCCCTTGGAGAGCCCAAGTGGTGGTCGTCAAGACTGGGGAGAAGCACCAGATGGTCATTGACTACAGTCAGACAATCAATCAGTACATGCAGCTCAATGCATACCCCTTCCCCGTATATCTGATAAGGTCAATCAGATTGCGCAGTATTGAGTCTTCTCCACTGTTGACTTGATGTCTGCGTACCACCAGCTCCTTATCCACCCGAGGACCGCCAATACACTGCCTTAGAGGCAGGTGGCCACCTCTACCAGTTGCTCAGGGTCCCCTTCGGCGTCACCAATGGGGTCTCGGTCTTCCAACGAATGATGGACCAAATGGTTGACCAGTACGAGCTGCGGGCCACATTCACCTACATCCACAGCGATCGGGGTCCCTCTTTCATGAGTTGGCGAGTTGCATTAGTTCCTGCTTAGCAAGGGCATCGCCTCAAGCAGGACTACGAGCTACAACCCCCGGGTAAACGGACAGGTGGAGAGGGAGAACGCGATGGTCTGGAAGGCCGTCCTTCTTGCCCTACGGCCTAGAAGTCTCCCGCCGGCAGGAGATCCTTCCCAATGCGCTCCACTCCATCTGGTCACTCCTGTGCACTGCCACCAATGAGACCCCTCACGAACGAATGTTTGTCTTCCCCAGGAAGTCCACCTCAGGGGTCTTGCTCCCGTCCTGGCTGACCAGTCCCAGAACCCGTCCTCCTCCGGAAGCATGCAAGGAGTCATAAATCGGATCCCTGATCAAAAGGGTTCTTCTCCTCCATGCCAACCCACAATATGCCTACGTGGCACACCATGATGGGCGGCAGGGCACAGTCTCCCTTCGGGATTTGGCATCCGCAGGTTCCCCAGTGACCATCACCACCACCTCCGACCCTACACCGTCTCCCTCCACCGCTGCTCGGCTACTTCAGAATTTGGCACCCGCAGGCCCCCCAGCGACCATCACCACCACCCCCACCCCTACACCGTCTCCCTCTCCACCGACTCAACTACTGGACGAAGAAGAAGACAATACGCTCTCGGACACGCAGGTCTCGACACCAGTGCCCACACCACAGCCGGGACTGAGGCATTCACGGCGGAAGGTCAAAGCCCCTGACAGACTCGATCTTTAAGTCCACTTCACCGCCGTCGGACTCTTTTTTTTTTAAACAGGGGGTGAATGTGGTAAACCACTGTTACTGTATTATATATAGTGGTAAACCACTGTTACTGTATTGTATATTTTTGTTGTCTCTGCTGGCTCTGCCTGTGGCTCCTCCCCTCAGGCTCTGTATAAAGGTGGCCGTTCTCTGGCCCTGCCCCAGTTCGGGATCAGTTGCTAGCAGGTACTCGTTTAGCTTATTAAAGCCACAGTTTCGTTCCACAACTCGTCTTTGTTATAATTGATCGCACATCAACGCACAACCTTCTAAGTTCAAGGTGAAAGTGCTGAGCCAGAGGTACAAGAATAGTAAATTTGCATCGTTCCTGTTTCAGATCTCTGTTGTGAGTATTTTCAAATGTTATTAACTATTGTGATATCAATCTGTATGAGTGGGAACCATTTTGCATGTGGGTATTTTCCACAAAAATTAAAGCAATCAATAATTTGGCTTTGTGCTGTTGGTTGAGAGGTAAACAATGTCAAAACATTCAGGTTAACTTCCCTGCTCCTCCTCAAAGTAGTGCCATAAGATATTTTACATCTACCTGAGAGGTCTGATGGGCTAGATGACTAAAAGCCTGGTGGTAGGTTTTAAGAAACATCTTTAAGGTGGAAAGAGGTAGTGAGGTTTAGGGAGGGAATTCTAAATCTTATTCACGTCATTATTGCTGAAAATACTTTGACATACGAGGTGAGAAATCTGCCAGGGGATTCTCTATCACAAGCCTACCATCACCAGTCAGTATATCCGTTGGGATTCTTCCAGTTCCACATGCTACAGGATTGATCATATCGGCAATCTTAAAAATAGGGCCCAAGTCATTTGCTCACCGTGTAATCATGATGCTGAAATAGAGCGCATCAAAGTCATCCTGTGCTATAATGACTACTCTGATCAGATAATTTCATGCTGTATATAATGCAAACTCATGAACGGTCCTCAGGCTATGGCCCTGAAAAGTGCTCCGTCTATCTCCGATTACCCGAGTACCTCAAAAATTTGAGCAACAGGTGAAGCTAGTTGTTTCACGCTGCTACTATGCAGCAGCAACACGAGCAATGGTCACCACTAACAGGACACTGTCATCAAGCCAAACAGACATTCTGCCTCTAACACACATGAGTAATGTTATATATGGATTTCAGTGCCAGTGTGATGCTAGGTATGTAGACCATACACCCCAAAGACTGGCGAGTCAAATCAAGCAGCAAGTGCCAGCCGCAGTTTACAATGGGCAAAATACAGACTGTACTCAAACAGCCCATCTTGCAAAACTCAAAATATAGCGTCCAGCATTAGGTCTGATTCTGTGTTGGACATTTGCTAAATAATCCTCAGTGTGAAAAAAGTTACGCTGACAACCACTTTAAAGTTGTCAGTCGGGATCACAGTGTGGCGTATTTGCATGTACCGGAAGCTACATATATTAATACACGGTGCCCTGTTCTTTGCAGACAGAAATAAAATATACACATTTTACATATTTCAGCTAACCACGATAAGTGACAACCATTCGGTGGTTCATTCCCCAGCACAATGCCTTGACCAATCAGGGTTATCTGCTTGGTTTAAACTTCAAACAATGCTTGGCAGTTATCTTTCAGTCATCATCAACTAGTGCATTTTCCATGGCAAAGCCTCTACCGATTGCCAACCAGTGAGCATTCTCTTCTCATACAGTATAAATTGTTTTCCTCTATTTCTGGTATTCTTGCAAAGTGGCCTGGTGAATGCAAGATGAAAAGCTTTGACATGTCTCAAGTTCTATACTACCAAATGGTTACATGTCATTATTGCAAATTTGGGTCAGCTGGGGGTAATCCTGTTGATTCAGTGACATCAGTCACTCCCTTCAGCAATCGTCAAGTGTCTTCATTTTATGGGAGTTGGTCAAACAGCTTCCGAATAGCCAGCACAGGTACGATGGGCTGAATGGCTTCTTTGTGTGCAATAAGGCGCTATGATATCTGAATATTGACTATTCTTTCTTTCCTCACAGATTACTGTTCACCAAGGTAAAACTGGAGACAGTGTGCAGGGGACCTGATGAAGCTTTACTCACTTGCAAACACATGCTTCAGATCTGGAAGTCGTGCTACAAACTCACAAACCCCAGGTATGCATGTTGGAGTTCCCGAATCAAAATTCTAAACCTAAGATATCTGGAAGAAACAATGGAAGGCAGGCAAAGGGAATGTAATGAACGAGATTTGTATTATTTTAAAAGACAAAGGAGAATGTGATAAGGACCACATAAGAAATTAAGGTGGGTACATGGAAGGTTGAAATGCAAAACAAGTCTGCAGGATAACAGTTGGTTTGTCACGGCTCGCCTTTTGTCAGCCCTTATATAATGTCAGAAAAGAAAGAAAATACTTGTACTTACAATGTCATAAATTGCTTCCCAGTCAATGAGGTGATTTTGAAGTGCTGTCGTTGTGATGTGGGAAATGTTGCAATAATTTACAAAAACTATCTGAATTTAGAAATTGGAACAGTCTTGAAATTTGATGACGCCATTTTGACTATTGATAATGGGAATTGGGAAAGCCTGCAAGCGAATGTAGATAGGCTAGCAATTTGGGAAAATAATAATAATCTCTATTAGTGTCACAAGTAGGCTTAACATTAACACTGCAATGAAGTTCCTAGACGGCACATTACAGTGCCTGTTGGGGTACACAGGGAGATTTCAGAATGTCCAAATCACCTAAAACACATCAAGAGGTGGCAGCTGCAGTTAAATGTAGAGAAGGAATCTTTCATTTTAAAATCAAGTATCGGGAAGGAGATAGACATAATGTGTAATTTTTCAAATGAAGCAGAGAGGTCTTGCTGTGCAGACAAATGGAATGCTTGGTTTTGTATCTAGAAACATAGAATAAAATAACATCAAATTCAAATAAGACATTGGTTATGCTGCAGTTGGAATACTGGCTATGGTTTTGAGAACCCCATGATAGGAAAGGTATAAAAGCAAATGAAAAGGTACAATCTAAATTTGCACGGGAGGAACCAGGATTGAAACACTACAGTTATGAGGAAAGGCTGGAGAAGTTTGGTGCTCTGCTCGATCGAGGATGCAGGGTGTTCTGATAGAGGTCTTGGTTCACGCTGGGTTAAATAGTGATTGATGGCTCCCATTTGTCAAAACCTGCCATGGCAAACTATCAAATCAAATTCAATAGATATGATAATTTAGGAATGGGCTGGCACAAGAGAAAGTAACAATGGAAACAACCAGATTGCCATAAAAATCCAATGGATTCATTAAGATCCTACAAACAAGAAAATGTGCCTACCCTATTTGGTTGAGCCATCATTAGTCTAGGTTTACATTGTGTGGTTGACTCTGAGGTTGCCCAGCAAGTTATCTAAAAACAGTTGTTCTCAAGAAGATGGCCCAGCCTCATCTTCTCAAGGCTACAGTAGATGAATAATAAATGTGACCCTGTCAGGTTCATTCAGATCATGATGAATGTATGTTTCAAAAAGGGAATTCAGTAGTTACTTGAAAATAAGATAATATGTGGGATTAACTGTGGCAGCAGACGTGGTCAGATTTGATGACCCAAATGGTCTGTTACATCCATGTGATTCTGCCCTTCAGGGGTGGAATATACTTACCTGCAATGATAAAGATAAAAGATAAGATAAAATCGCTTATTGTCACAAGTAAGCTTCAATGAAGTTACTGTGAAAAGCCCCTAGTCGCCACATTCCGGCGCCTGTCCGGGGAGGCTGGTACGGGAATCGAACCGTGCTGATGGCCTGCTTGGTCTGCTTTCAAAGCCAGCGATTTAGCTTAGTGAGCTAAACCTAAACCAGTTCAGTGGCAGTGTCATGGTGGTATTGTCTCTAGCCTAGTATTTCCAGAGACGCGGGGCAAAACCTGGGGAACTGGATTCGGATCCACCATGGCAGATGGTGAAATTTGAATTCAATAAAAACGACCGGGAAAACTCCCCCACTCTGTTATATTCCAGAAAACCAGATGGCGAAGGATAGAACTAGAGCCAATCTTTATACATTCTCTGTGCTTTACTTACAGAGGTATACATTCTAAACATGCTGCTCCTAATCTCGCCATCAGAGTTTCAGTCACTTATTTTTCTCTTTCACTTCATTTGGATTTAGATTTGGGTTTATTGTCACGTGTACTGAGGTACAGTGAAAAGTATTCTTCTGCGTATAGTCCAGACAGATTGTTCCATACATGAAAAAGCATAAGACATATGATAGACATGCATCCAAGTATGTGACTTGGAGGGGAACTCGCAGGGGGAAGTCCTCCAGGCAACTGCTGTCCTTGTTCTGCTGGGTGGTAAAGGTCAACGTTTTGGAAGTTGCTGTCGAAGGAACCTTAGCGAGTTGCTGCAGGGCATCTTGTAGATGGTAGACGCTGCTGCTATTGTGCGCTGGTAGTGGCTCAAGGGAGACGCTGCTGCCACTGTGTGCTGTTGTGGCGCGAGAGAAGGTGGTGGATGGGGTGTCTAACAAGTGAGCTGTGTTGATTTTCTTAAGTGTTGTTGGAGCCGCACCTAACCAGACAAGTGGACAGTATTCCAGAACACTCTGACTTGTGTCACATAGATGGTAGAAAGACTGTGGGAGCCAGGAGGTGACTTACATGACATAGAATTTGCAGTCTCTGACCTTTTTTTTGTACAGTAAGAAGTCTTACAACACCAGGTTAAAGTCCAACAGGTTTGATTCAAACACGAGCTTTCGGAGCACTGCTCCTTCCTTCACCTGAGGAAGGAGCTAAGGAGCTACGCTCCGAAAGCTCGTGTTTGAATCAAACCTGTTGGACTTTAACCTGGTGTTGTAAGACTTCTTACTGTGCTCACCCCAGTCCAACGCCGGCATCTCCACATCATGGCTTTTTTTTGTAACCACTGTATTTATGCGGTTCCTCCAATTGAGTATCAGTGGTGGCCCCCAGGATGTTAGCAGTAGGATATGGTAATGCCATTGAATATCAGTTATCGGGTGTTAAGATTCTCCTTTATTGGAAATGGTCATTCTGTGGCAAATGTTACTTTTTAACCCAAGCTTGAATGTTGTCCTAGTCTTACAGCATGCAGCCACGAAATATTTCATTATCTAAGGAGTTGCGACTTGTGTGTGTGTGTGTGTGTGTGTGTGTGCATGCATGCGCGCGCATGTCCCTGCCTGTGCGCGCACGTCCCTGCCTGTGCGCGCACGTCCCTGCCTGTGCGCGCACGTCCCTGCCTGTGCGCGCACGTCCCTGCCTGTGCGCGCACGTCCCTGCCTGTGCGCGCACGTCCCTGCCTGTGCGCGCACGTCCCTGCCTGTGCGCGCACGTCCCTGCCTGTGCGCGCACATGCATCCCTGCCTGTGTGCGCGCGCACCTCCCTGCCTGTGTGCGCGCGCACACCTCCCTGCCTGTGTGCGCGCGCACACCTCCCTGCCTGTCTGTGTGTACGCGTACCTCCCTGCCTGTCTGTGTGCGCCTGCACCTCCCTGCCTGTGTGCGCGCGCGCACCTCCCTGCCTGTCTGTGTGCGCGTGCACCTCCCTGCCTGTCTGTGTGCGCGTGCACCTCCCTGCCTGTGTGCGCGCGCACCTCCCTGCCTGTCTGTGTGCGCGTGCACCTCCCTGCCTGTCTTTGTGCGCGCGCACCTCCCTGCCTGTCTGTGTGCGCGTGCACCTCCCTGCCTGTCTGTGTGCGCGCGCACCTCCCTGCCTGTCTGTGTGCGCGCACACCTCCCAGCCTGTCTGTGTGCGCGCGCACCTCCCTGCCTGTGTGCGCGCGTGCACCTCCCAGCCTGTCTGTGTGCGCGCGCACCTCCCTGCCTGTCTGTGTGCGCGCGCACCTCCCTGCCTGTCTGTGCGCGCGCGCACCTGCCTGCCTGTCTGTGTGCGCGCGCACCTCCCTGCCTGTCTGTGTGTACGCGTACCTCCCTGCCTGTCTGTGTGCGCCTGCACCTCCCTGCCTGTGTGCGCGCGCGCACCTCCCTGCCTGTCTGTGTGCGCGTGCACCTCCCTGCCTGTCTGTGTGCGCGTGCACCTCCCTGCCTGTCTGTGTGCGCGCGCACCTCCCTGCCTGTGTGCGCGCGCACCTCCCTGCCTGTCTGTGTGCGCGCGCACCTCCCTGCCTGCCTGTGTGCGCGTGCACCTCCCTGCCTGTCTGTGTGCGCGTGCACCTCCCTGCCTGTGTGCGCGCGCACCTCCCTGCCTGTCTGTGTGCGCGTGCACCTCCCTGCCTGTCTGTGTGCGCGTGCACCTCCCTGCCTGTCTGTGTGCACGCATGAGATGTATTGAAGTCACCAGAGATGACAGATGTCTGTCGCTAGAATTTTACTAAAAATAAAAAATATCGTAAAGACTTCTGCCAGCAGGAAATCCAGAAGCGACCAGTTTGCAGGCAGCATATGGAAACTTCCAAGGGGGAATGTAAAGCCCTGGGCATAGACTTTTACTGACTGTTATTCAGGAAAAGTATGGAGTTGGCTTAAACTGTGATTGATGGGGATAAACTCTTTCAGGATCACGATGGAATTCACACAGGAGTTTAAATACTGGTGTTGACGTACTGGTCTGAAGACTGTCTCTGCTGCTGCCAAAAATCACTGCCGACTTCAGTTGAGACCTTAACCAATTGAGTTCTGTCATTCCGAATCATTGTCTATGCTCTATCATTTTGTTTACTTCAGCAGATTTTGACTACTTGTTAGGAGTATAGTTCTGTCGGTACAGTGGGGAGATGAGGTAGAAGCAGTACTGATAAAGCTGGAAGAGATACAGGGCAATCATGCTATGTATTTAAGGGAAATCATGGGGATAACAGAACCTGTGACACAATCTTTCAAACATCATTAGCTAAAGAAGTTGTGATGGAGACTGAGTATCTCACTTGCCTGCCCCCCATTAGTCATCTGTGAACGATGCTGTGCCTGATTGAGTCCCCACCTGAAATGGTGAAACAAAGTGTATTGTGTTTACCTGTCAAGATGTTTGACTGTGGATGGGGGCATATTCACTGAACCTGACCCAGTTTTCACCTGACAAGTCTGGTAGTGGATGTTGTGGTCGGTACACCTACAGTGCTGATAGGGAGGGGATTCCAAGATTTTGACCCAGCAACAGTGAAGGAACAGCGATATATTTCCAAGTCAGGATGGTTAGTGACATGGAGGGGAACTCCCAGATGGTGTTATTCCCATATATATGCTACTCTTGCCCTTCTAGATATTTTTTAAAATTCATTTACGGGATGTGGGCGTCACTGGTTAGGCCAGCATTTATTGCCCACCCCTAATTGCCCTTCAGAAGGTGGTGGTGAGCTGCTTTCTTGAACCCGCTGCTGTCCTTGCAGCGATTAGGGGCTTTTCACAGTAACGTCATTGAAGCCTACTTGTGACAATAAGCGATTATTATTATTATCCTTGGGCTGTAGGTACACCCACTGTGCTGTTCGGGAGGGAGTTCCAGGATGTTGCCCCAGGGACAGTAAAGGAGAGGTGACATATTCCCAAGTCAGGGTGATGAATGGTTTGGAGGAAAACCTCCAGGTGATGGGGTTCCAAATATCTGCTACTCTTGTCCTTCTAGATGGTAGTCATCGTGAGTTTGGAAGGTGCTGTCTAAGGAGCCTTGGTGAGTTATTTCAGTGCATCTTGTAGATGGTACACACGGCTGCCACTGTTCGTCAGTGGAGGAGAGTGTGAATGTTTGTGGAAGGAGGAGCAATCAAGTGGACTACTTGAGTGTTGTTGAAGCTGCACTCATCCAGGCAAGTGGAGAGTATTCCATTACACTCCTGACTCGTGCCTTGTAGATGGTGGACAGGCTTTGGGGGTGTCAGGAGGTGAGTTACTCGCCGTAGGAATCCTAGTCTTTGACTTGCTCTGGTAGCCACCGTATTAATGTGGCTAGTCCAGTTCAGTTGCTGAAGGCCAAGTTGGCCCATGCCATTGTTTTGCATTGCAAAAGCTTCCTCTAGATTAGGTGGACTGCCCACACTAAATTGTCCCTTAAGTGTCCAAAGATTAGATGAGCTTACAGGGTGGCCTGTACTATATGTATATGGCTGGGTCAAGTTCAGTTTCTGGTCAATGGTAATGCCCAGGATGTTGATTCTGGGAGATTCAGTGATGGTAATGGCACTGAATGTCAAGGGGAGATGGTTAGTTCCTCTCTCGTAGGAGATGGTCATTGCCTGACACTAGTTTGAATCATAGAATCACAGAATCTACAGTGCAGAGGGAGGCCATTTGGACCATCTAGTCTGCACTGGCCCTTGGAAAGAGCCCACACCTCCACCCTATCCCCATAACCCAGCAACCCCATCTAACCCCATCTAACATTCTTTGGACAATAAAGGCAATTTAGCATGGCCAATCCACCTAACCAGCACATCTTTGGACTGTGGGAGCACCCGGAGGAAACCCACGCAGACAGAGGGAGAGCATGCAGACTCTGCACAGACAGTGTTCCGAGCCGGGAATCGAACCTGGGACCCTGGAGCTGTGAAGCAACTGTGTTAACCAACTGGGCTACCATGCCGCCTCAAATGGTGTGAATGTAACTTGCCAATTGTCAGCCCAAGCCTGGATATTGTCCATGTCTTACTGCATTTGGACATGGACTGCTTCAGTATCTGAGCAGCGGACATCCCCCCTTCTAACCTTCTGATGGAAGGAAGGTAAATGATGAAGCAGATGGTTGGGCCCAGGACATGATCCCGAGGAACTACTGCAGTGAACTGAGATGATTGACCTCCAAGCACTACAAGCTGGATATGAGCCAGAAATTTTTATCTTGGTTTTTCACTGAAGTTTACTCCAAATATCTGAAATGTTCGCACTCATCTAATCCATAACAAACTGCAAAGAATCTTTTTAGCCTGCAATTTGCAGCCAGAAACAGGTTACTGGCCAAGTTGGCTTATGCCATTGTTTTGCATTGCAAAAGCTTCCTCCAGATTAGGCAATGCTACATTGTCTCTTAAGTGTCCAATGATTAGGTGGGGTTACAGGGTTGTGGGGAAGTTGCCCTAGGTGGAGTGCTCTTTCAGCAGGTTGGTGCAGACGCGATGGGCAGAATGGCCTCCTTCTGCACTGTAGGGATTCTAAAACACAACTTTATCATTCTATCAACATATTCTTGTATTGCTTTCGCCCTCATATCATTGTCCAGATTTAGCTTAAATAAAGTTATGCTATTTGCTTCAACTCCTCCCCATAGTGATGAGATTCATATTCGAATCATTTTCAGGGTAAAGAAGCTGCTTCTGAATTCCGTGACACCAGTGACTATATTGATGTAACTTCAGGCTCCCTTTTGGACCTGGAAAAATTTAACAATTTGTTTCCAATTTCCACCCCTCTCTCTTTCACACGGTTTAAGTCCGAAATTTCCCTTCCTTAACCTCTCTGTCTCCATTTCTGGCAATAGACAGTCACCAATATTCATTACAAACCCAGTGACTCCCACACCTACCTACAGCTCATCAAACCCCCGCTCCCTGTAGGAACTCCATCCCATTCTTCCAGTTTCTCCGCCTCTGCCTCGTCTGTTCCACTGATGCCACCTTCGAAAACATTGCTTCTGCACCGTCATCCACTCCTCCATTGCACCCAACTCCTCATTCCCTTCCTCTGGCACCTTCCCATGCAATCGCAGACGGTGCAACACCTGCCTCTTGACAACCTCCCTCCTCACTGTCCAAGGCCCCAAATGCTCCTTTTAGGTAATGCAACCTTTCGCTTGCATCTCCAACTTGGTTCACTGTATTTGCTGCTCCCAATGCGGTCTCCTCTACGTTGGAGAGACTAAACGCAGATTAGATGATCACCTTGTGGCACACCTTCACTAGTCCGCAAGCAGGACCCTACTTCTGGTCACTTTCCATTTCAACTCTCCCTCTTGCTTCATGCCCACATATCCTAATTCTGCTTCTAGTTCTTATGTAAGACAGACGTACCCGTCATAGACTTACAGGGTGCAATGGGGAAGTCAGCAGGATCTCCAGTCATCATCCTCCACCTGATTAAATTCTGTCACCACCAGGGAGGGCAAAAGGCTACAGCAACCGTCTGACACTACTTCAATTTCCAAAGATATTTGAAAAATTGTGCCAGAGCCTCTGCTACCTCCTCTCTGCTCTCACTTCCATTATGCCATCAAAATCCTGTCTCTGCCACTCATGTTTCATCGCTGTTATCAATATCACATCCCTTACTATCGTTACCCCATCCCATTGCTTCACCATTTCTTGAACTTTTCATTTTCAGTCTTCAATGACAACTGACACAAGTGCTGATTCTAATAATAATCTTTATTAGTATCACAAGTAGGCTTACATTAACACTGCTATGATGTTACTGTGAAAATCCTCTAGTCGCCACCCTATGGCGCCAGTTCAGGTACATTGAGGGAGAATTGTGGGAGGAAACTGGAGCACCCGGAGGAAACCCACGCAGACACTGGGAGAACGTGCAGACTCCGCACAGACAGTGATCCAAGCCGGGAATCGAACCCGGGTCCCTGGCGCTGTGAAGCAACAGTGCTAACCACTGTGCTACCGTGCCGCCTATTCCAGAAATTCTGCATACAAGATGGGTAAATGTTCCTTCATTCACTTTTGGATCAACTGTGGCTTTGAATAAAGCAGGTCAGATCCTGAATGACAGGGGGCTCTAATAAAGTAATTTTTCCAATTAAGTAAATGACAATATGATCGTGGGAATCCACAGGGAAAAGATGATACTCTACCCAGTTTACAGAGCTGCTCATTAGCACTGCATTCACAGCCGGTCGAGAGTGGAAGAATAGACTTGCAGCACGATATAGTCAGGAACTGAGAGCCATTCGAACCTTAATGGAAAGGCTCATTACTCAAAAACGAAGCAGGCACTCTTTATTCTATCTTTCACAGGCTGATACTAAAAGAAATTGGAAATCAAATTTCTTTGTTGCATTTTACTTTGAATGAAACTCTCCAGTATGTGTGTGAGGGCCCTAAGAACTATAAGGAACCAAGTGAATATTTTAATGAGACACTGATTTGATGAGAAAACAAATTTTCGTACTGACATGCTGTGAAGATGTGAAATTGTGTTAAGTTGCATTGATGAAGCAGGTGCATTACAAAACAATCATAAACAAAGAAACGTACAGCAGAGGAACAGGCCCTTCGGCCATCAAAGCCTGCGCCGACCATGCTGCCTGTCTAACCTAAAACCTACACTTCTGGGGTCCGTATCCCTCTATTCCCATCCTATTCATGTATTTGTCAAGCCGTCCCTTAAATGTCATTATCGTATCTGCTTCCCCCACCACCTCCGGCAGCGAGTTCCAGGCACCCACTACCCTCTGTGTTAAAAAAAAAAAACCCTTCGCACATCTCTAAACTTTGCCCTTAGCACCTTAAACCTATGTCCCCTGGTAATTGACTCTTCCACCCTGGGAAAAAGCTTCTTACTATCCACTCTGTCCGTGCCCCTCATAATTTTATAGACTTTGGAACCTCACCAGCCTGACGGAGGAAGTTAAAAAGGACCTGCAAAGATGGAACACACTCCCGCTCTCCCTCGCGGGGAGAGTCCAGACGATCAAAATGAACGTACTGCCCAGGTTCCTTTTCCTGTTTAGATCCATTCCGATCTACATCCCCAAGGCCTTTTTCAAAGCGCTGGACAAACATATCATGGCGTTCGTATGGGGGGGTAAAAATGCTAGGATCCCAAAGAAGGTCATACAAAAAACAAAATCCAGGGGGGGGCTAGCCCTCCCGAATCTACAATTCTACCACTGGGCGGCAACAGCCGAGCGAGTAAGGGGATGGATCCAGGAGCCAGAAGCCGAGTGGGTGCGTGCGGAGGAGGCCTCCTGCATGGGAACCTCCCTCCGGGCCCTCGCCACGGCAGCACTCCCATCCCCACCCAAAAAACACTCCACCAGCCCAGTGGTGACAGCCACCCTCCAATCCTGGAACCAACTGCGGCAGCAATTTGGCCTGTACAAAATGTCGGACAAGGCTCCCATCTGCAACAACCATAGGTTCAAACCAGCACTGACCGACGCCACCTTCAAAAGGTGGAGGCAGGACGGGGGGACACTGACAGTCAGGGACCTATACACGGACGACAGGATCGCAACACTGGACGAACTGACAGAGAAATTTCAGCTAGCTGGGGGGAACGAGCTACGGTACCTGCAGCTCAAAAACTTCCTACGAAAGGGGACAAGGACGTACCCACAACCGCCACGACAGACACTATTGGAAGACCTACTGGACGCAAGTATCCTAGAGAAAGGGAACTGTAGTGACATGTATGACCGACTGGTAGACAGGGACGACACCGTACTGGACGCAACAAGAAGGAAATGGGAGGACGACCTGGGGATGGAGATAGGGTGGGGACTCTGGAGCGAAGCACTGCATAGGGTCAACTCCACCTCCACGTGCGCAAGGCTCAGCCTGACGCAACTAAAAGTGGTACATAGAGCCCACTTAACGAGAAACCGTATGAGTAGGTTCTTCCCGGAGGTGGAGGACAAATGTGAGCGGTGCCAGAGAGGCCCGGCCAACCACGCCCACATGTTCTGGTCTTGCCCCAGACTTGTGGAGTACTGGACAGCCTTCTTCGAGGCTATGTCCAAAGTGGTGGGGGTGAGGGTGGAGCCATGCCCGATAGTGGCGGTCTTCGGGGTTTCAGACCAGCCAGACCTATTCCTGGGGAGGAGGGCGGACGCCCTTGCCTTTGCCTCCCTGATTGCCCGCCGTAGAATCCTGTTTGGCTGGCGGTCAGCAGCAGCACCCAGAGCTGCAGACTGGCTGTCCGACCTCTCGGAATCTCTCCAAATGGAGAAAATCAAATTCGCCATCCGAGGGTCGGACGACGGCTTCCACAGAACGTGGGAGCCATTCATGCAACTGTTCCGGGACCTGTTTGTGGCCAACGTACATGAGGAAGAATAGTCGGGTGGCCAAGAACCAGGGGAAAATGGGCGGGAATCGGGGGAAGGTAGCAGGGGGGAGGGGGGAGGGGGGGGGGGGCTACGTTCTCCCAGTGTCTGTGTGGGTTTCCTCCGGGTGCTCCGGTTTCCTTCCGCAGTCCAAAGATGTGCTGGTTAGGTGGATTGGCCATGCTACATTGTCCCTTAGAGACGGCGAGGTACCCTAGGGTCCCGAGAGACACTTGCTGGAAGAGCTAATAAACACGAACAGTAAAGAGAGAGGGAAACTGTAGAACATCTATGGACAGTTGCTAGAAAGGGCACGAACACCACTGGATGCAACCAGGTGAAAACGCGGGGACAAACCTGGGACGGAAGTGGGTTGGGGACTATGGAGCAAAGCACTGAGCAGGGCCAACTCCACCTCCTCCTGTGCTAGTCTAAGCCTCATGCAGTTTAAAGTGGTGCACAGAGCCCACCTGACTGGAACCCGGATGAGCAGGTTCTTCCCGGAAGTGGAGGATAAATGCGAATAGTGCCAGAGAGGCCCAACCAAGCCCACGTGTTTTGGACCTGCCCCAGACTTGTCCAGTTCTGGACAGCCTTCTCTGTCACACCCAGGGCGAATGTTGGTACCAGACTATCAACGGGGAAGGGAAGTGAGGGGGTGAGAGCAGACGGAGAGAATGTAAGTAAAAATTTGTAAGTCAGAAACATCACTCCATGTAAATACCAGGTGCTCTACTTGTTAAGTTATTATTCTGTAAAAACTGAAAAATGTCAATAAAAATATCTTATTTTAAATTGCACCTTAGGGTGGGGTACAGGAATAGGGTGGGGGAATTGAGCCTAGGTAGGTTGGTCTTTCGAAAGGTCGGTGCTGACTGGATGGGCTGAATGGCCTCATTCTGCACTGTAGGGATTCTATGATTATATGCCGTATGCCTTCTTCGCTACCTTTTCCACCTGCATTGCCACTTTTAGTGACCTGTGGCCCTGTACACCCAGATCCCTCTGCCTGTCAATACTGTATATTTCCCACCTGTATTAGACCTTTCAAAGTGCATTGCCTCACATTTATCTGAATTAAACTCCATCTGCCATCTCACCACCCAAGTCTCCAACCGATCTATATCCTGCTGCATCCTCTGGCGGTCCTCATCACTATCTGCAGTTCCACTAAGCTTGTCGTCAGCAAACCTACTAATCAGACCAGTTACATTTTCCTCCAAATCACTTACATATACTACAAAGAGCTACAGTCCCAGCACTGATCCATGAGAAACCCCACAATCCACAGTCCTCCATTTATTAAAGCATCCTTCCACTGCTACCCACTGTCTTCTAGCCAGTTCTGTATCGATCTTGCCCGCTCACCCCCGCTCCCATGTGACTTTACCTTCTGCATCAGTCTGCCATGAGGGACCTTGTCAAAGGCCTTACTGAAGTCCATGCAGACAACATCAATAATGTTCTTCACTTCCTCGAAAAACTCGATCAAGTTAGTGAGACGTGACCTCCTTTACAAAACCATGCTGCCCCTCGCTAATACGTCCACTTGCTTCCAAATGGGAGTAAATACCTGTCTCGAAGAATCCTCTCCAATAATTTCCCTACCACTGAGGTAAGTCTCACCGGCCTGTAATTTCCTGGATTATCCTTGCTACTCTTCTTAAACAAGGGAGCAATATTAGCTATTCTCCACTCACCTGTAGCCAATGAGGATACAATGATTTCTGTCAAGACCTCAGCAATTTCCTCCCTTGGCTCCCTCAGTGATCTGGGGTACATCCCATCAGGTCCTGGGGACTTATCTACCTTAATATTTTTCAAGACACCCAACGGCATCTCCTTTTTTGATCTCAATGTGACCCAGACTATCTACACATCCTTCCCCAGACTCATCATCCACCCATTCCTTCTCGTTGGTGAATACTGATGCAAGATACTCATATAGTACCGCGACCATTTTCTCTGGCTCCACACATAGATTCCCTCCCCTGTCCTCGAGTGGGCCAACCCTTTCCCTGGCTACCCTCTTGCTCTTTATATACGTATAAAAAGCCTTGGGATTTTCCTTAATCCCAATCTCCAATTACTTTTCGTGACCCATTTTAGCTCTTGATTCCTTGCTCAAGTTCCTTCCTACTTTCCGTATATTCCTCATGGACTTCTCTGTTCCCAGCCTTCTAGCCCTTGCAAATGCTTCCTTTTTCTTTTGGACTAGACTCACAATATCCCTCGTTATCCAAGGTTCCCCAAACTTGCCATACTTATCCTTCTTCCTCACAGAAACATGTCGGTCCTGAGTTCCTATCAACTGACATTTGAAAGCCTCCCACATGCCACATGTTGATTTACCCTCAAACATCAGCCCCAATCTAGATTCTTCAATTCCTGCCTAATAGTGTTATAATTAGTCTTCCCCCAATTTAGCACCTATGCCCATGGACTAATCATCTTTATCAGAGATAGGCCAGATATTCTGTCTTATCTCCATTACATATAATATAGCACAGAAACAGTCCGCTTGGCCTGCTCCAATTTATGCTCTACTTGAGTCTCCATTTTTCCTCATTTAAGGCTTCCATCATAACCCTTCATTCCCTTCTTCATATTCCTGCCTGACTTTCCCTTAAGTGTATCTATTTATTCGCGTCAAACACTCCTGTTAGCTAGTTCCACATTCTGACTGTTCTTTGAGCAATTACGTTTCTTCTCCACTCCCTACTGGATTTCTTGGTGACCATCTCATATGGACAACCTCTAGTTATGATCTTGCCCACATTCTCTCCAAATACACTCCACCGGAACCTTTCATATTTTAAAAACCCTTATTCGGTCACCCCTCAAGTCTTTCTTTTCAAGAAAGGTTCTGTTCATTGTTTCCTGATATATATACCAACACATTTCTGGACTCGTCCTTGTAAATCATCTCTCTATGCTCTCTGGTGTCTAACCAAGGTTCAGTACATGTTTCGTATTAAGTTCTCTGCCTTCCGATTCCCGCCTTCAAGAAATAAAGCCTAATACTTGGTTTGCTTTTTTTATGAAACACTTTTACTGCTTGGTGTAGTTGTACTCTGGGATTCCTTTGTTCCTCTGTCGCATTGAGGCTTGCACTTTCCAAGTAATAAATTACTTCCCTATTTTTCCCACCAGGGTGGACGACCTCACATTTATCTGTGTTGAAATTCATTTGCAAATTATTTGACTATTCTGCAAATGTATTGATGTCCTCCGTAATTTGTTGCAGTGTTGTTCAGCATTGACTGCCTCCCTCCCCCACACACACCAATTTGATGTAATTTGAAAATTTAGAAATTGTGTATTAAGATTCCAGAGCCCAAATAGTTACCGTAAATTGTGAACAGCAATATTGATCCTTGTGCAGTCCAAAGACGTGCAGATTAGGTGGATTGGCCATGATAAATTTCCCTTTAGTGACCAAAAAGGTCAGGAGGGGTTATTGGGTTACGGGGATAGGGTGGAAGTGAGGGCTAAAGTGGATTGGTGCAGACTCGCTGGGCCGAATGGCCTCCTTCTACACTGTATGTTCTATTTTCTAATAAAAGCAAATTACTGCGGATGCTGGAATCTGAAACGAAAGGGAAAATGCTGGAAAATCTCAGCAAGTCTGGCAGCATCTGTAGGGAGAGAAAAGAGCTAACATTTCCAGTCCGATGACTCTTTGTCTATGTCTATTACTTGCCAACTTCTGCCACTCTGAACAACTACCCTTTCTGCCTTGAAACCAGCTACAGCCCATTCTGCCACCCTGACTCCACATTCTGTGATCTTATTCATGAGTCTGTTGTGGGACACTTTATTGAAGGCCTTTGGAAAATCAAAATTAAATCAGTCTATTGCATTACTCTCTCTGTTCTCTCATCAGAGATAGTCAGGTTGGTCAAGCATGATTTTTCATTTAGAAATGCATGCTGTCTATTCATTATATCATTACATCGTTTTCTTTTTTTAAAATAATTTTTATTGGAATTTTTTTACAGAAAATATAAAATATAACAACAAACAATGAAATGCAACAAAATAACCCATAACAACTGTAACACCCCCAGACCGTATCAACGCATGTATCATATCCCCCCCAACCCCAACAAGAGAACTTAAAAATAAATTAAAATTAAATAAACAAACATAGTCATTGTCCCTCCCCTTCCCCCCCCCCTCCCCCCCGGGTTGCTGCTGCTGCTGTCCCAGTACCCTATCGTTGAGCCAGAAAGTCGAGGAAAGGTTGCCACCGCCGAAAGAACCCTTGTACTGATCCTCTCGGGGCGAATTTGACCTTCTCTAGCTTAATAAAACCCGTCATGTCATTGATCCAGGTCTCCACGCTTGGGGGCCTCGCATCCTTCCATTGTAGCAAAATCCTTCGCTGGGACGCAAAGGCCAGCACACCGGCCTCTTTCGCCTCCTGCACTCCCGGCTCCACCCCAACCCCAAAAATCGCGAGTCCCCATCCTGGCTTGACCCTGGATCCCACCACCCTTGACACCGTCCTCGCCACCCCCTTCTAGAACTCCTCCAGTGCCGGGCATGCCCAGAACATATGGGCATGGTTCGCTGGACTCCCCGAGCACCTGACACACCTGTCTTCACCCCCAAAGAACCTACTCATCCTCGTCCCAGTCATGTGGGCCCGGTGCAGCACCTTGAATTGGATGAGGCTAAGCCGCGCACACGAGGAGGAAGAATTAACCCTCTCCAGGGCATCAGCCCATGTCCCGTCCTCGATCTGTTCCCCCAGTTCCCCCTCCCACTTAGTTTTCAGCTCCTCTACTGACGCCTCCTCCACCTCTTGCATAACCTTGTAGATATCAGATATCTTCCCCTCTCCGACCCAGACCCCCAAAAGCACCCTGTCACTCACCCTCTTCGCGGGAAGCGAAGGGAATCCCTCCACCTGCCGTCTAGCAAATGCCTTTACCTGCAGATACCTGAACATGTTTCCCTGGGGGAGCCCAAATTTCTCCTCCAACTCCCCCAGGCTCGCAAACGTCCCATCAATAAACAGGTCCCTCAGCTGTCTGATGCCCGCTCTATGCCAACCCTGAAATCCCCCATCCATGTTCCCGGGACGAACCTATGGTTCCCCCTTAATGGAGCCTCCATCGAGCCCCCCACTTCTCCCCTATGTCGCCTCCACTGCCCCCAAATCTTGAGGGTAGCCGCCACTACCGGACTCGTGGTATACCTGGTAGGAGGGAGCGGCCACGGCGCCGTTACCAGGGCCCCCAGGCTTGTATCTCCACAGGACGCCCTCTCCATCCGTTTCCATGCTGCCCCCTCCCCCTCCATTACCCACTTGCGCACCATCGACACATAGGCCGCCCAGTAGTACCCCGAGAGTTTGGGTAATGCCAGCCCCCCCATCTCTACCCAGCTCCAAGAAGACTCTCTTCACCCTCGGGGTCCCATGCGCCCAAACAAAGCTCATGATGCTGCTAGTCACCCTTCTAAAAAAGGCCCTAGGGATAAAGATGGGCAAACACTGGAAGAGGAACAAGAACCTCGGGAGAACCGTCATTTTGACGGACTGCACTCTACCCGCCAACGATAGCGGCACCATGTCCCACCTTTCAAATTCCTCCTCCATCTGCTCCACCAGCCTGGTAAAATTAAGCTTATGGAGAGTCCCCCAACTCCTGGCCACCTGCACCCCCAGATATCTGAAACTCTTCACTGCCCTCTTAAACGGGAGCCTCCCAATTCCCCCCTCCTGATCTCCCGGGTGTACTACAAATACCTCGCTCTTGCCTAAATTTAACTTATAGCCCGAGAAGCCCCCAAATTCCGCTAACAGCTCCATCACCCCCGGCATTCCCCCTACTAGGTCCGCCACATACAACAGCAGGTCGTCCGCATACAGCGATACCCGATGTTCCTCCCCACCCCGCACCAGACCCCTCCATCTCCCTGACTCCCTCAACGCCATAGCCAGAGGTTCAATCGCCAGTGCAAAGAGCAAGGGGGACAGTTGGCACCCCTGCCTGGTCCCATGGTAGAGCCTAAAGTACTCCGATCTCCTTCCATTTGTAACTACACTCGCCATCGGAGCCGCGTAGAGCAGCCTCACCCATTTGATGAATCCCTCCCTAAATCCGAACCGCTCCAACACCTGCCACAGGTACCCCCACTCAACTGTATCAAATGCTTTCTCTGCATCCAGCGCCACCACTATCTCCGCCTCCCCCTCCACTGCCGGCATCATGATAACATTTAGCAGTCTCCGCACATTCGTGTTGAGCTGCCGTCCCTTGACAAATCTGTCTGATCTTCGTGTATCACCCCTGGCACACAAGCCAGGATCTTCGCCAGCAACTTGGCGTCAACATTGAGGACGAGATAGGCCTGTATGATCCACACTGCAAGGGGTCCTTATCCCGCTTTAAGATCAGAGAGATCAGTGCCCGCGACATCGTCGGGGGAAAAGCCCCACCCCCAATGCCTCATTGAAGGCTCGCGCCAACAGGGGGCCCACCAGATCCGCATACTTTTTATAAAATTCCACCGGGAACCCGTCCGGCCCCGGGGCCTTACCTGACTGCATTTGTCCAATCCCCCTGACTAGCTCCTCCAACTCTATCGGCGCCCCCAGCCCGTCTACCAGCTCCTCTTGAACCCTTGGGAAACATAGCCTGTTCATGAAGCTCTCCATCCCCCCTCTCCCCATCGGAGGTTCCGACCGGTACAGTTCCTCGTAGAAGTCCCTAAAGACCCCATTTACTTCTGTCCCCTTCTGCACTACATTCCCACCCCCATCCGTCACTCCACCAATTTCCCTAGCCGCATCTCGCCTACGGAGCTGATGCGCCAACATCCTGCTCGCCTTCTCCCCATACTCGTATACCGCGCCCTGCGCCCTCCTCCACTGTGTCTCCGCCTTTCTGGTGGTCAACAAGTCAAATTTGGCCTGCAGACTACGCCGTTCCCCCAGCAACCCCTCCTCCGGTGCCTCCGCGTATCTCCTGTCCACATCCAGGAGCTCCCCCACCAGTCTCTCCCTCTCCTTCCTCTCCCTCCTTTCCCTATGGGCCCGGATGGTGATCAGCTCCCCCGGATCACTGCTTTCAGAGCCTCCCAGACCATCCCCACCCGGACCTCCCCCGTGTCATTGGTATCAAGATACCCCTCAATACTTCTCCGGACCCTCCTACACATCTCCTCATCAGCCCAATACTTCTCCGGACCCTCCTACACACCTCCTCATCAGCCATTACACCGTTTTCTAACAAATTATTAAATATATGTAGTAATGCCTCTGCTATCTCTTCCCTAGTTTCTTTTAAAAGTTATGGATGCAATCCATCATAACATGGACTTTATTCACTTTTGAGTTTGTTTACTTTATTTCAGTACATTCCCTTTTTTTATTTTAAATACACTTGTCTCATTGCTCATCGCATTATTCAATGTCATATTTACCTGTTCTATCCCCTTGCTAAATACCAGAGTGAAATAATTATTTAATATTTCTGCCTTTTCTCTCTCGTTAACTTATATTATCCTGCCTGCCCGTTAATGGTCCTATTCTCATAGTATTGTTTTTATTGATGTGCCTGTAAAATATTTTACTATTTTGCTTTATGTTCCTTGATCATTTAAATTCATA
Source organism: Scyliorhinus canicula (assembly GCF_902713615.1). Classification (NCBI taxonomy): domain Eukaryota; kingdom Metazoa; phylum Chordata; class Chondrichthyes; order Carcharhiniformes; family Scyliorhinidae; genus Scyliorhinus; species Scyliorhinus canicula. The sequence goes on from NC_052147.1 coordinate 8,937,800, forward strand.
GCTCCTCTTCACCTTCCTGATTGGTTTTTTGACTTCTCTCCTAATGTCTTCATTTTCTCTCTTGTATCACCCTTGTTGTGTACAATGGATGCCCCTTTCTTAACTCTTGAGTTGTTTCCTTATGTCTGCACTTATCATTTGGGGTAGCACGGTTACTTCACAGCGCCAGGGTCCCAGGTTTGATTCTCGGCTTGCGTCGCTGTCTGTGTGGAGTTTGCATGTTCTCCCCGTATCTGCGTGGGTTTCCTCCGGGTGCTCCGGTTTCCTCCCACAGTCCAAAGATGTGCAGGTTAGGTGGATTGGCCATGCTAAATTGCCCTTAGTGTCCAAAAACGAACGGTTTGGTGGGGTTGCGGGGTTAGGACGGAGGTGTGGGCTTGGTTAGGATGGTCTTTCCAAGGGCCGGTACAGACTCTGTGTCAAATGGCCTCCTTCTGCACAGTAAATTCGATGATTCAATGAAATTCCATTGGTGTTTAACTTCTTTCCTTTTACCTAGCCCCTCAAAGTCAGCTATACGCCAATCTATTAACCTGCTTTTCGTCAAACTTACGTCCTTCTCTATCATCATCTTGAAGCATATAATATTCTGTTCACTCTTCCCTTTTCCTGAGTACCTAAATAAATCACTTTACTAAATAATTTTCCCTAAAGAAACTTCCCGATCATTTCTTCCCTTCCATTTTGTTTTCATTGTCAACATGCACGGCTGGTAGTAGCCTTGGGTCAGATGTTCAAGCCACAATCCAGGACTTCAGCTCTTATTCTAATCTGACATTTAAGTATATTAATGATGAACTGTTGAGCTTTCAACTCAATATCGTTTCCGTCACCAAGAGCAGCATCAAGGTTAGCACTGCTGCCCCGCAACGTCAGGGACCCGGTTTCAATTCCGGTCTCGGGTGACTGTGTGAAGTTTGCACTTTCCCCCTGTGTCAGTGTGAGTTTCCTCCGGGTGCTCCAGTTTCCTTCCACTGACCAAAGATGTGCGGTTAGGTGGGGTCACAGGGATAAGGCGTGGGAGTGAGTCTGGGTAGGGTGCTTTTTCCGAGGGTCAGTGCAGATTTGATGGGCCAAGTAGCCTCCTTCTGCAGTGTAGGAATTCTGTCCGCCTCCCTAATATTGCCCATCTCTGACCATGCCTCAGCCCATCTGCTGCCTAACCCTCATCATCTATTTTGTTACCTCCAGGCTCGACTGTTCCAACGACCTCCCACCTTTCAGAAGTACAAGCTCTTCCAAAACTCATCTGCCATATCCTAACTCAAACCAGTCCCATCCATCCATGTCCCTCTGCTTGCAGATCAGCATTGGCTCACAGTACACAAAGCATCTCTCAATGAATTAGCCTCGTATTCAAATCCCTCGATGAGGCCTTGTTCTTTCCCTTTCTGTGTAATTCCCTCCAGCCCCACAACCCTGCAAGAACTCTGCACTCTCCCAATTCCGCCCTCTTGCCCATCCCATACTTCCTTCACATTATGATTGTGATTATGTCATCAGATATCTAGGCCTTAAGCTCTTGAACCCCTTATCTAAATTTCTCCACCCTCCCTCCTTGTTTACGAACCACCTTGAAACCAAACCACAAACGAGATATTAGTCATTTGTATTAAGGCTTTATACTTTGGAGCACTTTAATACACAAAAGATGAAATAGAAATGCAAGTTGACATTGTTGAACCATCAAGAGCAGCTGTCAAAGTAATTTTCAAAAAGAACTGCTCTTTAACCTTTTCTTTTAGATCGTTCAACAGGTGTCTAGTAATCAAGTCGCCAAAGCTATAGTGGTTGGCAATGAGAGTTCTTTTAAAGATTATAGTGGAAATCTGCAGGTGTTGAGTTGTCATCAGCTTGTTATATCTACAGTGCGGTGCAGATAGTATTAACTTCAGGGTTTGAGTGATGGGGCTATTGGGGCGATTATATTCATTGTGGAAATTAAGAAGTTTTGTCTCGGACAGGAATTCAGCATTTGCTTCAGAATTGATCAGCACCTGCTAACAGATGCCCCTCTTATAGAAAGAACAGCAGGCTTGTATTCTCAAGAATAGTTTTAATTATGTTGTATACATGTATAAACCCTGAGACTGGCTTCTCACTAATTCACCTTCCAACCATCTGGCATATCTGTTTGTTTCTACCTTATCTTTTACATGCACGCACAAACATTCTCTTCCTTTCTCACTCACTCACTCTTCTCTCTCTCTCAAGAATATGTAGAATGCCAAGCAGCCTATCGGCTCCACAAAGTGCCAATCATTCAGTCATGCTGTCTTTCCTGATGATCCCCTGCCAATCATGTTGAAAGGAATGAAGCATTTTTTAAAATTTAACTCCCTGAACTTTTTTTTTAAATTTAGAGTACCCAATTATTTTTTTCCAATTAAGGGGCAATTTAGCGTGACCAATTTACCTACCCTGAACATCTGTGGGTTGTGGGGCTGAAACACACGCAGACACGGGGAGAATGTGCAAACTCCACACAGATAGTGACCTGGAGCCGGGATCGAACCCGGGTCCTCAGTGCTGTAGGTAGCAGTGCCAACCACTACGCCACCGTACCGCCCCAACTCCCTGAACAATTTAGCAAGTTTGCTTGGCAGATGAATTTTATGACTTCCATATGAATTTTGCATCTCTGATAGAATCATTTCCGTCTTCTGAGATTAACTTTTTCATTTAGAATATTGCCTCTTTCATTACTAGATCTCAACCAATGAAAATTGGATGTTAGAAGCAATGGACAGGGGTAGAGGTCAAATAAACATTTAAACAGCCATTTGAGGTTTTCTTTTTAAATTTAGAGTGCCCAATTCATTTTTCCAATTAAGGAGCAATTTAGTGTGGCCAATTCCCCTACCCTGCACATCTTTGGGTTGTTGGGGCAAAACCCACGCAAACACGGGGAGAATGCGCAAACTCCATACGGAGCCGGGATCAATCCTGGGACCTCGGCACCGTGAGGCAGCAGCACTAACCACTGCGCCACCGTGCTGCCCGCAATTTGAGATTGTATAGTGACATTAACATCATGCGGCAGTGCTGACTCAATGGGCTGAAGGGCCTTTTCTGCACTGTATTTTTCTGAGATCGTTAAAACACTTCATAGAACTGTTAAAAGAATTACCATGAGCCACCTAAGGACAGAGGTAGTCTTTAAGGAGCATCTGAAAGGAGAGAGGCAGGGAGGTGTAGGGAGCGAATTCAAGAGCCAATGGCCATCAATGGTGGAGAGCGTTTAAAATTGGGGGGAGGTAAAAGGCCAGAATGGAAGGAGCGCAGATTTCTGAGGGTTGATTGGCAGCAAATTCTTTAAGACCAAGTTAAAATGAGAGATAGGTTAAACACAAATACCTTTTGTCTTTATTTTTATAACTTTTATGAAAACATTTGATTTTGGGTGTTGTTAATAATCCATATAAAGTAACTAAAATTGTGTTGATGTTTGTAAAAAGTAGTTACTCTAATACAGAAGTGGCGTTTCAATCTCACTGTTATTGAGTTGAAAGCAACACCAAAATAATGCCTGGCCAACAGGCTGTACAGTATCTCGGAGCCAACCACAGGATCCTGATGGGGCTTTGACACCTGGTTAGTGCAGATGATGGCAGGTTCACGTTACACTCAACTGCATCTCTGAGTGTAAAACAATCTGAAGATTAGTGAGCCAATGGCATTAGAACTGCTCAAACAAGTGCTTTTGGATGTCCTTGAGGTTGCAAATGATACTACATAAATGCAAGATCGTTCTTTCTAACTTTGGATAAAACCAATAAAGGATACAAATGACAGATTCTTCAGTCTGGACTATTGCTGCAGTTAACCAAATAACTTTATCGCAAAGGAGAAGGCCATTTCTGCTTCTCCTCTTTCACCCTATAAAACTTTTCGTTCTCAAATATTCATTGAGCTCTCTATCGCTGTTTCTGGTTATCCTAACCACCAAGCAGGAAAATGGAGGTCAGGACACAATCCGATCAACCGTGGTCTTATTAAATTGTGGAGTAGGTTCGAGGGACCGAATGGCCTAACTCCTCATGTTTTTCATGTCTTGATACCTCTCTTGTTTTTAAGGCCCTACATGAAATTAGTTTGGTCAAGTGTCAAAGTGTCAAACAGAGTTCCTCCTGGACTGGGGCTGCCCAGCTCCTCTGTTTCAAACTTACTCCGGGGCGCCCAAGGTGATTAGTTTGAATGAGAAATGCAACAGTGTCACAGTGTTGTCCACGTCAGGGCAGAAATGGCGGAGGTTTAGTGTAGCACAAAGGGTTAATAGTTATCGTGATGTGTATCAGGGGCAGCACGGTGGCCTTGTGGATAGCACAATTGCTTCACAGCTCCAGGGTCCCAGGTTCGATTCCCGGCTTGGGTCACTGTCTGTGTGGAGTCTGCGCATCCTCCCCGTGTGTACGTGGGTTTCCTCCGGGTGCTCCGGTTTCCTCCCACAGACTAAAGATGTGCAGGTTAGGTGGATTGGCCATGATAAATTGCCCTTAGTGTCCAAAATTGCCCTTAGTGTTGGGTGGGGTTACTGGGTTATGGGGATAAGGTGGAGGTGTTGACCTTGGGTAGGGTGCTCTTTCCAAGAGCCGGTGCAGACTCGATGGGCCGAATGGCCTCCTTCTGCACTGTAAATTCTATGAGATAATCATGATGTAAGAATGACATCAGCAGTCATGAGCTAGTGCTAGTGACTCTGGAGGGCAGTGAAATAGTCTGTACATGGATCTTGGTTGTTTATTTATAAATTCCTTAATAAAAATATATTTTTTTAAAATAAATAGTCTGTACGTAAGAGAGATGTACTTGACCACTAATTCATCATGAATATAATATAAATAAAGCAGTTTTGAAGTAACCTACCTGATTCTGACCCGAGTGACTCATGAGTAGAGGGGAAACTATCCCAATATTAATGAGTCTATGAGAGGAACTACCTAACTTTCTGTCTATATCTAAGCACACTGTCCCTGACTTGGGAGTGCCCGAGTGTCTGAAATCAAAAGTTTTTCATTGTCCACCAGTAACTTCAATAAGGAAGTGGAGGACAGATTTAACAGTCACTCTAGTGAAAGGGATTTAACCACTGGCTGCAGTAACTGCTCACTAAACAGGAAGACCAACAAAGTATGTAGCCAAGTGGAGTTAATAGACAGTTGTGGGTTCAAGTTCCCAGAGGAGGAAATGGTGATGGAGTAGCAATGTCACTGGACTTGTAGTCAAGAGGCCCAGGCTAATATCCTGCAGACACGGGTTCATGGCAGCTGGGTGGAATTTAAATTCGATTCATAAATCTGGAATTGAAAGCTACTCTCAGTAATGGTGACCACGAATCATTCATTGATTGTTGTAAAACCCCATCTGGATCACTAATGCCCTTTACCTAGTCTGGCCTACATGTGGTTGACTCTTAACTACCCTCTGAAAATGTCTTCCCAAATCAAGGGCATTTAGGGATGGGCAAATGGTCTCCCTGTCAGTAAGACCCAGACCCCATAAAATAATAAATAAAGATCTCCTAAGCCAACACTCCAGTGTATGGGACTGTTGTACTGTCAAAAGGACTGTTTTTTGGCGAAGATGTTACACTGAAGTCCTATCTCCCTTCTCAGGTGGACATACCATTCCCTCAACCAACATCATGGAAAAAAAACACATTGTCAGGTCATATTTGTATTGCTGTTGTGGAATCTTGCTATGCGGTATGCAAATTGGCTGCCATGTTCCCCACATCACAACAGTGACTATACTTCCAAAACAATATTTCACTGACGGAAGCACAGATATCCTGAGGCTGTGAAAGGCGCTATATCAACAAATCAGTACAAATCGCAAATCTGTCTGTCTGTCTTGTACCACACTGAACATGTTAACGGTTTATCTCACCATCTTCTTAGCATCGAACAACATAATGCAGTTAACGCCGTTTACGATATTGTGGTGAATTTTAAAATCTGTTACAGTGATTCAGGGAGAGGGAGCAGCTTACTGGACAGAGTCATAGCTGACAGGCGGAACCTTAACACCATCTCTCTGCCCGATTTCAGCGATCCTGAGACAGGTAAATGTCATCTTCTGTCATTTGTAATCATTATCATCTTGGTCTGGATGCGCTACACGGATATGTTGCTAATTTAAAAGTTCACTCCGTTGTCCAGATCCATCACCTCTGCGGTTTGCTATATGGTTGGGAGACGCTGCAGCAGGAGGCAAATCCCTCATGTAGATGATCGGAGCCCAGGGTCAATATGGTGTGAGCTCCCATAGTGAGCAATATGATAGAATGAATACATACATTAAATAGACAAGTCCCCTATGTACTGATCTTGATGCATTTAAAATTGTTCTGTTTGGAGTCAGGAAATTTGGAGCAATTACTTTGAGATAGAAACTCTTTTCATATCACATAGAACTTACAGTAACTTGGATCAGTCCAACAGGGTCAGTGCCATTTTTTATGCTCCATACAAATCTCCTCTCACCTAATATATCTCACCAATCAGCACACCCTTTTCCCTTTGTGTGTTATATTGTTTGAATTCAGGTTTCAGAGACTTGGCCATGTGTTGGCTCCCAGATGCTAAATCCCTGTCTCTGAAGGTAAAATTGGGTTTGGCTCTGGGTTATAGAAAGTGGATTTCACAACCCAACTGGAAACTGAAAGGAACAATTTAAATGCTTATTAAGTGCAAAATAAATTAGGTTTTTTTAATAGGTCAGTTTATACATGTGGAAGCAACCTCCAAGTTTGCTTTTTTGTTAACCTGTTAAGTGTCCCTATAAAATGCATAACTCCAATCCAAGTAAATCCTCTACAATGCAGAAGGAAGTCTTTGTGCCTGCACCAGTTCTTTGAAAGAGCTATCCAGTTAGTTCATTCCCTAGTTCCTCATCGCTCTGCAGCTTTTTTTTTCCTTTCTAAGTTTCTATCCAATTCTATTTTGAAAGTCAGCATTGAATCAAGTTCCGTTACCATTTGAGGCAGAGCCTTCCATATCATTGTAACTCACTGGTACCATTCTGGTAAATGTTCTCTGTGCCCTCTTCAAGGTGATCTTTTTGTCAATCTTTCTGGTGTCAGCCCTTGGGAGAGCGATTATATTCAAAAATGAACATTTCTGCATCTGAGACATTGACTAGTAGTAATTCAACTGCCCACAATACTTCCAAGATCAGAATTCAGCATGAGGATCAGACCAGGAGCCTTCCTGGACTATGTGGCACAGTTCCACACTAAACCATCAACGACCGACCATTGAAGAACTCTAATTAAAAGGTTTTAAGCAACAGGGTAGCACTTCATTTTCCACACTGGGAATCTTTAGGTGGGATTTTGCGGCCATTCCTGCTGGTGGGAACTTCCACTCCTGCCGTCTATAATGGGTTCCCAGCAGCAGGGTCACGCGAGCCACGCAAAACGCCATAGACGTTGGTGGGACCGGAAATTCTTACTGGCCGCTGCCTCCGGAGGTAGGAGGTAAAAGTTTGAATGTTACCTCTTGTTGCTACCGTTGCATAATTCTTTGTGAAGGATGCTGAATTTTGGTACTTGACGCTAGCTGACTTCTGCTCTCTTTGGCTTCCTGGTGTCTGGCGTCTTTCAAACCATTTATTGCCCATCCCTAGTTGCCCTTCAGAAGGTGGTGGTGAGTTGCCTCTTGATCCGCTGCAGTCCCTGTTTTGTAGGTACACCCACAGTGCTGTTGGGGACAGAGTTCCAGGAGTTTGACCCAGCAACAGTGAAGGAACAGCGATATATTTCCAAGTCAGGGTGGTGAGTGACTTGGTGGGAAACCTCCAGATGGTGGGTTTCCCAGGTATCTGCTGCTCTTGTCCTTCTAGATGGTAGCAGTCATGGGTTTGGAAGGTGCTGCCTTAAGGAACTTTGGTGAGTTTCTGCAGTGCATCTTGCAGATGGTACACATGGCTGCCAATGTTTGTTGGTGGTGGGGATTGAATGTTTGTGAAAGGGGGAGCAATTAAGCGGGATACTTTGTCCTAGATAGTGGCATGCTTCTTCAGTGTTTTTGGAGCAACACTCATCCCGGCAAGTGGAGATAATTGTGTGGTGCAAATGTAACTTGCCACTTGTCAGCCCAAGCATGGATATTGCCCGGGTCTTGCTGCATTTGGACATGAACTGCATCGTTATCTGAGGAGTTATGATTGGTGCTGAATATTGTGCAGTCATCTGTGAACATCCCCACTTCTGACCTTATGATGGAAGGGAGGTCGTGGAAGCAGCTAAAGATGGTTGGGCCGAAGACACTATCCTGAGGAACTCCTGCAGTGATATCTTGGAACTGAGATGATTGACCTCCAACCACCACAACCACCTTCCTTAGTGCCAGGTATGACTCCAACCAGCGGACGTTTTCCCCCTGATTCCCATTGACTCCAGTTTAGATAGGGCTCCTTGATACCATACTCGGTCAAAATCTGCCTCGCTGATCTTTTTCTGTGTGTGGAGGGGAAGGGCTGAGAGTGCCTGGTACTTCTTATCTCTATCTGTTTGATCTAAATTGAATTATTGTAGGGCATGTCTTTGACTTGTATAGAGTGTGTGTTTAAGCAGGGGTTTGGGGAAGTTGTATGGATGGGCTGATCACCTGGAATGTTAGATGGTGAAATGGGCGAGTGAAGAGGGTGCGTGTGTTCGCGCATTTGCGGGTTCTGAAGGCGGACGTAGTCATGCTGCAGGAGACGCACCTGAAAGTGGCAGGTTAGGTTGAGGAAGGGCTGGGTTAGTCAGGTCTTTCATCCGGGGCTTGACACTAAGACTAGTGGGGTTGCGATCCGGGTTAATAAAAGGGTTCAATTTGAGGCGGAGGGTACAGTTGCGGACGGGGGAGGCAGATTTGTTATGGTTAGGGGTAAGCTCGAAGGGGTGAGAGTAGTCTTGGTCAGTGTGTATGCCCCTAATTGGGACAATGTGGATTTTATCAGGAGGTTGCTAAGATCCCCAACTTAGACTCATAGAATTTACAGTGCAGAAGGAGGCCATTCGGCCCACTGAGTCTGCACCGGCTCTTGGAAAGAGCACCCTACCCAAGGTCAACACCTCCACCCTATCCCAATAACCCAGTAACCCCACCCAACACTAAGGGAAATTTTGGACACTAAGGGCAATTTATCATGGCCAATCCACCTAACCTGCACATCTTTGGACTGTGGGAGGAAACCGGAGCACCTGGAGGAAACCCATGCACACACGGGGAGAATGTGCAGACTCCGCACAGACAGTGACCCAAGCCGGAATCGAACCTGGGACCCTGGAGCTGTGAAGCCATTGTGCTATCCACAATGCTACAGTTCATACAAACTGATCATAGGTGGGGACTTTAACACAGTCCTGGACCCGAGCCTGGATCAGTCGTCTTCAAAAACGGGCATGTTGCCACGATGGCAAAGGAACTGAGAGGGTTCATGGAGCAAATATGGGGAGCTGATCTGTGGAGATTTAGCCGGCCGTCGGCGAGGGAGTTTTCATACTGCTCCCACGTCAGTAAGGTGTATTCCCGAATTGATTTCTTTGACATGAGTAGGGACTTGCTGGCCGGGATGGTGGGGGCAGAATATTCGGCAATTACCATATCGGACCATGCTCCGCACTGGGTAGACCTACGGATTTGTAAGGATAGCTTCCAGCGCCCACAATGGAGGTTGGATTGCTAGCAGACGAGGCGGTGTGTGAGAGACTCAGGAAATGCATGCAGAATCACCTGCAGGTAAATGATACCGGAGAAGTCTCAGCAGCGGTGCCCTGGGAGGCACTGAATGCAGTGGTGAGAGGGGAGCTGATCTCAATCCGGGCCCATAGGGACAGGGCAGAAACAGACCGACGGGTTCAGGAAATTGTACGGATGGACAGGAGCTATGCGGAGTCCATTGGCCAGAGTTACTCAGGAGTATGACTACATCAGGCTGTTGCTTGATTAGTCTGAGAGACAGCTCTCCCAACTTTGGCACAAGCCCCCAGATGCTAGTAAGGAGGACTTTGCAGGGTCGGCAGGGCTGGGTTTGCTGTTGTTGTTTTCAGTGCCTGGTCAATGCCGGGTGGCCCGTCTGGCTTCATTTCTTTTGTGTTTTTGTAATGGTTGAATACAACTGAGTGGCTTGCTCGACCATTTCAGAGGGCATTTGAGAGGAACCATATTGCTGTGGTCTGGAGTCACATGTAGGCCAGACTAGGTAAGGGTGGCAGATTCCCTTCCCTAAAGAACATTAGTGAACCAGATGGGTTTTTACGACAATGGTTTCATGCCAACCATTAGACTTTTAATTCCAGATTTTTTTTTATTGAGTTTAAATTCCACAGTGTGTCGTGGTGGGATTTGAACCTGGAACCCCAGATCATACCCTGGGTCTCTGAATTACTAGTCCAGCAATAATACCAGTATGCCACCACCTCCCTGTATTAAAAATCCCGGAGATGGATTGGTGGCACGGTGGCCCAGTGGTTAGCACTGCTGCCTACGACACTGAGGACCTGGGTTCGATCCCGGCCCCAGGTCTGTGTGGAGTTTGCAATTTTTCTCCCTGTGTCTCAGTGGGTTTTACCCCCACATCCCAAAGATGTGCAGGGCAGATGGATTGGCCAGGCTAAATTGCACCTTAATTGGAAAAAATGATTGGGTACTCTTTTTATAACGAAAAACCCTGAGATGGATCATCATAATTACAATGCAACCTTTTTAAAGTGAGGACAGATTGGTTCTTACATCGAGATAGTTTTCAAATTCCCCCTCTCCCCATCACTTTTGATTTACATTAAAAGATTTCTTAGACCAAGGTGCACTATTTGATAATCAGCTGCCCAGTATAATTAAAGGCGCTTGCAGCAGAATTATTACCTACATAAGTCATTGCACATGAAAGCAGTCTATTGGATATGAAGTATTTTGAAATGTGCTGTCTAAATACAAGTCTTTCTTTTCTCAATTCCACCTCTCTACACAACCTTCATCAAATCCCGGCCTCTGTGTTGTCACACTGCTTGTCCAACAGAAATGAGTCACAGCTTTCTGCAAACCTGTTGACTTCATTGCCTGTCTCAAACGCCCCTCTCTTGCCCGTGAATCTAACCTACTTCCTGGCCACTGTCCAAAGCTTAATTAGACCATTCACAGACGAAAAGCAAAACACAGCTGACACTGGAAATTTGAAGTGAAACAGAAAATGCTGGAAAAAAGACTTACTGCCTTGACAATCCTTTGGACCAAGAATCAAGTCTGGTGCCCCATATCCTCTGAATCATAAAGACCCTTACTTTAACTTCTCTAACATTGCCCATCTCCACACAGCCATGAGTGAACCCCTTATTCCTACCTCTGTCACTAAGTAAGCTAATCCAATGCTCTAATTGTTAATCCCCCTGCTCCCACACTCCATAACTTGCGACTTGGCCATTTGACTCGCCGCTTTTTATGGGATCTTGCTGTGCGGAAATAATTACAACAGTGACAATACTACATAGTATTTAACTGCAAATTGCTTTGGGACATTGTGAGGTAATGAAAGGCGCTACATAAACGCAAATTTTTATTTTCTTCCATTCGTGTTTGTCCGTATAATTACACTTCAGAAGTTATTCATTTGCGTGTGTTCTTCACTCATGGGTTGCAAGCGTCGCACTCAAAGTCAGCATTTGTTGCTCATCCCTCATTGCCCTCGAGAAGGTGATGGTGAGCTGTCTCCTTGATCTGCTGCAATCCACAGTCCTGCTGGGGAAGGATTTTGACCCAGTAGCAGTAAAGGAACAGCAATATAGTTCCATATCCAGATTCTGTGCGACTTGAAGGGAAACTTGCAGATGATTTTTTTAAAAATACATTTAGAGTACCCAATTCATTGTTTCCAATTAAGGGGCAATTAAGCGTGGCCAATCCACATACCTGCACATCTTTGGATTGTGGGGGGTGAAACCCACACAGACACGGGGAGAATGTGCAAACTCCATACGGACAGTGACCCAGAGCCGGGATCGAACCTGGGACCCTCGGCACCGTGAGGCAGCAGTGCTAACCACTGTGCCATGGAAATTTGCAGATGATGGTGTTCCCTAACATCTGCTCTTTTAATTCCAGATTGTTAAAAGTGATGTCAAAGGTGCCTTGGCGAGTTTATCTAGTAGTATATCTTGGAGCACTTGGAGTGTTCTCAGCCTCCCAAAGAACCACATGAATGAAAGCTTTTCCTTTGGTTTCTGCTGCAGTGCCTTTCCGGCCTCCACTATATATTGTCTGATTATTTGTCTTAATTGTCCCTGTACTTCAATCTTTCAGAACCACCTGTCAGAAAGAATCACTGCTTTAGCCATTGCCTTACCATTTCAACACATTCCAGTGAAACCCGCTGTGCTGCCAGCTTTCTAACAGTATTAATGATGAACTCAATATCCCTTCAGGTCTCGTGATACATTGCCTGCTAAATTGTCTTTACTGTCGTCCTCCTGTCATATCATTGTGAGCCTGATTCCTGTCCGGCTGAATTTCAGAGCCTACTAACTGCTGTCTCCTCTGAGAATTCTCCAGCTAAGCATCTCTACAATCTTTGAAAACTGAACTCCCAACAACTAAGCAAGAGAATTAGCAATCCGGTACAAACTAGATAAAAGGAAGAATGAAAATGGAAGGGGGAAAAAACATTGAAGGGTTAAAAGTAAGTATCTGAATCCAGTTTCCATGCTGAACACTGACGTACGCACTCACTCAAACACTGAGAAGCAGTCTCACATGTTCTTTCCCTCACATTGGGAACATAGGCCATTCAGCCCATCGAGCCTGCTCCACCATTCATTATGATCATGGCTGAGCATCCATTTCAATGGCTTTTACCCACACTATCTCCTTTATGTCATTGGCATTTAGAAATCTGTCAATCTGCTTTAAACATTTTCAATAATTGAGTGTCCACAGCCCTTTGGGTAAGAAAATGCCAAAGATTTGTAAGCCTCGGAGTAAAAAGAAAAATTCTCCTCATCTTAGTCCTAAGTGACTTCCCCTTATTTTGAAGTTGTGTGCCCTAATTCTAGACTCCCCACCCAGGCAAAACATCTGAACTGCATCTATCCTGTCTATTCCTTTAAGTATTGTGTAGGTTTCAATAAGATCACCATTCATTCTTCAAAACTCTAGAGGCGATAGTCCCAGTTTTCCTAATCTCTCTTCATTGGACAGCCGTGCCATCCCAGGAACAAGTATAGTCAATGTGTGTTGCACTGCCTCTATCGGAATAATATCCTTACTAAGGTAAGTAGAATCATAGAATTTTCAGTGCAGAAGGAGGCCATTCAGCCTATCGAGCCTGCACTAGCCCTTGGAAAGAGTACCCTACTTAAGCCCACACCTTCACCTGAGCCCCGTAACCCCACCCATCCTTTTTCCTTTTTGGACACTAAGGGCAATTTAGCATGACCAATCCACCTAACCTGCACATCTTTGGACTGTGGGAGGAAACCGAAGCACCCGGAGGAAACCCACACAGACACAGAGAGAAAGTGCAAGCTCCTCACATACAGTGACATGACCGTGATGGGTCTGATCTCAAACAATGATGAGTCAGAGTACAGGAGAGAGATAGAGAACTTAGTGGCCTGGTGTAACGACAACAATCTCTCCCTCAATATCAGCAAAACTAAGGAGCTGGTCACTGACTTCAGGAAGCGAAGTATTGTACACATCCTTGTCTGCATCAACAGTGCTATGGTGGAGATGGCTGGCAGCTTCAAATTCCTAGGTGTGCACATCAAAACTCTGGTGGTCCACCCACATCAGCGCTACGACCAAGAAAACACAGCAACTCCTATATTTCGACAGCAAACTGAGGAAATTTGGCATGCTGACACTGACCCTTACCAATTTTTACAGTTGCACCATAGAAAACATCCTATCACAACCTGGTATGGCAACTGCTTGGCCCAAGACCGTAAGAAACTGCAGAGTCGTGAACACAGCCCAGTTCATCACACGACCCCACCTCCCATTCATTGACTCTGTCTACACTCCCGCTGCCTTTGGAAAGAGGACAGTATAATCAAAGTCTCCTCCCAACCGGGTTATTCTCTCTTCCAACCTTTCCATTGGGCAGGAGGTACAGAAGTCTGAGAACACGCACTAACAGATTCAAACACAGCTTCTTCCCCGCTGTTATCAGACTCCTGAATGGCCCTCTTATGGACTGACCTGATCTCTCCACACATCTTATCTACTGAGTAGTACTACACTCCGTATGTTTCACCCAATGTCTGTGTTTATGTATTTACATTGTGTTTCTATCATATGTCCTATGTTTGATTTTTTTCCATCTGTGGAACGATCTGTCTGGATTGTGCACAGAACAATACTTTTCACTGTACCTCAGTACATGTGACAATAAATCAAATCCAAATGTGCGTAGTTCACTTCCATCCAGTTTAGGAGCTGCGGAGAATACCAGAGCCATTTGCCAGTCTCAGCAAGCTTACTGGTGGAGTGAAAGGAGTGAACCTTTGCAAGAGCCAGAGACACTTTCAGGAATGGCTCATGGTGTTGCCATTTAGATTGAGCAAGAAATGGAACCAATTGCACAAACGGGATTTTACAAACCGTGGTTCAGATTTGCTGGACTAAGTCAAGGAGATGTCATTAGTGTGGTTGCCGGGGGGGGGGGGGGGGGGGGGGGGGGGTGTTTGTGATGAGGTCTTTCACAAGCTCCAGCAAGAAACTTGAGTCGGTTTTGTTTGGCAATAACAGGAAGTTGACTTTTAGATTTGAGTCAGTTCTAAGAACAGAGTGCCCATTTTACAACCACTCAAAGCTGCTGTTAAACATAGGGTAATACGTTTACTGTTCAAACACTCCGATTGCTATCAACTGAAGCAATACTTTCCAGTATTTTTTTCTGTGCTTATTCCAAAGGGCATTTTTTTTTTTTTTTTTGCTGGATTAACAAGCACGGACACTGTGGGCATCTCATGTACCTTGGCTGTGAATGTCTGCAGGTAGTTAAGTCACTGCCTAGGTAAAGTCCAATTCTATCTATGCAAGTGTACTTTTCAAGGGATTGGGAGAGAGACGATGGAATGGTTTAACTTCACCTTCCCTTACCCATAGGAAACTAATGCTAATTGTAGCTGCTCTGTCTGAGATCAGATAAACCTGTACATACACAGGGAGTCAAACCTTTGCATCACATTGGTCTGCTTGGTTCAGATACTCACAATTGTTACCATACCCTGGGTTAGGGCGTGGTCAATTCCAGCCCCCCCCCCCCCCCCCCCCCCCCCCCCCCCGACCTGGAGTCGTAACACAATTGAATTAATAAATAATTCTTAGAAAGACACCCAAAGTCTTTGACCCTTGGCTGCCCAATGATTACAGTCACCAGATTTGTAAATTTATCCACAATTACTTTTTATTTATAACCAGAACAATAATGAAATATACAGCAAATACAACTGGCTAACTATTATCTAATCCCGCACTTTAACTTTCCCCGACCACACACGCGCGCGCGCGCACAACACCAAAAACATGAAGGGGCGAGAGGGGTGTAAATAAGTAAACGGATAAAAGAGTCCTTGTTTCCGATGGTTGTCTTTAAGCACACTTTCCTTTGAACTAGGCTTTCAGGTCGAGGTCTCTGTTTTCAGTCTGTTATGGTTTTCACCATCGATTCATTCATTCAGGTTCTCTGTAGGTTTGGAAATTCAGCAACTCACAACATTTCTGGAGAGAGGGAGAGCAGGCACTCCCAGCTCCTTCCTTCAGCATCCAGGACCCAACTCTGCTTTCCCTAGGTCTCTGGATATCATCCACATGTGCAGGACCCAATCACGACCTGTTACTGGGAAGAATATGGCCATTTATTGGCTACCAGCCAACCAATCGAACCAAGTCCTCCCCCACCCCTCGGGTGCCTCAAAGTCTGAGTTCTACTGTTCAAAAACCAGCACCATACACTATGTTGGAACTTCTTGAATTCCCCATTCTCTCTGCTGCTTGACTTAAAGATTCATGATGACCATTAAGCATCCATGGATCAATATGATAATGGCAGAGAATAAAGAAAGGGGAAATAATGGAATCAACAGGAAGGGCCCTTACACAATGTAAACCAGCTGAGCTTTCAGAGAAACTCAGTAGTTGTAGATAATGTCTGTTTAATACTTCCTATGCCAGAAAGAACAGGCCTTTCGGCCCTCCAAGCCTGTACCGATCATGATACCACCCTTGGCCAAAACCCTCAGCACTTCCTGGTGCCGTATCCCTCTATACCCATCCTATCCATGTATTTGTCGAGATGCCTTTTGAATGCCGTTGATGTATCTGCTTCCACAACCTCCCCTGGCAACGCGTTCCAGGCACTAACCATCCTTTGTAAAAAGCCTGCCTCGCACATCTCTAAATTTTTCCCCCCGACCTTAAACCTATGCCCCCTGGTCACTGACCCTGGGAGAGCGAGCTAGCCCACCCACTCTATCCATGCCCCACATAACCTTGTAGACCTTTATCAGGTCACCCCTCAACCTCTGTCGTTCTAAGGAAACCAGTCCGAGTCTATTCGGCCTCTCCCCATAGCTAACACCCTCCAGACCAGGTAACATCCTGGTAAACCTCCTCTGCACTCTTCTCCAAAGCCTCCACATCCTTCTGGTAGTGTGGCGACCAGAATGATGCGTAATTCCAATGCAATTTTCCAATGTCTGACTGTAAGCCTGTGTGAGTTTAGAAAGTGAGCATCCCATTCAAATAAATGAGGATGCCTTCACACCACTCACCCTCAATCCATGCTGATTTCTTCCCTCCCACACCTCCCACCCACAACCAACTCCCCATCGGAAACCCAAGGCGAATAAGGCCAATAGCCTCAACTCTTTTGCTACCCAAGTTAATTCGGCATCAGGTGACCCTGACCTAACCTTGTATTTTGCTCCACCTCCTCTTACACCGTATAAAATCCGTCACATTTCTCCCTCCCTTTAGCCCTGAAGAGTTGCCATATGGACTCGAAACGTTAACTCTGTTTCTCTCTCCACAGATGGTGCCAGACCTGTTGAGGTTTTGCAGCATTTTCTGTTTTTATTTCTAACTTCCTTACTTTGACTGGCTCAGCTCCTAACACAGGACAGTGTACGGACCAACTGAGTCCTCAGTGGAGTTGTTAGCAGAGTGTTGAATTTAATAACAACTTTAGTAGCATTTCAACTTTAAATGATTTAGACCGATTACCTCTTAAAGCCCAGACAGATCAGAGGAGGCAGAGGAATCAAAGCATCTCAATGAGAGTTGCAAGGTTGAATCGAACACTAATCTCACTAATGACATTAATGAACCTGCATTGTGGATTAATTAAGGAGCCATAACTGTCTGGCAAAGAATTATGAATGGAAACATTATGCTGATCTGTTGAGGCTAAGATTATAGTTGCACTTTGTGAAGATTAGGCTGTACAATACTGTTTATTATCTGGGGCGTTTAGAATGGATTTGTACACTGTGAAACAATGTTCTGGAAAAAACGGATAAATAATAATTCCAAGTGTATACTGAGGGATTTCGTTCCCCATTTCAATTAACTGATTTGACCTGCTTTCAGCTCAGTTTAATTGGTCCAATCCATTTCCCCAGGTGACAGAAGACTAAAGAGAAAAAGACTTGTCCTGATCCAGAGGCATCATCTACTCAAAGAAATGTATTTTTCAGTAATGACGGAATTAATATTTCCCCAGAAGGCACATTCTTCTGTTGCATAGCGTGGGGGTGCAGTAGCTATCAATGAACATCAGGGAGCTAATTGCTCAAATAGTGTCTTCAGGAGTCATTCCAGTGAACAGTGAAATGCTCAATTTGGGCAATGGTTAGCACCATAACTAAGAAGGGCAGTTAATAGATGGGTGACGTTCAACGTGCTCCTATCTCCAATTCCTCAAGTCGGTTACTGGAAGTACTTAGCAACTAACATAATTTCAATAGACCTATTGAAAAGCTTTTCTCTAACTGCCCCAGACCAGTACATCAGCATTCACTGCACCCTGTCACCCATCAAGGTGTTCGCGATCATTCATTGGCTTTACATCCAGCTTCAAATGATGAAAAGGACAGGGGAGGACTTCAGATGCCTTTCTGGCACTAACATTGTCACCAGCAATGCTACATGCCATTTGGCATAATAAATCTGTGTTAGTATTCATGCTCCGCACCAGCCAGTTCCCACCCTTCTTCATCTAACCTGTCGGTATAACTTTCCAATCTAATCCCCCCTTCATGTGTTATCAAGCTTTCCCTTAAATGTATCTAGACTAATTGCCTCAACTGCTACACATGTTAGCAAGTTCCAAGGTCTAATCAAAGTTTTCATTGAATAAAACTATTGCTCAAATCTTCTTTGAGACTGCACATCTTCCTCAAGCGTTTTGTAACTTTTTTTCTAGTGGAGGAAGTGGCACATTGATGATGAATTGGGTGGTACTTAACTACACGCATCATTTAAAAAAACAAATTTGCATTTACAGAAACCTGTGTCACGGACCCAGGACCTCCCAAAAAACTTTACCACCAGAGGATTGTTTCCTTGAAGTGAAGTCATTCCTATTATTTGGACTGATAGAGAAGTAAACCTTATTCACATCCAGGTCCTACAAACAGCGAATCGAAAAAATTGTCAGATCTGTGTTGGTGGCATTGGTTGAGGATTGAATGTTGGAGTGGGAAACTCCCTGCTTTGTTTTAATTAGTGCCATGGAATTAGGATTATTGTTTGTGTGGAGGATTAGTCCCCAGTCACTTGGGCATCTAAAATACTTGTTGTTAATCAGTTGTTTGAGAGTTGTTAAAATACCTCCATTCTGCAACTCAAACCTAGGCATTGAAGTGATTATCATAGAATTTACAGTGCAGAAGGAGGCCATTCGGCCCATCGCGTCTGCACCGGCTCATGGAAAGAGCACCCTACCCAAGGTCAACACCTCCACCCTATCCCCATAACCCAGTAGCCCCACCCAACACTAAGGGTAATTTTGGACACTAAGGGCAATTTATCATGGCCAATCCACCGAACCTGCACATCTTTGGACTGTGGGAGGAAACCGGAGCACCCGGAGGAAACCCACGCACACACGGGGAGGATGTGCAGACTCCGCACAGACAGTGACCCAAGCCGGAATCGAACCTGGAACTGTGAAGCAATTGTGCTATTCACAATGCTACCGAGCTGCCCTGAAGTGAAAATAAGACAACCGATGAACTATCGACAATGACCTTCAGATCAAACCCACCTGCCTCTCATTCCCCTGAAATGGTATGGATGACTGTCCCTTATTCTAGAAAAAAGAGCTCGAAGGTGAGGTTCATTGCCACAGTAGGAAATGCTTCTGTACGGCCACGAACATATGAAGTCCTGGCAAGCGGTGGAGAGTGATCGGTGCCTTCATTCATTAGATTAATAAGACTTTGTCACTTCTGAGTTACCCAGTTAGCTTCACTTTGTGGGAGATATTTATTGCAGCTCGTTGCCAGGTCTGACGCATCTCTCTCTGTCTGCCTGCTGAAAAACAGGACTGTTCATTCCAGCAAATGGATTTGAGTTCAATTTCATTATTGTACAAGACCTGCATAAATTTGTCCTGTTTATTAATTCCCAAGTCTGGCATAAGCAGCAGTGACAGAGAGAAACCGAGAAAAATTAATATTGCTTCTTATTCATCCCAGAAGACTTGACTGTGGAGTGTGTGCGCAGCCACACTGAAATGAAACCGCACGCTGATATTGAATGGAATGAGTTGCCACAAAGACACCTTGGGACATTTGTAGAAGTGAGTGAGAATGATATATTGTGCTCAAAGTGAAAGATGGCGACCCTGAGGGGACAGTATTTTCTAATCCAATTAGAGGAACAAACCCACATTTATATTCAGAACAGAAAACTTTTTTGCATTACGTGAACTTGGAGGGGAGGGAAGGAGAGTGGCCTACTCTCTGTGGCATGAGTGCACAGCAATCTCTCAAGTGATAACTAATGCAAAAGATCCCTCAGATGTTGAAAGTCTAAACCAAATATGCTGGAATTGCTTGGGTCAGGCAGCACCTGTGGCAGGAGATGCATGGCTAACATCCCAGGTGATGGAAGGTCGTCGATCTGAAATCTAACTCTCTTCCTCCACAAATGCTGCCAGATCTGCTGAGTGCTTGCAGCATTTTCTTTTAATATTTTTTATTTGATTACTGTTTGTTGATGTCCATCATCCAGCCGTTAATGGTGGTGGACAATTAAACTCACTGGAATAGGAGGCTCCACAAATATCCCCATCCTCAATGGTGTAGGAGCCTAGTACATCACTGCAAAAGACCAGGCTGAGGCATTTGCAACAATCTTCAGCCAGAAGTGCCGAGTGGATGATCCATCTCGGCCTCCTCCGGAGATCCCCAGCATCACAGATGTCAGTCTAAAGCCAGTACGATTCGCTCCACATGATATTAAGAAGCAGCTGAAGGCACTGCATTCTGCAAAGGTTATGGGCCCTAACAATATTCCGGCAATAGTACTGAAGGCTGGTGTTCCAGAACTTGCCGCACCCCTAGCCAAGCTGTTCCAGTACAGCTACAACACTGGCATCTACCCGGCAATCTGGAAAATTGCCCATGTGTGTCCTTTACTCAAGAAATAGGACAAATCCAACCCAGCCAATTACCGCCCAATGAGCCAGCTCATCCAAAGTGATGGAAGGAGTCATCAACAGTGTTATCAAAGGCAGCACGGTGGCGCAGTGGGTTAGCCCTGTTGCCTCACGGCGCCGAGGTCCCAGGTTCGATTCCGGCTCTGGGTCACTGTCCGTGTGGAGTTTGCACATTCTCCCCGTGTTTGTGTGGGTTTCGCCCCCACAACCCAAAAGATGTGCAGGGTAGGTGAATTGGCCACGCTAAATTGCCCCTTAATTGGAAAAAATGAATTGGGTACTCTAAATTTATTTTAAAAAAAACAGTGTTATCAAACAGTACTTACTCAGCAATAACCTCCTCACAGACACTCAGTTTGGGTTCCACCAGGGTCACTCAGCTACTAACTTTGTTACAGCCTTGGTTCAAACTTGGACGAAAGAGCTGAATGCCAGAGGTGAGGTGAGAGTAACTGCCCTTGACAGCAAGGCAGCATTTCACAGAGTATGGTGATTGGAGTTCAATCATCTCAGCTCCAGGATATCACTGCAGGAGTTCCTCAGGGTAGTGCCCTAGACCCAACCACCTTCAGCTGCTTCATCAATTACCTTCCTTCCATCATAAGGTCAGAAGTGGGGATGTTTGTTGATGATTGCACAATGTTCAGCACCATTAGCGACTCCTCAGATAATGAAGTAGTCCATGTCCAAATGCAGCAAGACCTGGACAATATGCCGGCTTGGCTGGCAAGTTACATTCATGCCATACAATGACCATCTCCTCCAAGAGAGGATCTAGCCATTGCCCCTTGACATTCAATGGGATTACCATCGCTGAATCCCCCACAATCAACATCCTGGGGGTTACCATTGATCAGAAACTGAACTGGACTAGCCATATCAATAGTGTGGCAGGTCAAAGGCTGGAATTTTAAGGTGAGTAACTCGCCTCCTGACTCCCCAAAGCCTGTCCACCACCTACAAGGCACAAGTCAGGAGTGTAATGGAATACTCTCCACTTGCCTGGATGAGTGCAATTTCAACACTCGAGAAGCTCGACACCACCCAGGACAAAGCAGCCCATTTGATTGCTACTCCTTCTAAAAACGTTCAACCCCTCCACTACCGACAAATAATTGCAGCCATGTGTGCCTATTTACAAGATGCATGGCAGTAACTTGCCACGGTTCCTTAGGCAGCACCTTTCAAACCCACAGCCACTACCATCTAGAAGGACAAGAGCAGCAGATATCTGGGAAACCCACCTCCTGGAGGTCCCCCTCCCAAGTCACTCACCACCCAGATTTGGAAATATATCGGCGTTCCTTCACAGTCGCCAGGGCAACAACCTGGAATTCCCTCCCTAACAGCACAGTGGGTGCACCTACACCTCAGGAACCGCAGCGGTTCAAGAAGGCAGCTCACACCACCTTCTGTAGGGCAACTAGGGATGGGCAATAAATGCTGGCCTAACCAGCGACGCCCACAGGTCGTAAATTAATTCTTTAAATATTATGGGAAGAAACTTCGGGATGCTTACGTCTACAATGGGCACCAGCTTCAGGACTGACCTGTGCAATCAGGATTGACCAGAGTATCTGTTGGCATCACGATCAGCCAATAAGTCTCATTGCATTAGCCAATTAGGAGGACTTGCAGCAAACTATATTTTGCAGCCAAAAATATGTCTATTCCCTTAGCAAACTATATTTTAAGCGCTCACTGCAGAAATTGTCCACAGAATCTATTTAAAAGAAACTTATACAAACTACAGCGCGTAAACTTTATGATTGAAATTACAGCAAGGTCTCCCAATAAAAACAGAAGTGATTTTTCTAGCAAAATGCACTGGCGGGGGTGGGGGGGGAGCAGTTGCATCATACAAATTAAAAGCATTAAACCAATCCCAGCTGTTTACAGCAATGCGGTCTTCAAGTATGATTGGCAGATGAATTAACTAATCATCACCCTACTGACTAGGAATAGTGGTGCAGCTGCTAAAAGTGGCCAATTCTAATCATCCAGCCCTGCAAAAATTCAAATGAGAAATGTAAGCACAGATTGCACCAAGTGCCTGAGATTTAAAGCGCAGGTTGCCAAGCATCAGGCTGCATGCAGCCCACGCACGGTAGTTTGGTGTTTTAGTGTACAGGCAGCACTAGGCATTGGAATAGAGCACACTTAAGCTAATGCAAGTTGATGTTGTGCCAACACACTTCTTATGTGATGCTGTTAATCTGCCACCTTTTGTGTTGCCAACCTTCCAAAATCAAACTGGAGTTGCCAGGAATGATAGATTGATCTCCAGGGCAGTGCTGCCTTGCAACCCAAGTGGGAAAATATATCAAAAGGGCATCAAACAAAGCCTTGGTGACCATGAAGTTGGACTCTCGACCACTGCCGGTGCTATGTAAACCCTGAAGGCCGAAAATGGCATTGGCCATGCTCTGGTCCTCTCCGGTGGACTCCACGTGGTGTCGTGTGCGTACGCCGTGACTGCAGGAAAGGTCCAATCATGATATCATTCAGTTGTTGCCGTTGATTTCAAGCGCATCTCAGAAATTTGGTCAACACACGTGCGCTGAACGTTTCTGCTGATCGCAGATAGCTGAACAGCACAAAGGCCCCCCTCCCCCACTAAGTGTTATTTCAAGGAACTGGCATTGAAATTGCAGGTGAGGCATTGTTGGCTTGCTTCTGCTCGGATAAAGTTAGTGGAAGTGCTGACATTTGCTTTTGGAGGCCTTTTAGTGAGTTGCTGCTCACATTCAGGAAAGCCACAGGATCTGCTGCCCCAACTCTCCATGTACAAATGAAAGCCGCCACCATTAATATCTTTGTCCAACACACAGCCATAATACAAACAAAACCCCTACGCATTCCCTTATTACTTGTCTCGTGGAAGCCTCAACCGAGTTCTCATATGCAGTGTTATCCCAGTAGTTTCGACTGAATGGAAGGCTGGTGAATTTCCCTAGTGGGGGGATGCAGTTGGCCTTGTAAGACCCACACTGCGTGGGTGCAGTAAACTGGGTTGGCTGGCTGGCTAAGAGGCCACAGCAAGGCTACTGACAAGAGTGCCTCCTGATAATCTATTGGAGCAGGGTTTTTAAATGTGGATAATGACCCACGGATGTGTGGCGGGAGTGTCACTGAGCAATCGGTCGCACCAATCCCACGGTGGTCCCTATCGTGGGAAGAAGTGCACAATGGCCACTACCGGCTTTTAAATTGAGAATGGCAGCCACTGTCGCCTTACAAATGAAAAGAAATGAGGCTGTGTGCAATCTTCCAGGCAGAGGCTTCAGCAGTGAGCAGGTCCTGCACGTACACTCTGGGCCAGAAGCTTCAGCAGTGAGCAGGTCCTGCACGTACACCCTGGGTCAGAAGCTTCAGCAGTGAGCAGGTCCTGCACGTACACCCTGGGTCAGAAGCTTCAGCAGTGAGCAGGTCCTGCACGTACACTCTGGGCCAGAAGCTTCAGCAGTGAGCAGGTCCTGCACGTACACTCTGGGCCAGAAGCTTCAGCAGTGAGCAGGTCCTGCACGTACACTCTGGGCCCTCCATGTACATGCTGTTCTCGCTAAATCGCAGAGGAGAACTGCTTCCATTTCCTAGCTGGCTATCAAGCAAGGCAAGAGGACTGTGAAGATGGATTTTTCCCTTTAAAGTAAGAGATGGCCAGAGACTCAAATTGGCAGTGTACCTACTTGACAGGATCTCCCAACAGATTCTGCAGGAGAGTCCAAGGCAGGACAGAGCAGTGCTAGTGTTAGATCTGTGCAGAGTTCCAGGACCTCTCGTTAACAAAGAAGAAACTTAACTCATGTACGAAGCAGTATAACGATGATTTCTTGAGACGTGGTTTTGTCCATTGTGCCAGTGCAAATAACCATGCAAAGCCCATGTGTGTTAAATGCAGGGAAGTACTGGCAAATGAGAGAACTATCCGATTTTGAAAGAGCAGTGATGGGTGAAAAATTCCTTTTGAGGTTGAGATCCCAGAGTCAGTTACTAACTTACAGCTGACTCCAACTTAAAAGATTACGCTTCTGTCACAGACCTGTGATACCACATTAAAAACATGCCAAAGGGGGCAGTACGGTGGAGCAGTGGTTAGTACTGCTGCCTCACGGAGCCGAGGATCCGGGTTCTCTACCGGTCCTGGGTCATTGCCTGTGTGGAGTTTGCATATTCTCCCCATGTCTGTGGGGGTCTCACCCCATAACCCAGAGATGTGCAGGGTAGGTGAATTGACCACGCTAAATTGCCCCTTAATTGGAAAACAATTTTTTTTAAATTTCAAACATACCAAGAGTCCATGATGCTGTCAGCATTCTGGAATAGCATCTCCCAGGAGTAAACAGTGCTGGGTAAAACAAGCATTTTGTTGCTATTGCTCTTCACAACAATCTACATGAGCAATATTGGAAATAACCGTTTTGGTAAAGATGAAGGCGGCAAAAAGATGAAGACGGCGCAGACTAAATTCTGCACCTAATATGCATGTGCGCATTAGCCTCTCCTCCTTTGAACCTGATTCAAGTGAGGAAATGAGGACCAAGCAGGCTCCCCTTTCACATTAAAGGGATGCAAACGTGGCATGGGTCGCGACGGTCAGACAGTTGGCAAAAGTGTGTGTCAGGAAAAGAAGGTTTGAAAAACATTGTATTGGAGGGCAGACAGCTGGACTGACATGGGAGCATGTGCCTTTGAGCACTAGGGTCCGCATCAATGATGACAGTAAGTCTGGATTTACAGACCGTTGACTGAGCTTGTACTGAACTGTTGAGGCATTGTGAAGCCGTGGCCTGTGCTGAAATGGAAGGTGCTGCCTCAGCCACTTGACGCTGCATTACAAGTGAGTCTGCAAGTGCTGTCATGGATTTGGCCATTGTTCCAATGCTGGAAAGGATAGGCTCCAAGCTCTGTGCGATTCCATGCTCCATGACAACGACACAAGACCAATGCACCAAGTGTGCATGTGATTCTCCTATATGCCATTTCATCTGACTTAAGCTGAAAATCACAGCAACAGAATATGTTTGCGACCTCCGCCTCCACAGAGTTGGTAGACAGGTTAACCTTTCCAATCTGGCCTCACCATAGCACATTCGTACCCAGTGACTCAACACATGCAGGTCCTGACTCCAAATTAGCCTCTGATGACTGTGGAGTGCCAGTATGTAAACTGGTGGGTGTGAGTGTCAGATCCAAGCAACAATGCTTCCTTGGAAGTCTGGTGCAGCATTATGTCTCCCTCCTGGGGCTGCTGTGGCTGGCCAGGTAGCAGTTCTTGGGTATCTGAAAGTATAAAGTCAACAGGCGATAGTTGGGTGAGGAAGGGAAAGACGTGGCGAAGAATGGCTGCAATGCTTCCTGGACTTCCTCTTTGTCTGCTGGTTGAATTGAGTTGACCCTTTAAGGTGTCCACGGATCATAGATCTTAAAGGAAATGTTGGTTGTCTGCAGTCTGTTTGTCTCATGTACAATAGATTCCAGATTGCTGCACAGCCGGCCACCCATGGGATTTTGGTAGGGTCCATGAGCACATCATCAGCTTGCAGTTTCTGTCATGTTGCAGGATGACGTTAAGGTGGGAGATTAAAAGGGACTAAGGTAATAACATGCTGTCATTCTCAATCCTCTCAGCAAATCCAGGTGTTTTGGTCTCTGTTTAATGTTGGGATGAAGACTGCTTGGCTTCACTTTTCTGCCGATTGCTTGTGTTTTGTACCCCCTTGTCCTGCAGCAGAGGGAGCAGAATGCCTGTTTGGGTAATGTTCCTGCCATAGCTAAAAGCTGGCACTCTGTGAAGGAGGTAGGAGGTATGTGTCTGAGGTATTGCCTTCTCCCTGCTCTGGTGCTCCATTTCCACTCTCCATTTGCAGCAGTGACAGTCAGCAGCAGCTTCTTTTGATTCAGTGCAACTTCCTTTTGAGAAAACCACACTGTCTTTATGAACTGGAGGCTGGTTGGATTGGATTGGATTGGATTTGTTTATTGTCACGTGTACCGAGGTACAGTGAAAAGTATTTTTCTGCGAGCAGCTCAACAGATTATTTAGTACATGAAAAGAAAAGACACAATAGGGCAACACAAGATATACAATGTAACTACACAAGTACTGGCATCGGATGAAGCATACAGGGTATAGTGTTAATGAGGTCAGTCAATAAGAGGGTCATTTAGGAGTCTGGTGACAGTGGGGAAGAAGCGGTTTTTGCGTCTATTCGTGCGTGTTCTCAGACTTCTCTATCTCCTGCCCGATGGAAGAAGTTGGAAGAGTGAGTAAGCCAGGTGGGAGGGATCTTTGATTATGCTGCCCGCTTTCCCAAGGCAGCGGGAGGTGTAAATGGAGTCAATGGATGGGAGACAGGTTCGTGTGATGGACTGGGCGGTATTCACGACTCTCTGAAGTTTCTTGCTGTCCTGGGCCGAGCAGTTGCCATACCAGGCTGTGATGCAGCCCGATAGGATGCTTTCTATGGTGCATCTGTAAAAGTTGGTAAGGGTTCATGTGGACAGGCCAAATTTCCCTAGTTTCCTGAGGAAGTATAGGCGCTGTTGTGCTTTCTTGGTGCTATCGTCGACGTGGGTGGACCAGGACAGATTTTGGAGATGTGCACCCCTAGGAATTTGAAACTGCTAACCATCTCCACATCGACCCTGTTGATGCTGACAGGGATGTGTACAGTACTTTGCTTCCTGAAGTCAATGACCAGCTCTTTAGTTTTGCTGGCATTGAGGGAGAGATTGTTGTCGCTACACCACTCCAGTAGGTTTTCTATCTCCCTCCTGTATTCTGACTCGTCGTTATTCAGGATCCGGCCCACTATGGTTGTATCGTCAGCAAACATGTAGATGGAGTTGGAACCAAGTTTTGCCACGCAGTTGTGTGTGTACAGGGAGTAGAGTAGGGGGTTAAGTACGCAGCCTTGCGGGGCCCCAGTATTGAGGACTATTGTGGAGAAAGTGTTGTTGTTCATTCTTACTGATTGTGGTCTGTTGGTCAGAAAATCGAGGATCCAGTTGCAGAGTGGGAGCCAAATCCTAGGTTTTGGAGCTTTGATATGAGCTTGGCTTCTAATTGTGCTTCTAGACACGAGCTGCATGCAGAAATCATGGGATCGGGAAGGCAGGGGGTAGATAAGCGACCTCCTCCCCTGCTCAAAAACAAGCCTAAAAACATTTTCCCCACGTGTGCTTTTAATTTTCTTTGAACATTTCAAGATGTGGGGGGAAAACTTAGTTCAATTGAGTGGGTAGCTATGTTGAACCAAGTCAGCTTAAAATGCTTCCACCACTACAGGTACTTGTGAACACCAGTAATGTTACCGTACAGTTAGGCAGCTTTGAATCCTTTCTCCAGACACAATCCCTGTTTGCGAGGAGAAGAGCTTCTGCTTGACATAAGATGAAAATGTCAGATACTCGCAACCTTTTTGCTTCAATCAAATCCCAACACCTAAAAGGAAGTTTTACAATAAGTTGAAGAGAAACCTACAAAGGTTTAAGCAGCCATTGGTGTCTACAGATGTTCCTGATAGCAGGACT
This sequence comes from Scyliorhinus canicula, assembly GCF_902713615.1. Taxonomy (NCBI): domain Eukaryota; kingdom Metazoa; phylum Chordata; class Chondrichthyes; order Carcharhiniformes; family Scyliorhinidae; genus Scyliorhinus; species Scyliorhinus canicula. The sequence goes on from NC_052147.1 coordinate 8,965,991, forward strand.
GAACACAGCAGATGGAGCATAAGGAACCTACGCAGTATTGTGGCTGTTTAAAAGATGCCAATGTATAGCTTTTCATAGACAACACTGATTTCATAACAATAAATGCTTTATTGCCCTTCTGTCTATTGCTTAGGAAGGGGTAAATTAGCCAGAATTTTCAATTCTGACCCAATTGTCCCTTGTTATGGGTCAGGGTTTAGAGAATCCCAAAGTCTTATCATGGAGTTCACCTGACCCACAAATTTTAATAGATTATGGTATGGGGAGCACACGGCTCACTCTACAGGGGCGGTACAGCAGAAAGGGACCAATATTTTTAAAAACAAAACAATGTTTATTCTATGAACTCAAGTTAACCTTTTTAAAACAAAGTGAATATCTTAGCAACCAGTAAACCAAATACACCCCCTCAAAGAATACAACACTAAGTAATCTGTATGCTGTTCTTTTAACATCCAAAAGACTTAACAAACCTCCAAACAGAAGCACATCAGGGTTTACATTCAATACCGAAAACATTTATAATTCTGAATTCACCAAATGATCAAGAGATAGTCCTTCATGGCAGAGAGCTCAACAATACAGCTGCTTTGGCTGACTTCAGCTGCAACACACTGAAAAAACGAAACCAAAAAGACAGACACACCCAAGCTTTTCTCAAAGTGAAACGAAAGCAGAACCAGAGCTCAGCTCCACCCACATTCTGACATCACTGCAGTAACATGAGCAGCCAAACATTTCTTAATGCGACATTCTCATGACACCCTGCTGTAAGGGCAAATGTAACAGTATCAGTTGAGCACAGGACTGGGCTAGGCTGTGAAACTTCTGGAACTCCCTATCTAGGCTTATTCCTGAAGAGCGGGCACTGGAACATGTTAGCAGACATTGGTGCCAAGATTCTTCAATGACTAGTAGCTTCGAGGGAGGACGGGCAAAATCTGTTTTGTAAATTGTAATAGCATACTGCTGCGTGTTATCAGGTGGTGCAGAGATTTGTATTTGGCTTTGTATTTAAATAAATGGTGTGGACCCATGACACAGCCACAGCACACCCAATTTACTTTGAAAAACCCTTCAAATGCCCTGCCTTACCTTCAGTTTCGAGAAGCGACCCGGCCGGATGAATGAAGTGATTGTTGGCAGGCATGTAGCTGCTTTCCTAATGTGCATTTTTGCAACAGTAGGAATGGATTTCAATCCCAGGGTTTCACAATGTTGCTCGGTGCACTAGCTGAGTGTATTGTTGAGCTAGGGAGACCAGGAATGTCCCAGGTTCAGTCCCTCGGTCCCACCACTATGTGAAGCTGGGGGGCATACTGTAATTTGCCAATGGAGCCCTGGGCTGTAAAAATGGGCTAGTGTCCCAGTTGCTGGTCTGTCTGCTGTTTACAAAGAAGTGTGGGTGTCCGCTGAGGACTTGTTCAGATTTAGCTCTGATGCTCCACACAGTCAAATAACCTGATGATCTTCATTAGGCACGGCGAAAGTGCTGGAGAGATGTGGAACTATATCCCAGCACCATTCAGTGCCATCAGTAGAGATGGAGATTCAGCCTTATTTAAACATGGCATGTCCTGATGTGGCCATCATCCACTCCTTCCCCGAAATTCATCGTTACTCAGAGGTTGAAAGCATGCTCAAGAATGGGTCAGCAACACTTGAAAAGTATTGAAAATAATCACAAATCTACTTGCAAAAGATTTTAATGAGATTTTAATTGCTGGTTTGGTTTGTTGTTTGAAGGCAATCCTCCAGACGCTTACTTTCATGGTTTTTTCTCCCTTTTTTCAGTTAGTAAGTAAGAGTTCATTTACAGCCCTACTGGTTCGATTCAGTCACGTTATCGTCCAGTTCGAATGTGAACGCTGACTCCATCAGCAGTAGCGTGTTCTAGTGCTACGAGCCAAGGCTGCGTGCGGCTGTTTGTCCCCATCCCGTGCCCTGCCTCAGGCCCTGTACTACCCTGAGACCTGAATGCACTCAGCCAGCAGTATTGATTTCAATCTGTTAAATACAGCTAATGTTGCCAGTCTCATGCTGCAGAGCAGTCTTCCCTCCCTCTCTTTTCCTCCCCTTTCTACTTCCCTCCCTCCCACACCCTGCATGTGCTCGGAGGCTGGTGTTGTGCGGTTGTTTGGCATTGCTGGGCTGCTGCTGATCTGCACACAGCCGCTTTGTTTGTCTCTCTGTGCCTGTCTGACTCCAAAGTCTATTTACTTTGCATGAGTCATATCTCTGTGAGATTCAGATCTCGATCAGTAGAATACATTAGTGCAATTAAATGTTTTATTGATTGAAATATTAATCCAGGCAAATAGGACAGTATAACCAAAGTAACTTGGTCAATTGGAGTAGTAGATACATGATATATCAAATCCATAACGTAACTATTTTACTGAATAAGTCATTGAAATTGTATCGATCATTTTTTAAATTTCTTCATAATATTTAACACAAGTTGTTCCCTGTTTTTACTGCATAGCTTCTGCTCTTTTAGGGTTTTTATAGCAGACCTCACTTTTACCTTAAAAGTAGCAGCAATAAAAACAAAGCGTTAATGTTAGACCTGTAAGTGACCAGTGAAAGAACCATAAACTAAAAGTAGACAATGCCGGAAGGACACGGCATAAGCAACACACATATAAAAGAGGAAAGTCAATGGCTCAAATGGAAAAGTATTTATCAGAACCCAAGGCAAGAATCCTGCAGGTGACAGCACCTTGGATACCTCGTAACCAGGCAACTCCCTCAGCAGGGCAGCTGCTAAAAATTAGCCCATAGGGGGAGACCCAAGTGGGGTTATTCTTGCCCCTGTGTTGTAGTGTAAAGCAGACGGCAGTGAATCAGCAGCTCTGTCTCACCCCATTTTTATTTCAATTGACTAATGATCAGGAGAGATATAAAATAGGCTGCTGGCTCAGTCAGCTGTTTTACACTATCACACAAAATCAAGGTCGACCCAAAGGGTTACATTTCAACTTCTACATAATATTTTATCACCCAAGATGTAGTTATCTGAATATATACTGGCTGTGGCCCCCTGCTTAAAAGTATTTAAAATACTTTGCCATTAATGTTTGTGATTTATTTTTAAAATCTGATAGAAGCGTACCATAATGCATTTCCTGGCCACAAGACACTATTTTCTTTTGGATTTTTAACCCTGTTTAAGTCCTCTGCCTGCCTTATGAATACGCACCGTGGGATCTAGCAAATGGGCAGGCAATATTTCTGTTCTCCTGGGCATCAATGTGGGGTAAATAACAGATAGCGCTGCTTGAGTTCTTAATTCACACCCTTCCACTCCGTTCACTGGCCTAATTGCTACATCGGTGACCCCTGTAGGAGGGTAGAAGGAGGGTAGGAATGTATATGCGTATCCACTAAAATGACAGACACATGCAAGAAGCAAGTAGGGCAATGCCATTCTGTACACTGAGGAAATTACCAGCTTATAAAGTACAGCCACTTTACAGGCTAGCAAAAGCTTTGAGTGACTTTTAGATTTGGGTTTGAATATGAAATTGCCTCAGTGAGTTAAGTTCACAGTATGAACCAGTGTAAGTATAAATATCACCAGTGTGATACTGGTAAAGTCCTAACTTAAAGACGATCCAACATGGGGAAAATTTTAAATTTTACTAGTATTTTAAAAGGAAAATCAATCTAACTGGGGAGAGTTGGGAAGATAACCGAACTCCGCACTGTTTGCATAAGTCTAAAAGCGGATCCACACTCAAAAGGAGTAACTGTAGTAAAACTGTACGCTGAACAAGATATATGCACTGAGGCAGTGCAGACAGCATCTCCACGGGGCTGTTAATCAAATAAGAAATTAGCTCCAAATAAATCGGGTTAAGGCAGCATATTGTTGGGCTCAACAGCAGTTTACTTTCACTGTGATCCAATCAAAAGCTTTAGCTGAAAGCAAATCTTTGAGCAGGTTTGATACCATCAGGGAGCATTGATTAATCTCACCCCGTTAGAGAAGTAAATGGCAAACGGTTCATTCCTAGTTGCACACATTCACGAAAGCTGCGTTTTGTTTATTCCCATTCATAATGTCTTTGTTAAATTCTACATCTTATTAATAGAATTTAATAAGCATTTTTCCAGAGAGCTAATAAAAATACAGCTCTAAAACATTAAAGTTTCTTGTTCAGTACTACTTCAGCTGACATACAAAAACTGAAAAAAAATCCTAATTAAGCGACAACAATCTGCATTTGAATAATACATTTAACATAGTGAAACATCTATAAGTTCTTCACAGAAGCATTATCAGACAGATTTATCAATGAGCCACATAACAAGATATTAGGACAGGTGACCGAAAATTTGACCCAGAGAGCCAGATTGCCTTGCACATTTGGGATTGCTTAGATTGGCAGGTGAAGGGCTGCTTCAGTATGTGGTTGTTGAGTCTAATGATGTGAAGCACTGTACCGTCTTGTTGGTGCGTCTGTTTTGAGTCCTGATGCAACTTTGGCTTGGTGTTCGCTGTTGTTGATGTCCACCCCTCTTGCGTCCCTGCAGGTTCGGTGCACGCCACATCGATCGCAGCCTCGAGAGTGGAGCAAGCGCTGTCGGAGGTGGCTTCATCCTTGCAGAGCAGTATGCCGAAACAGGGGCCGATGCACCCCTGGATGACCCTGGCCCAGATCTGGCTGCATGCAGGTTAACATACGGTGATTCTGCACCACTCTTTACACTTCCGTTTCCTATTCAGCTGTGGAATGCTAGTGTGGTTAAAAAGATGGAAAGCAACACCCCCAGCATACGCAACATTGCATTCAAAATATACGAGCGTTTTCTGCAGAATTCCCCAGCGTTCTGGTGCATCCTCATAGTAATTTAGATATGTGCTTTGAAATTGACAAGCTTGAGACCAGTGTTTTACAACCCAAGACCCATATTTACCAACCAGCCATCCTTCACGACTCATTCTGGCCGACCTTCGCGACCCACAATTTTCACTTACCTTTAATGTGAGGGGTTAGCCTGCTCCGTCCTAACGATCTCACTTGCTTTCAATGTTACATTTCTGCTAAGGACTTCCGCTGATGATTTGACGTTCTTGCTGCATCCATTGAAAAATTCAAGATGTTTGTCCTCACGTTCACCATGCTTCGTCTTCAAATGCCTTTGAAATTTTCCGGGTTTTAATCTTTCCTTTGCCAGTACTTCCCTTCATATAACACACACGAACTTTGCATCCTGATTTGCAGTGGCACAATTAATAAACCCACAACTTCAAGAAATCATCTTTATTCCTGTTTTCAGCTTCTTCATGGGTTGTTCACCAGAGGCTCTGGAGCTCATAACAGCACTGCTGGCCGCTACAAAATGCAGGAATCTCTCGCGCTCAGAGTTTCAATGTACATCAGTGTACGGGGCTCCCTGCCGCGACACAGTGGCACAGTTGTTAGCACTGCAACCTCACAGTGCCAGGAACCCGGGCTCGATTCCGACTTTGGGTGACTCTGTGTGGAGTTTGCACGTTCTCCCCGTATCATTGTGGGTTTCCTCCGGGTCCTCCAGTTTCCTCCCATAATCCAAAGATGTGCAAGTTAGTTGGGTTGCGCATGCTAAATTGGCCCTAGATGGGGTTAAGGGGATAGTGTGGGGTTTGGGCCTAGATGGGGTGCTCTTTCGAGGGGCGTGACCCTGACTTTAAAAATGACGGCTTTAGACCATACTTTGCACAGCAACATAAACTTGCATTTATATGATGCCTTTAAAATTGTGCTAGTCAGGATATCTAAAACGCAGCCTCAGAGTAACAGCGGCACAGCCTCAGTGTTACAGCACAGCCTCAGGGTGAGAGCAGCACAGCCTCAGAGTAACAGCAGCACAGCCTCAGAGTAACAGCAGCACAGCCTCAGAGTAACAGCAGAGCAGCCTCAGAGTAACAGCAGCACAGCCTCAGGGTAACAGCAGCTCAGCCACAAGGTAACAGCAGCACAGCCTCAGAATAACAGCAGCACAGCCTCACGGTAACAGCAGCACAGCCTCAGAGTAACAGCAGCACCGCCTCAGGGTAACAGCAGCACAGCCTCAGGGTAACAGCAGCACAGCCTCAGGGTAACAGCAGCACAGCCTCAGAGTAACAGCAGCACAGCCTCAGAGTAACAGCGGAGTAGCCTCAGAGTAACAGCAGCACAGCCTCAGAGTAACAGCAGACAGCCTCAGGGTAACAGCAGCACAGCCTCAGAGTAACAGCAGCACAGCCTCAGAGTAACAGCTGCACCGCCTCAGGGTAACAGCAGCACAGCCTCAGAGTAACAGCAGCACAGCCTCAGAGTAACAGCAGCACAGCCTCAGGGTAACAGCAGCACGGCCTCAGAGTAACAGCAGCACGGCCTCAGAGTAACAGCAGCACAGCCTCAGGGTGAGAGCAGCACAGCCTCAGGGTAACAGCAGCACAGCCTCAGAGTAACAGCAGCACAGCCTCAGGGTGAGAGCAGCACAGCCTCAGGGTAACAGCAGCACAGCCTCAGAGTAACAGCAGCACAACCTGAGTAACAGCAGCACAGCCTCAGAGTAACAGCAGCACAGCCTCAGGGTAACAGCAGCACAGCCTCAGAGTAACAGCAGCACAGCCTCAGGGTAACAGCAGCGCAGCCTCAGGGTAACAGCAGCACAGCCTCAGAGTAACAGCAGCACAGCCTCAGGGTAACAGCAGCACAGCCTCAGAGTAACAGCAGCACAGCCTCAGAGTAACAGCAGCACAGCCTCAGGGTGAGAGCAGCACAGCCTCAGAGTAACAGCAGCACAGCCTCAGAGTAACAGCAGCAGCCTCAGGGTAACAGCAGCACAGCCTCAGAGTAACAGCAGCACAGCCTCAGGGTAACAGCAGCACAGCCTCAGAGTAACAGCAGCACAGCCTCAGAGTAACAGCAGCACAGCCTCAGAGTAACAGCAGCACAGCCTCAGAGTAACAGCAGCACAGCCTCAGAGTAACAGCAGCACAGCCTCAGAGTAACAGCAGCACAGCCTCAGAGTAACAGCAGAGCAGCCTCGGGGTGAGAGCAGCACAGCCTCGGGGTAACAGCAGCACAGCCTCAGGGTAACAGCAGAGCAGCCTCCGAGTAACAGCAGCACAGCCTCAGGGTAACAGCAGCACAGCCTCAGAGTAACAGCAGTACAGCCTCAGAGTAACAGCAGCACAGCCTCAGGGTGAGAGCAGCACAGCCTCAGAGTAACAGCAGCACAGCCTCAGAGTAACAGCAGCACAGCCTCAGAGTAACAGCAGCACAGCCTCAGAGTAACAGCAGCACAGCCTCAGAGTAACAGCAGCACAGCCTCAGAGTAACAGCAGCACAGCCTCAGAGTAACAGCAGCACAGCCTCAGAGTAACAGCAGAGCAGCCTCGGGGTGAGAGCAGCACAGCCTCGGGGTAACAGCAGCACAGCCTCAGGGTAACAGCAGCACAGCCTCAGAGTAACAGCAACACAGCCTCAGAGTAACAGCAGCACAGCCTCAGGGTGAGAGCAGCACAGCCTCAGAGTAACAGCAGCACAGCCTCAGAGAAACAGCAGCACAGCCTCAGAGTAACAGCAGCACAGCCTCAGAGTAACAGCAGAGCAGCCTCAGAGTAACAGCAGCACAGCCTCAGAGTAACAGCAGCACAGCCTCAGAGTAACAGCAGCACAGCCTCAGAGTAACAGCAGCACAGCCTCAGAGTAACAGCAGCACAGCCTCAGAGTAACAGCAGCACAGCCTCAGAGTAACAGCAGCACAGCCTCAGAGTAACAGCAGCACAGCCTCAGAGTAACAGCAGCACAGCCTCAGAGTAACAGCAGCACAGCCTCAGAGTAACAGCAGCACAGCCTCAGAGTAACAGCAGCACAGCCTCAGAGTAAGGGGCCGATCATTTACGACTGAGATGAGGAATTACTTCATTCAGAGAGTTGTGAATCTTTGGAATTCCCTACCCCAGAAAATTGGGATGCTCCCATCATTGAATACATCAAGAGAAATGGCGATTGGGTGAAAGAATGAAATTGAAGCTCCAGCTCAGCCATGATGGTATTGAATGGCAGAGCTGGCCCAATGGGCCTTGTAGACGTCAACTCCTCCTGTTTCTTGTGTTGTAGTGAAAACCTTCACCAGCAACTTCACAGAGACTTGAAGGAAAATAGCCATGGAGGCAAACAAGAGATTAGGTAGGAAGAGGTAGATTTTAAGGAGGGTGTTAAAGATGGAAAGAGAGACGGAGAAGTTTGCTTAAGGAGAGCAGTAATGGGAGAAGTAGGAAGCTGAAAGCTTTGGACAATTTGAAGTTTATTTTTATACATTTAGAGTAACCAGTAATGTTTTTCCAATTGAGGGTCAATCCACCTAACCTGCACATCTTTGGGTGGTGGGGGCACGCAGACACTGGGAGAATGTACAAACTCCACACGGACGGTGACTTGGGATCGGGATTGAACCTGGGGTCCTCAGTGCCTTGAGGCAGCAGTGCTAACCACTGCACAAAATAATTTTAGCTGCTCCGGAGAAGTTGAAGGTTGGAAGGCCAGTCAGGCACACAGGAGTTTCAAGGTCACAGAGACCCGCATGAGGATTTAGCAGCAGATCGGCTGAGGCAGGGCTGGATGTGAGTTATGTTACAGAAGTAGAACCTGGCCGTCTCTGTGAGAAGTGAGAAGGTCAGCTGGGGTTCACCTGAGGCACTGAGATTGCAGTTCTGGTTCAGCCTGTGATAAAACCAGTAGAGTAATGGAATTGGTGTCAAGTGGAGTTTATGGCAAGAATTGAGTACAATATCTTCAGTTTCCCCAATGATGAACTGAAATAAATTGCAACTCATTGAAGACTGGATGTTGGCTAGCACAGAGGGAGATGAGGTATCCAGAGGGATGGAGCTGGATCAGCATCCATGTTGAAGCTCTGGATAATGTTGCTGGAGGCATCAGGCCGATGCAGAGGTGGTGTGGGGTACAAGAATAGATGCTTGGGCAAAGGGGTTTCCAGTGTGACTGGACAGTGAGGAAGAGAAGCCATTCCTTCAGATTCTCTTGCTACAATTGGCTCGGTAAGAATGGAATCCAGTGACGACAGTCCTACCCAGCTGGAAAGCAGAGGCATATGGTTTGATTGAGTGCAGAGGGGACAAGGTGGGGATATTGTGCCACAATTACAGAGAATGTTGTTAGGGCTGATTGGTGCTGTGTAAAACCAAGTCGAAAGAATTCAATTGAGTGCAGGATAGGTGGATGTCTGGTAAACAAAGAGCTGTGAAAGGTATCGGAGAGAATTCAATCCCATGATTGTCTGTATGTTTTCAGTACAGCGTGTTTGATGAGGAGGGGAGGGTTACTGGAGAACAGTACGCTGGTCTGTTTTAGCTGTTGGCACTGAATGGAGCATCAGCTTCAAACCAAATAAATAAATATAAAACTGAATAAATAAGAGGCAGCTTTTGCAGGAGGGAACACTCGAGAATGGTTGGTGAATTTACATTTCGATAATTACAGGTTTCAGCTTTCTAGATTCGTTGATCTAAATATGTGACAAATCATTTCTTTTTGTTCCAAAAATCCCCCTCTTCTGCTGATTCTTAAATTACAGTTAGATCATTGGTAATAATTAGGCAGAATGTTTACATTACTGTTTCTGACGCCAGGTTTATTTGCCTGCTGCTAAAACCGCTCGCAGAAAGCTGAATTTGAGGCAATTGACTTGATTGCCCAAGTTGCTTTTGGCTGGTATTGCAGGAACGTGACGTTATCAGAGGTGCGATGTCTTTCAAATGAGATATTGGATCAAGGCTCCATCTCTTTGTTCGTGGGATGGACAAATTTCTGTCACACTATTCTGACTTGACGTTTATCTCTCAACTGACAGCACCAAAACTGACTGGTCGTGTTTGGCATTTCCAGCTCTCATGAAAGGCTACTGGTCTGAAATGTTAACTGTTGATATGTTGACTATCTCCAGCATTTTCAGTTTTATTTCAGATTTCCAGCATATGATCCTGGAGGTATTTAATTCTTTGCCGTCATGAGACCTTGTACATTTTATAATCTTTATTGTCACAAGAAGGCTTACATTAACACTGCACTGAAGTTACTGTGAAAAGCCCCTAGTCACCACACTCTGGCGTATGTTCGGGTACACAGAGCGAGAATTCAGAATGTCCAATTCATCTAACAGCACATCTATCGGGACTTGTGGGAGGAAACCAGAGCACCCGGAGGAAACCCATGCAGACACGGGGAGAACGTGCAGACTCCACACAGACAGTGAACCAAGCCAGGAATCAAACCTGCGATCCTGGTGCGGTGAAGCAACAGTGCTAACCATAATGCTACCTTGCCACCCATATTGCAGATTGGATGCAAGACTTGCGTCCAAAACAACAGTCGCTACACCTCAGAAGTAATTTATTGGTTGCATTTTTGTACCAATATAAACCAGTATCTTTTCGTAACGTTGTGGAGTACATTTCCTGTTTGACACCTTTAATTCATTACTTCAAATTAATCCCAATTCAAAACCAACCAGTACTTTACCCTGGAGCTGTACAGCTCAAACACTCTTGTTTGGAGGAGCAAAATCCAATATTTAACTGAGTATTTTCAGCACCTGATGACCTTCATTGAAATTAATATTTAAAAATGATAAAAGGGAGAGGAGCAGTGGCGAAGCTTTGGTGAGTGAATTCAGAACAAGGGGCTGCAATCTTAAAATTAGAGTGAAATCATTTCAAAATGGAAGCACTTTTATACAAACAAAATAGTGGAGGTCCGGAGCATTTTTCTTCTAAAAGGCTGTGGTTTCAAGGCTGAGATCCACCAATTATTATTTTGGTAACATGGGGGAGAACTGCAACTGTTCAGATTCACGAAAAATAGAATAACCTGGCGTACTGCCAATTTCTGATCATGGTATCTGTTGTTGACTGACAGCCATTTCTGTCGGTAGGGTCAGTCACACAGGACAGTTTGTTAGACTTTAACAATGGTTGTGGCAGAGGAGAACTCATCTCCTGCTCACTTCCTCACCCTGGGAAGGTGTAAGGGGGAAACCTTCAAGAGAAAGGATTTTTTTTAAATTCAGTTGTTGAATGAAATAATTGTGCAGCCAGAACATATTCAGCACTGAGAAAGTTAAATAATCAGCTTGAACATACGGAGGAAGCAAACACCTTCCGATCCGTGTTCATGCAGATGATTACTGTGAAACTCTGGCAGCTCCCAGCTCACCAAGATTTTAGTTTCCTGTATGTGTGATTGTATTAAGATGACGTATTCAGCAACAAACACTTCAATATTAACCACAAATACTTCATTCAGACCCATTGTGGATGCTTATTTCAGTGAGTCAGAATTCTGCTCTTGAAATATAAAATAAATCTAGGAGTGAAGTATTATACTGCCAAGATCTCAGCCCTCCTCCAATTCTGGACTCTGTGCATGCCACAATTTCTACTCCATCCAATCTCATCTCCTACCGCATCCAATCGCATTATATTGAAGATGGTGGATCAGCTTTGGAAAATGGGTTAGTATCAACAGAAACCAAACAGAATAGGTTCACCCTTGCACGTTTTAAGTTTCTTATAGCTTATACAGGACTAAAAATCAGGCAGGTAGTGCAGTAACACAATGGCAAACGTGGGATGAAGGGGCGAGGTGTAAGCTGGGCATCGGCATATAAATCGAAAGTATGTTCTATATAGCTATGTATTTGCAGATTGTGTTGGCAAGGGATAGCAACAACGTGGTAGATTTATATAGCGCCTTTAGCAAAACATCTCAAGGTATATCTCAGTAACATCATCGAACAAACTTGACACTGGACCCCTTAAGGGGATATTAAGCCAGACGCCTGATCAAAGAGCATTAAGAAACATCCTAAAGGAGGGGAGAGATGCAGAGAAAGTTAGAGAGGGAATTCAGAGCTTTGGGCAGAAGTTCCTAACGGCACAGCCATCAATGGTGAAGCAGTAACATCGGGATGCTCAGGAGGGCAACTTGCAGTTAATAGATCGAAGAGGAAAATGATTGGAGTGGATTGGATTTGTTTATTGTCACGTGTACCGAGGTGCAGTGATAAGTATTTTTCTGCGAGCAGACCATTAAGTACATGGGAAGAAAAGGGAATAAAGGAAAATACATAATAGGGCAACACAAGGTATACAATGTAACTACATAAGCACCGGCATTGGATGAAGCATACAGGGTGTAGTGTTAATGAGGTCAGTCCATAAGAGGGTCGTTTAGGAGTCTGGTAACAGCGGGGAAGAAGCTGTTTTTGAATCTGTTTGTGCGTGTTCTCAGACTTCTGTATCTCCTGCCCGATGGAAAAAGATGAAAGATGAATACGAAAATAGGTGGAAGGGCATGTTGAGATGAGGATATTGTGACCCAGCAACGGGATATAGATAGATTGGGTGACTGGGCAAAATCCTGGCAAATGGAGTTTAATGTGGGGAAGTGTGAGCTCATGCAACTTGGCCGGAGGAATTGAAAGGCAGATTATCTAAATGGAGAGAGACTGCAGGTAAGTGAAGTACAGAGGGATCTAGGTGTCCTAGTGCATGAATCACAAAAAGCTAGTAGGCAGGTCCAACAAGTAGTTAAGAAGGCGAACAGCATTTTTGCCTTTATTGCACCGTAATGTGGGGCCGCCTTCACCTGGATCAGTACCACACCATGCCCTCATCGGTGGAATCACACTCAACACTTCGAGCTATTCTCCAATACCACTACTGCCCACATCAGTTCCAATCAGAGGTTGAAAGTTAGGAGAATCACAAGTGTTGAGTTACTTTTTTTTGCCTATCGTGGGGGCACACAGGTATGTTTGCTGGCAAAGAAAGACTCCAATTTATGTACCGCCATTCGTAAGCTCTGAACACCACTTTGCAACCAATAAAATCATCTTTTAAGTGTTGTTGGAAGTACGGCAATCAATTTGCATACAGCAATATCCCATAAGATAATTCATAGAATTATAGAATTTACAGTGCAGGAGGCCATTCGGCCCATCAAGTCTGCACCAGCCCTTGGGAAGAGCACCCTACCCAAGCCCACACCTCCACCCTCTCCAAGCCCACACCTCCACCCACTCCCTGTAAAACAATAACCCTACCTAACCTTTTTGGACACTAAGTGCAATTGAGCATGGCCAATCTACCTAACCTGCACAGGTTTTTAAGATAAAATACATAGTTTTTTGAAGAATAATGGGATTAAGAGGGTGGTCGGGCCGGAAAGTGGATACGAGTCCACAAAAGATCAGCCATGATCTCATTGAATGGCGGAGCAGGCTCGAGGGGCCAGATGGCCTACTCCTGCTCCTAGTTCTTGTGTTCTTATCTTTGGACTGTGGGAGGAAACCGGAGCACCCGGAGGAAACCCACTCCGACACGGGGAGAACGTGCAGACTCCACACAGGCAGTGACTCAAGCCGGGAATCGAACCTTAGAACCTGGAGCTGTGAAGCAGCGGTGCTAACCAATGTGCTACCATGCTGCCCCGGATGACCTGATCTCTTTTAGTGATGTTGATTGAGTGATAAATATTGACCAAGACTGGGAAGACCACAGGTGGCATTTCTGATGGTGCAGCATTCCCTCAGGCCTGCAAAGGGAATGTCAGCCTAGATTTTTGTGCTCGGGTCTCTGGAGTGGGGACTTGAACCCTCAACCTTCTCATTCCAATTTCCCATGAATAGAACCTTTTCTCATGGAATCTCGGCCAAAACCAAACAAATTAAAATTCAGCTTATAAAGAGCCTGAGACGGCGTATCTTTCAGGGGTGGTGATTTTACTTGTGCCTGAAGTTGACTTAATTAGACCTATTTTTCCCAGAAAACACATGTGAATCAAAATGAAGCTGATTTAAATGGAACAGTAAAAGCAGAGTAAAGTGAGTAGAAAATATTTAATCATGAGCCTGGCTGGAAGATGTTCCGAGTGACTAGCATGTCAATTCACAGAACATCAAACTGCACCAACATTTCCAATTCACTGACATGCAGTACAAAATAACATAGATGAAAGAATATCTTTTTCTTGTTCTTTCCTGGTATTGCTGACTCTCTCCGGCAAGTCTATGATGCCACTGCTGGAGGATGTTTTGTATTTGTTGCAGGATGGGCTATATTTCTGATCTTTTACAGGGTGGGGATAACTGCCTATGATTTTATAGGTTGTGCTACAATTCTACTGTTTGAGACTGCGACCGGCTGGGCTGTAATCTCACAGCTCAGGTCTGTGGTTTGACAGGGTGGAATCTGATCATGGAATCCCTACAGTGGAGAAGCAGGACACCCAGCCCATCGAGTCCGCATCGACCCTCCGAAAGAACACCCCACCCAGGCCCAATCCACCACCCCATCCCTGCAACCCACTGAGGGGCAATTGATCATGGCCAATCCACTTAACCTGCACATCTTTGGACTGTGGGTGGAAACCGGAGCACCCGGAAGAACCCACGCAGACACGGGGAGAATGTGAAAGCTCCACGCAGACAGTCACCCAAGGTCGGAATTGAACCCGGGTCCCTGGCGCTGAGGCAACAGTGCTAACCACTGTGCCACCCATGATGACCCCACAGATGTTACATATCTTATAATTTTTACAGAGTGAGCTACAATTACAGTGCTTGGTTGTGGAGTGTTGCAGGGGGGCTATGATTCCACAGCTATTCGAGGCTCTCTTGTGCTTCATCCATGTGACTCTAGGCCAGGGTTTTTCTAACTCGGTGTTTGGACAGGTGTCGAGAGGGTCATGGAGCGATCGGCTACTGTGTTCCTGGTCGCAGGAGGAACACCCAAGGGCTGCGACTGACTTTTAAATTGAGAATGCCGGCCGTGACTGCCAGCAGCCGTAGCTCACTCAGCTAAATCGCTGGCTCTTAAAGCAGGCCAGCAGCACGGTTCGATTCCTGTACCAGCCTCCCCGGACAGGCGCCGGAATGTGGCGACTAGGGGCTTTTCACAGTAACTTCATTGAAGCCTACTCGTGACAATAAGCCATTTTCATTTCATTTTGCCTTGCTCCATCCGATTGCCATCCAAATTATTCAATGGAGGATTATCTATCCTAACGTCACATCTGGCGTCCCATTGTTCAGATGAACAACAGGAGGAGGTGGGGGTGATGCTGCAACTCGGGGCCGGTGAAGGACGCAGAGAGAGGCCGAGTGAAGTTTGTGCGAGGAGTGAGAATGGCGGGTCATGGTGCTGGCAGTCAGCACCAGCCACTGGCTTCCACAAGTACTTCAATGCCTAAACCGTCAGAGGGAAAATGAATTATGCGAGAGCTACATTTTCAGGGATTGCAGTAATTTGTTTGTTCTTCAAACTGAGATCCAAGAAGACGGCACCAGCAGCATTCACAGAAACTAAATGACTTGTGGTTCTCCTCTGGGGCAGGGCAAGTGGAATTTAAGGACCAACATGTGAAGCCTTTGTGAATGTTTGAAACCTCTGCAATGTGTCACTGTAATGGTGTATTAGAAGTTATCAATCTTCACAAATAAAACTCATGAGACTCCCATGTGCTGCTTTTTTTTTAAAAGAGAGAATGCCGTACACATACATGCTCCCTCAGGGGGACTTGGCAATGCGCAGGCCCGGTGCCCAGAGGGGCAGACTGCCCACGTGATGCCAGGGTGCTGTCCCAGCACCAAATTTCTTTTTGAAAACAGCAGAGTCCTCCCACCAGAAGCAGCAGCAGAGAGCAGGTAACGTGCCCATACCCTGACGTCACGTGATGCGTGCTTTGGCTGTAAAATCACAGAGAGATTCCTCCATTTTGTCGCTGCCCGCAAGTAAGCAACAGGGGTGTGTGAAGAACTGAAGATGGATAGTTTGTAATTAAGGACGAGGGTCAGAGACACAAACAGGCCAATATCTGACAATTGAACGTGCTGGAGAGAGCTTCACAGGAGAGTCCACGCTAGGAAAAAGCAGTGCTGGTGTGAGCTGCAGGGACTCTGATGAAGAACTCATTAAGAAGAATCTGAAATTGGAAACAAAGCAGTATAAAGACGATTTTGTGAGGGACGGGTTTATTAATTGTGCCAATGCAAATCAGGATGCAAAGCCTATGTATGTTATAATGTAGGGAAGTATTGGCAAATGAAAGATTTAAACCCTCCAATCTTGAAAGACATTTGAAGACTAAGCGTGGCAAGCTAGAGGACAAACCTCTGATTTTTTTTCAAAGGATGCAGCGAGAACTTAAATCAGCTCCTGAAATCCTCAGCAGAAATGTAACACTGAAAACAAGTGAGATCGTGAGGACCAAACAGGCTTACCTGTCACAGAGTTTGAAAAACATTGCTCGAAGCAGTTCTTGACATGGGTATGACAGCTAAAAACCTCATGCGTGTGCAGTTTCCAGCTGGAGTCTCTATGCATTGATCAGGAGCAGGAACCCCAATCTTTCCTGGTCTAAATCCATTCTGTAACCCAGGCCCACGGCAGCCAATCATCATAACTCTTTGGCCACCTAGCTGGGCTTAGCTAACAACAGTGCAGAGAGCCAAACTGGGGCCTTCTTGGTGTCTGTGAATTGGTGCGAAACTGGGTGGTGCATTTATCATTGACCATCGCATTTTTGCAAGTGCAGCATTGTATCTGTAATTGTTCTTTTATTCTGTGCTGCGTAACATAAAACATCACGGCAGAGGTTTAGTAAGTCCTTTGTCATGGTTGCAGATTAAAGCTCTCTCCATTCTGTACCTTCCCTAACCTCAGAGGAGCCTCACCTACTCTGTCGTTTGTAACATCTCCATTTCCCAAAGCTCTCAGAGTGAAACAAACAAGTTTGTTTGTGTACTATAGGAACTGCATTTGTGCAGTCAGTCCCCATTTAAAGTTGTTCAGTTTTAAGTTGTTTTAATTTAGAGTTGTGTTCTTTAATGGGGTTAGTATTCATGTTTAAAGTTATAGATTCTCATTAACGTTGTTTCTTGTTGGATGTGACAGTGTCACGCGGCCCAATCTGCGCCACTAGCATTCCCCAAAACCACCATTCATCGACTCTCACTTCTGTCCCTCCCGCTCGTCAGCATCACACTTACTGCCTCTTCAGTTTGCAGTTTACTGCCTCTACTCTGCAACTCAAAGTCGCTCTCGTTCTGACAGCTGTTTGTTGCCTGTCGCTGCTCTGCTCCCAAGCCCTGATCACAGTGAGGGACCGGGAGACGGAAGCAGCTACTGGGAGAGTAGGGTAGCACGATTGGCAGTGAGCAGGAAAAGCAAGGGGTGGGAGAGACGGTGAGCGGGAGGTAAGTGGAAAGAGTTAGCATTTTTTTTTCTTTTTTTCATTTATTTTATTTTAAAAGTTAATTCATTTACAAATATAGTAATTCAGCAATGAGGCCAGCACTGTGGTGCAGTGGTTAGCCCTGCTGCCTCACTGCGCCAAGGACCCAGGTTCGACTCCAGCCCCGGGTCACTGTCCGTGCGGAGTTTGCACAATCTTCCTGCGTCTGCGTGGGTCTCACCCCCACAACCCAAAAGATGTGCAGGGTAGGTGGATTGGCCATGCTAAATTGCTCCTTAATTGGAAAAACTTTATAAAAGAAAAATAGTAATTTAGCAATAGACAATATATAAACTTGCAGGGTATGTTTTTTCTGCCAGTAAGGGTCCTACAGAACCTAACTAAAGCTTTTACATTGGTTGCAATCAATTGGGAAATCTGATTTGTTTAACATTGTTTCATTTGAAGGCGTTAATTTCATGCAGGACCCCAAGGGCGATCATCAAGAGGAGACTTTTAACCTATCAGTCTGGGCTGGAAATAATAGCAGGTCTCAAGGCAACTGAGACAATTCATTCTCATCCACAGCTTTATTAACGAAGCCCACCCACTATAAGATATTGTTCCCACATCATTATCAATCTCAAAATACTTGTTTTCACCCCTCCACCCGATCTGTGCACTCTTACCTGGCCCTGCACTCGACTCTCATTGTGGTCTATTTTTAATCTTCTGGGTACTTCTCTATTATTAATGGCTGAGCTTCAGCCATTGTCTCTCTACACTCTAAAATTCTCCCTAAACTGCCTTGCCTTGCTGGCTCTCTTCTTCCTTCGATCCGAAAACTTTGCTCATCTCCCTGACCTGCCCATTTCCTGCTCACCGTCTGCTGCTTCGTTCAGTGCTGTTTGTAAGACTTGTTACGCAAATTGGCTGCCTCATTTTCTCCATTGCATCACCTCAAAATTCATTAAGGTGCTTTTTGACGTCCTCGGGTCACGGAAGGCACTAAAAATGCAAGCTTTTTCTTTACCTGCAAAGAACTTTCAAACATTTTGTAACATTAAAGATTCGTTTGAGTGCAAGTTGTTTTTGTGCACTGTGGTGCAATCATTCACATTAGCCACATAAAATATTGCATGCAACATCGGACCAACGAGAAGTGAAAATAAACTCCTTCCAACAAAGCTGCTGAAATTCGTTCCTGATATAATGACACTCTCCCATTAAGGCAAACACAATGTGCAGGTTGTAATGTTAGCAGAATTGCTGGATTACATTACCTACCAAACTGGGCACTGTTTAATTTGTTGATAGAAAATGTTGACTCTACTTCAATAATCTGTTGACTGAAGCTCAGCTAGTTAGCTTCAGATTTCTAACCCTGTACACTCGAAATTGTTCCAGTGAGATCATGTTCTGTTGATTTAATTGAAAGGTCAGTGAGATTGATAAATATTTTGAATTTTTTTTTTAAAGCAGGTAACCTTTAGGTTGCATAACCAGAGCAGTGGTGCAGTAGTCCCCCAAGGTTGTGCCAAAATCTTCCAATGGTGCAGTATTCGAGCTTCAGTCAGAATTCTACATGCACTGGTCATCATGCTCTAAACGCACCATTAGAAAAACTGTAGATAAGAGTAACAGCAAGAGGGATGAGCTATGAGAGAGGTTTAAGATGGAAGATTAACAGGCAACTCCATTGAGGTGTATAAAGCAGTATTTGGCTGGTGGTTAATATTGACCCTACCATAAAAATCCAAAGCATGAAGGTGAGCCAGAACATTTGTTGTCAGCCACTTGAATACAGGTAAACCAGTTCTGGAAAGAAACCATCTTTCCTCGAAGAGGGATAAACATTTAGAATGATCTACCAAGGATGGTGATGGAATCAACACAACAGTGGGAAGTTCAAGATACTGCTGGATGCTCTGTTGAATTGAAATAATATAGAGACATTCTCATTGTGTCCAAATGGCCTTCTCTTCCCCTGGGATTTATCACATTTTCCCCAAAAAATGAGAAACTTACTTAGGTTTTCCTTTGTATGGCTAAGTGCAGCTTCCAGTGTGGTGTTGAACTGTGTTAATCTCTTGCCAGGATAGGGCAGCATTTGAGTTGATCTAAATTGCTCAAGTGTTGCTGGGTTGGCCATGGTTCCCATTCTTGGTCACTAGCCAGTGTGGGGAAAGGTGCGATGGAGATCAGCTGTAATGCCCTCTGAGAACTTAACATAAGAAACACAGCCCATGTAGCTTACTCCACCATTAAGTATGATCATGGGGTGATCTGCCTCAACTCACTTTCCTGCCCGCTCCCCATATGCCTTGATTGTGAAAGACCAAATATTGATTTATTTCAGCCTTGAGTATAGGCAATAATTGAGCTTTTTACAAGCTTCGGGAGGAGAGAATTCCAAAGATTCACAACCTTCTGATGGAAGAAATGTCGCCTCATCTCAGTCTGAAAAGATTGAGCCTTATCCTGAGAATGTGCCCCATGTTTTAGATTCCCCAGCCAGTGGAAACAGCCTCTGTGTCTGCCCTGTCAAGCCCCTTCAATGTTTTAAGGAGGTCACCTCTCATTCTTCTCACTCATACCTGCTAGACTTGCACATGAAGAATGGTGTGAACCACTTGCTTTGGAGCTGTGTGCCTCATTAAATTGGGCCCATCTGTGGGGAAAGTTGGGAATTTGCGGTGTTACTGAGCTCAGTTTTAACTTATCTTCCAGCTGAAGTATACATTGGAATGGGAAAACCTACTGAGGCCACGGCATGCATCCAAGAGGCAGCTAACCTCTTCCCTACATCTCACAATGTGTTGTTCATGCGTGGTCAAGTTGCAGAGCTCCGAGGGAATATTGATGAAGCCAAGCGGTGGTTTGAAGAGGCTCTGTCTATTAGTCCCACTCATGTCAAGACAATGCAAAGACTGGTAAGTGAATTCTTTGTAGCTGTGTTTCTAAACTGGTGTTGTGCAGTTCTGTGGTGTAAATTGAACCCCAAGTTGTTCTAGTTAGTCATAGTGTGTAATTATGTTATAAACAAACTTTTTGTGTCAAAAGCAGCATCACCAGCATCTTGTTGAGGGGTCCATCATTATTGTTGTGTGTGCTTTTAGAATGGAAACATCATTTTATCTGCAGCACCACCAATGGTGGGAAGATGTAATTACACTGTTTAATGTGTATCATCTTTGTCAATTTGCAATCACCATTATAAATCTGCACACCAATTTTAATGGAAACATAACATAAGGATAGAATGTATGATTTTAAAAAGAAGACTGAATTATGTCTGGATGCCTGATTCAATTATTCCCGCCCTGGGAATTTGCATTCGGTTTTAAAATCTGGAAATAAAAACTTGTGTCAGCAAAAGTGACTACAAACTTGTTGATTGTTGTAAAAGAAAAATTAGTTCACAGATGTATTTTAGGGAAGGAGACCAGTTTTCCTTATTTGGTTGGGCCTTTTGTGTGACTCCAGTCCCACACCAACATTAACTGTCTTTTGAAGTGGTCTAGCAAGCCATCCAATTGTATCCAATCATGAGGATTCAAGGATAAAATAGAATCATTGATTCAATTATAAATAAGGCTGTCTGATATCTGATGAGTCATTATTTAATAGTCTTCTCATTGTCTTAGGCACTATTTCAAAATTATTTTTACAAAGAGGACAATTGTGGGATTCATGAGTTAAACACTAGGTGTACTTCAGTTTGAGAGATTTGTTTTGGATAAATGGAAATAGTGCAAAAATATTTGGTTAAGAAATCTTTCCCTTTGAATGTATTATCTGCTGGAACTGCGCAATCCACATTTCTTGCAGCCCTTTGTCTGAAAAATGTTTTTCCTGGATGCAGCTTGAACTGGTTCAGTTTGAATTCAAGGATCACGTCAGCTGGATTTCCTATCCAATCTGTCACGGTATTGATGGAATTTGGCTAAACAAGCTACTCGATTTTGCATTTGTAAGTTTCCAATAAGACCATAAGAAATGGAAGTACTGTCACAAATCACCAAAGCTACTTTGACAATACCTTCCAAATTCATGACCTGTGCCACCATCATTCAACCAGCTCATGGTATCTTAACCCCATCTATCTGCCTTGATTTCCGAAGACTTCACACTCTTGCGCAACGAGAATCTCTTCAGTGTCCATTTTGAAATTCTCGATTGACCTCTAGCTTTTCTGAGGGAAAGAGTTGCAGATTTCCATATCTCCCAGAAGTGCTCCCTGACATCATCAGACCTGAACAGCCTAGCTCTCATTTCTTTTTTTATATATATTTTTATTCTCCTTTTTCACAATTTCATCCAAATTTACACCCACCAACAATCGACGGTAACAAATACAATGTCGATACCCTGGCCAACAATTACATAGAACATAGAACAGTACAGCACAGAACAGGCCCTTCGGCCCTCAATGTTGTGCCGAGCCATGATCACCCTACTCAAACCCATGTATCCACCCTATACCCGTAATCCAACAACCCCCCCTTAACCTTACTTTTATTAGGACACTACGGGCAATTTATCATGGCCAATCCACCTAACCCGCACATCTTTGGAGTGTGGGAGGAAACCGGAGCACCCGGAGGAAACCCACGCAAACAGGGGGAGGACGTGCAGACTCCACACAGACAGTGACCCAGCCGGGAATCGAACCTGGGACCCTGGAGCTGTGAAGCATTTATGCTAACCACCATGCTACCCTGCTGCCCCTAATTCCTAAACGTTTCCCCCTGCCCCGACCCATATTTCGCCCTCAGTTCCTTCAATCCCGCAAACCGGCCCCCTAGATCAAGTCCTTTAATGCCTTGACTCCCTTCTCCTCCCATCTCTGAAAATTCCCATCCCACTTCCCTGGCTCAAATCTGTGATTTCTCCTGAATCGGCATTTCCCTTGACCCTGCCCTAGCCTAAACCGTGGGCCAATTGCCTCCAGAGTTTCAACGTCGCTACTACTACCGAACTCCTAAATATTTCCCTGGGGCCATAGGTTGTGGCGCTGTTGCCAAGGCCCTCAAATCCAACCCCCTACACAGACCCTCTTCCATTCTAACCCACTGGGAGCCCCCCCCCCCCCCTACCTAGCCCAGCCCCTCACCTTCTCCACGTTCGCTGCCAGTAATAATATAGTATATTCGTAAGTCCCTACCCCCCCTGACTGCCGTCCTCTCTGCAAAAGCACTTTCCTAATCCTAGCCACATCTCTCTCTCTCTCTCTCTCCCCCTCTCTCTCTCCCCCTCCCCATAGAAACGAGGTAATCATTTTTCGACCTCCTTGGAAAAATGCCTTTGGCAGGAATATCAGCGGGCAGCCTAGCTCTCATTTAAAATGGTGTACACATTGGTCGAGTAGCATGCTGGCATTCAATGCCTTGGCCAACGCACAGGAAGTTGCCACTTTGGTCCGTGAACTTGTATCCAGCGTGAGTCAACCTTTCAGCACATGGAGGGGTGAAAGCTGGAAATAAGTGCTCTTGAATCCTGAATTAACAGCAGTTTCCATTGGGACTTCCATCAGCTCACAGCTCAGTGATGCTCTACCCTGCTTCACCTCTGGTTTAGCTCAGTAACCAAGACATGCTGAGCCTCAGGAAACATGAATAATATATCGGTCTAATTTCTGGATGTGGAAAAGGAATTTTGCAACAGTATTTCCTTAGCTGAATTGAGCCTATTGGGGGATAATTTATGTTTCATGCATTGTTTCCTGCATAGTTTCTCATTTTTGTAATTAATTCTCGGCCAGTAACATTTTACTGATGTTTGTAAAATCTCAAGTGCTATGTCACCTAGGAGTGACTGATGCTCGTGATGTATGTAATTGTGCAATGGTTACGGTTCTGGAGTGAGCAACCCTGAGATTGTCGATTCACGTTCAATTGTAGCATATGGAATTGGATTCATCGAATGAAAATGACAATGGAAGCTACAGGATTGATGTGTCAAATGAAAACAAAGCTAATTTAATGATATTATCTGACTTGCATGTGATTCTCGTCTCACGATATTACACAGACGTTACACCGCAGAAACAAGTCATTCAGCCCAACTGTTCTGTGGCAGAATTTGTTACGCACAAACTTTCTCCCTTAGTTCAACTCACCCTATTAGTATATCATTCTATTTCTTTCTTCCTCGCATCCTCATTGAGTTTCCACTTAAATGCAATATGTAATTAAGAACTAGGAGCAAGAGTAGGCCACCTGGCCCCTCGAGCCTGCTCCGCCATTCAGTGAGATCATGGCTGATGTTTTGTGGACTCAACTCCACTTTCCGGCCCGAACACCGTAACCCTTAATCTCTTTATTCTTCAAAAAGGTATTTATCTCTATCTTTAAAACATTTAATGAAGGAGCCTTAACTGCTTCACTGGGCAAGGAATTCCATAGATTTACAACCCTTTGGGTGAAGAAGTTCCTCCTAAACTCAGTTCTAAATCTACTTCCCCTTATTTTGAGGCTATGCCCCCCCCCCCAGTTCTGCTTTCACCCGCTAGTGGAAAAAACCTGCCCGCATCTATCCTATCTATTCCCTTCATAATTTTATATGTTTCTATAAGATCCCCCCTCATCCTTCGAGTACAGTCCCAGTCTATCAACCTCTCCTCGTAATCCAACCCCTTCAGCTCTGAGATTAACTAGTGAATCTCCTCTGCACACCCTCCAGCGCCAGTACGTCCTTTCTCAGGTAAGGAGACCAAAACTGAACACAATACTCCAGTTGTGGCCTCACTAACACCTTATACAATTGCAGCATAACCTCCCTAGTCTTAAACTCCATCCCTCTAGCAATGAAGGACAAAATTTAATTTGCCTTCTTAATCACCTGTTGCAACTGTAAACCAACTTTTTGCAACTCGTGCACTAGCACACCCAGGTCTCTCTGCACAGCAGCATGTTTCAATATTTTATCATATGACTCCTATTGACTGCTGAAATGACCTAGAAAACAACTATTGTTGAAAACAAATTAGCCATGGTAACTAGGAATGGGCAATAAGCTCAGAATTGTTGGAATCACTCACAACTTTAGAACAAATAAAAAACAAGTTACATACAGTAATAGTTGGCTTTTTGTCAAAAGAAAGAAACATGAGTCTCTTCAATGTCACAGATCATCAACCCCACCCTCCCAAAAGGTGCAATTACCGCTTCCACAATTGTCTTTTTTGACATTTATAATAATAATCTTTATTATTGTCACAAGTAGGCTTACATTAACACTGCAATGACGTTACTGTGAAAAGCCCCTAGTCGCCACACTCCGGCGCCTGTTCAGGTACACGGAGGGAGAATTCAGAATGTCCAATTCACCGAACAAGCACGTCTTTCGGGACTTGTGGGAGGAAACCGG
Organism: Scyliorhinus canicula; assembly: GCF_902713615.1. Classification (NCBI taxonomy): domain Eukaryota; kingdom Metazoa; phylum Chordata; class Chondrichthyes; order Carcharhiniformes; family Scyliorhinidae; genus Scyliorhinus; species Scyliorhinus canicula. The sequence goes on from NC_052147.1 coordinate 8,990,599, forward strand.
TGCACCCAGAGGAAACCCACGCAGACTTGGGGAGAACATGCAGACTCCGCACAGATAGTGACCCAAATAGGAATCAAACCCGGGACCCTGGAGCTGTGACACAACAGTGCTAACCACTGTGTTACTGTGCAGAATGCGGGAGCGCAGGAGACAATTTGGTCCATTCTGTCTATTTCTGCACCCACAGGCGCCACGTACACGCCAGACACATGTGACACACACACACACATACACACACACCCTCCCCCATACAGTTTCCATACAGTCCCATTTTGAGAGTATTAATGAGTATTAATTGAATGGTTTGAGTTTTATTAGTTGTCAGGTCTGTTCCTCCGGAGAAGGAAAGTGGGCCAATCCTTGAAAGAGTTGTGAATTGGCCAGACGCCTTTCAAATAAAAAACAGCCAAGACTAAATGTTGCTCATTTTTTGATGGATCTAAACTTTTAGCTTGTTTTTCCTCAAATAAATGTTTTTTTTTTGTTGTTGGCTTGAAGGTGCGGTCAATCTAAAGGCACAGTTATTTCATATGCAGTGTCCTCCTTGACAATATTAATTAGAACATAGAACAGCACAGAACAGGCCCTTCGGCCCTCGATGTTGTGCCGAGCAATGATCACCCTACTCAAACCCACGTATCCACCCTATACCCGTAACCCAACAACCCCCCCTTTAACCTTACTTTTAGGTCACTACGGGCAATTTAGCATGGCCAATCCACCTAACCCGCACATCTTTGGACTGTGGGAGGAAACCGGAGCACCCGGAGGAAACCCACGCACACACGGGGAGGACGTGCAGGCTCCGCACAGACAGTGACCCAGCCGGGAATCGAACCTGGGACCCTGGAGCTGTGAAGCATTTATGCTAACTACCGTGCTGCCCACAATTGAATGCTATTTGTTAGGTATCAACTCCTCTCCTATTTAAAATGGAAAATTACAACGGTCACCTTTGAGGGTTTATGATGCTTAGTCAGTTGGATGGCGCAAGATGTTCTCGGATCTGGTACATAGAGGAAATAGAGCTCATGGCTATTTACAATCTGTATCAATGACTTGGAAGAAGGGACTGAATGTGCGGTAGCTAATTATGCTGATGGTACAAAGATAGGTAGAAAAGTAAGTTGCCAAGAGGAGATGGCGTGAATAAGCAAATTTAAAGTGATTGGGCACAAATTTGGCAGATGGTGTATAATGTTGGAAAATGAAATTTGGCCACTTGGGCAGAGAAAAGCAGAGCAGTATATTGTTTAAATGGATGGTACAGAACTCTACAATAAAGAGGGACCTGGCAGTCATGAATCATTGAAAGTTGGTATGTAGGTACAGCAAAGTGTTCAGGAAGGCAAATGAAATGTTGGCCTTGCAAGGCAAATTGAATTGGCACGTTTGCTGCACCTGTTCATGATCTGGAGTATCATGCATTGCTTTGATCTCCTTGCTTAAAAAAAAGGTTTACTCAACTGATTCCTGGTCTGAAGGGCTTATTTTATAGAATCTCTGCAGTGCAGACCCCCTGAAAGTACACGCTAACCCAGGCCCAATCCCCCACCCCATCCCACCGAGGAACAATTTAGCATATCTAATCCACCTAACTTGCTTATCTTTGGACTGTGGGAGGAATCCGGAGCAGCCGGAGGAAACCCACGCAGACATGGGGAGAACGTGCAAACTCCGCACAAATAGTGGCCCGAGCTCGGAATCGAACCCGAGTCCCTGGCGCTGTGAGGCAGCAGTGCTATCCACTGTGCCATGCAAAAGGTTGGGGCAGATGTTCGGCCGAATGCACATTGGAGTTTAGAAGGTTGAGAGGTGATCTTATTGAAACATTTCCTGAGGGGACTTGACAGGGTGGATTCTGATGTTTCCCCTTGTGGGTTTAAGCCTCATTGCAGAGAACTGAAACCTTAATCTAGCCTGACACCTTGGTGCAATATTGAGGGAATGGCTCCTTTGGAGGAGCTGTGGCCAATTCACCTACCCTGCACATCTTTGGGTTGTGGGGGCAAAACCCTCGCAACCCTCGCAAACACGGGGAGAATGTGCAAACTCCACACGGACAGTGGCCCGGGATTGAATTTGGGACCTCGGCGCCGTGATGCAGTAGTGCTAACCACACTGTGCCACCTTGCTGCCCGAGGAGCTGTATTCCTGATGAGACATTAAACTAAGGCCCCATCTGCTGTCACAGTTAGATGAAAATAATTTTTTACAAAAAAGAGCAGGGAAGTTGTCCCCAGCACTTTTGAGGCTGATGAAGTCCTGGAAGGTGTTGTATAAATACAAGTTCTTACCTAATTTCTGTAATTTTACTTATTTTCTATTAAACTGTTGTTGAATGCCTTTCTTGTTAGTATTTCATTGTACCCCTGACTTTCATTTGCTTTTGTAAATTGGTCTCAGATTACATATGTGGAAAACTGGGCATGAAAAATGATATTTATGGTTGGAATTGGGGGGGGGGGGGGGGGGGGGGGGGGAAGAAATGATCTGGATGATGGGAATGTCACAGCCACAAGCGGGCTGCATCCGAATCGATCGGATGAATCCGATTCTCAGAGACTCGCAGGCGGGCAGAAGGTGCACCTTTGGCAAGTGCTGGATTGTGAAGTCAGTCTACCAATCAGCAGAGGGAGGATCAGAGTCAGCAATACACTGACACAAATAACTATTGAGCCACCTCCCACCCACAGGCAGCCTGCTGGGCCCAGAACAAGCACTTCTTTAATTTAGGGGAGGGTGTTTTCTGCTCAGCGAGGTGAGAGATGTCAGGGAGATGAGAACCGCTGACTCTGACGACCTAAAGTCAAAGCGGGAAATTATGGAATGGAACAGTAGGTGAAATGAGTGTGAGAGAGAGAACTTTGTGTGACCTTCTGGACTTTTTTTTTATATAAATTTAGAGTACCCAATTCACTTTTTTTCCAATTAAGGGGCAATTTAGCATGGCCAATCCACCTACCCTGCACATCTTTGGGTTGTGGGGGTTTCACAGGTCGGCACAACATCGAGGGCCGAAGGGCCTGTACTGCGCTGTAATGTTCTATGTTCTATGAAACCCACGCAACCAAGGGGAGAATGTGCAAACTCCACACGGACAGTGACCCAGAGCCGGGATCGAACCTGGGACCTTGGTGCCGTGAGACTGCAGTGCTAACCCTGGACTTCTGTTTATTAGTTTAAAAATATATTGTAGAAGGGATGGGGGGAGGGGAGAGGTAGGATGCAGTACGTGGAGTGGGAGGTCGCTTGACCAGGTGGAGCTGTTGGAGGTGGGAGGCCATGTGGTTAAACCTCCAGGAATATGTCCAATGGGAGTTGGCAACCCTTGCTTAATTACACCCCAATTTGGATGAGAGATTCTCACTGGGATCGTTAACCTGTTATTTCTAATTTAGATGCCGACTAACTTGTAGATTCCTAATGTTTTTGTCTAGTACTCAATTTTTTTTTTGCTGCTAATATCACTGACAAAAGTCTGCACAAGATTTGTTTTTATTGAGCTGAATGCTGTGCTCGGTCTACAGTTACTGACACAGGGCACCACGCAGCCTGCAATGACACTCTGCCTGTTTCCTAAGGATAACACTCAGGAAGGCTTCCTTTATGCCAAGTCCTCCCAGCTGCGAGCTTCGTCAAATCTAGCAGTGTTGCTCTGTTTTGCCTTCCTACACAAGGCCCATTTACCAGGAACAGGCAGAATGAGAAATAAAGACTAGCATTTATATAGCGCTTTTCATAACTTAAATAACATGGGTACGGGCGGCATGGCGGTGCAGTGGATAGCACTGCTCCCTTGCATTGCTGAGGTCCCAGGTTCAATCCATGCCCCGGGTCACTGATTGTGTGGGGCTTGCACAGCCTCCCCGTGTCTGCATGGGTCTCACCCCCACAACCCAAAGATGTGCAGGGTAGGTGGATCGGCCATGCAAAATTGCCCCTTAATTGGGGGAGAAAAAAAATTGGATACTCTAAATTTTATTTTTAAATAGCAGGAGTACGCCGCCATTCAGTCCTTCGAGCCTTCACTGCCATTCTGTACGTCCTCGGGGCATCGTTTGTGGTCATGACCAAAAAATCGTGATATTGGTGGAGGGATAAGAATTGGTGAGGACACCAGGGAGAAAGAACTCTTCACCTCTTACTCGAGGAATGCCAAAGGATCTTTCATGTCCACCTGAGAGGACAGACGAAACTGCAATGAGAATTGCTTCGGTGTGACGTAGCCAGAAGGATAAGTGAGTTGAAGATGTAGAATAGGAAGAGAGCTTGTCGAACTCCAGTTGGCACATGAGTTTGTGACCCCTTAGTGAGAAAGTTAACATGTTGTCGCTTTTCTGTTTGGCAGGGATATAGGTATTTCTAGCATCTGGTGCCTTGTAATCCCCAGCCAGGTGGATACTGGAACGTCCCATTTTTTAACCGAGCTGTGAAATTGAGAGTTTGGATGTCTTGTAACCACTGCACATCATCACCGGTCCCTCCTCTGAATTTACAGTGAGTCAGTATCCTGCAAGTGAACAAGTGCAATATTCCCAAATATGGTTTTCAAAAAAAAAACAACATCTGGAAACATTCTGTTGTTTCAGAAAGTGGAAGCTGAAATACCACCATTGTGCCTAAAGCGGTCAACCACCATGTGCTTGTTAAGCACTCCTTGTCTTTGTTTAAGGAAAAAAATAGCCCCACTTATTTTATTTGAAACTTTGCCCAAGAACTGACTCATTTTCCCTAGATTATAAGTGATAAGAGCACAGGCAGATTGAGGTTGTAGGACATGGAAATTGGCAGTAGGACATGGAAATTGGAACTTGCTGTAAGGAGACTCCAGCGTAAGTTATGGGTTTTGTTCAGCTCCGAGCTGGATGCAATTTAATAAGCATTTTAATCCTCTCTTGTGGATATGTTTCCATTCAGGATCAGGCCCCTTCTAGAGAAATTAATTATTGTTATCAGCTAGCATTTTGCCTGGGGCATATATTAAAAAGAACACTCAGCCTCTCTCTCTCTCTCCAGATTCAGTGTGTGATCTCATCGTGGACAATTTAATAACTCATTATTGGCACTGCCAATGGGAATATTCCTGATTTACTATCTCCTTGCCCCCATTGTCTAGTGGTACGAATTAGATTAGTCTGCACCGTGAGAGAGGAGGGTTGATCAGACAGGCCTGCCAAAGTCTTAAGGAATGAAGGACTGAACCCCAATATATTATGGAGGGTAAAGTACACATGAAAAAGGTGAAAGGTCACGAATAATGTAGTGTTCTAACACAGATTGACCATTAGGACCGTAACAAATGAGAATACTAATTAGTATGGGGAAAGCATTTGGGAGTGATACAAGATGTTTGTCGGAGAGCAATACTCATAAATGGAATCATCAGCAACATTTTAACTGCACTACATTTCAAGCAGAGTTTGAAAAAACATAACAATCACTTGCATTTATATAGCACCTTTAATGCAATAAAGAATCCCAATTGCTTCACAAGAGTATTATCAAAAGATCTGACCCCAAGCCGCATAAGGAGATATTAAGGCAGTTGAGCATAAACTTGGAGAAAGCTCCTTTCAGCATCTCAAAGGAGGAGAGAGAGGTATAGCAGTACAGAGGTTTAGGGAGGAAATTTCAGAACTTTGGGCCCAGGTAGCTGAAGGGACTGTGACCAGAGGTGATCTGGTAGAAATTGGGAATGCACAAGAGGCCAGAATTAATGGGGAGCGGAGTAGGTTTGTGCTGTTCCTGCATTAATCTCGTCATGATGAAAGGGATTGAGCACCCCTTATTCAAAATGTGAAAATCTCTGATATCGGGGCGGCGCAGTGGTTAGCACTGTTGCCTCGCGGTGTCGTGGACCCAGGTTCGATCCCAGCCCCGGGTACTGTCTATGTGGCGTTTTCACATTCCCCCCGTGTCTGCGTGGGTCTCACCCCCACAACCCAAAGATGTGGAGGGTAGGTGTATTGCCCCAAAATTTGTGCAGAACAGCGTTCATATTGCTCTTTCTTTAATGAGAAATTGCAGTTGAGTTTCATCGACAGCACCTTCCAAATCTGCGGCCTCCAGCACCGAGAAGGACAAGGGCAGCATATGCATTAGAACACAACCTGCAAGCTCCCTGCCAAACCGCACATCATCCTTACCTGGAAATATATCGCTGTTCCTTCATTGTAGCTGGGCCAAAATCCAGGAACAGTACTAAATTTGGGATTATAAGACGTGCAGGTCACAGGAGGAAAGGAAGTCTGTGGGATGGGCGGACAGGCAGCTGATGGATGGGGGTGGAATTTGACAATTTTGAGGGCCTGAGGAAGAATAGGTAACTATTCTAGGTGTGGTATCCAAACTTCACTACAGAGCTGCAAATCTCTACTACGGCTGGTGTTGCTGTGAAGATCGTTGAACTCATTAAAATTCAATCTAGGATGTGGGTGTTGGTGGCAGGGTCAGCATTTATTGCCCAACCCTGGATGTCCTGTGTACAACTGAGTGTCTTGCTTGGCCGCTGCTGTTTATTTTCTCTCCTTTGGTGTTCAGGCCGCAGTATTCGAATCGTCATTCTGCTCCGCGGTGTGAAAGAATCATCTTTTGGTTTTATAAAAAGCACCTTATACAGGAAGCAATACGGTATATGTTCGTCAGAAATGATCACTCCAAAAATACCTTAATAGCTTTGTAAGTAAATAGCAGCATGTGAAGAAGGGTGATTTCCGTGTTTGGTTTTCTGACGAGGTGTATTTTGAAGGAATCTGGCTACAGTTGCAGTGAAAATTGCAGAAAGTGTGGGAATATTGTATTTATTTTCTCTGATTTGTGACAGTGTTTTTTTGTTCTATTCAGTAAACTCTGCTATGTGGCGTTAGGAGCATTGTTATCTACCCTGCCTGTAGCTGAATGCGAGTACAGGATTCATCACTCTGTGGTGGCAATATCTCCCAATTAATTACTCAGCCCATCCTAATAGATTTTGCTTTCAATTATTTAGGTATTAATTATCTACTTGCTTTTCTGTTCATCTCCCTGGCTTCATTTTTTCGAAACTTTTATTTTTGTTTGTGAGCATTGTGTTTAATGTGGGCGGGGTGTGGACGCTGGGTGAGGGAACATCAGGAACAGCATCAGTGTCCCAGCTCAGGCACAGCAATGGTTAGATTTAAATAGATGCTGCATCTATCTGCCCTTTCCCCAATAATCTGCTCCAGTCCCAACCTGTGGATGAACACCTCCTTCGCCCGCATCCACCACCACCATTGTAGGTCACCTTCCTTTTTTAAAAATAAATTTAGAGTACCCAATTATTTTTTTCCCAGATTAAGGGGCAATTTAGCGTGGCCAATCCACCTACCATGCACATCTTTTTGGGTTGTGGGGGTGAGACCCACACAGACGTGGGGAGAATGTGCAAACTCCACACAGACAGTGACCCGGGGCCGGGATCAAACCAGGGTCTTCAGCGCCGTGAGGCAGCAGTGCTAACCACGACGCTACTGTGCCTCCCCATCTTCCATTTTCTACACTTTGGTCAATGTTTATACAGCTAAAATGTGGGCTGTGAGATCTCCTCGATCAGTTTGTGATCTCCAGTACTGCCTGTGGCAGGAGATGAAGGGAAAAGTGGAGGCGTTCAATGGAGGAAGATTTTAGTCCTGATGTTATGGCCATCATGAGATGTGGGCCAGGTTTGATGAGCCAGTCGTTCTTGCCCTGCCCATGAGCTTTGTACATTTGTTCATGGATTTGTTACCAATTGGTGAATCAGGAGTTGTGGTCAACTAGATTCAGACTTCCCAAACAAAATCATTTCATGCAAGTGAAGAAAAAAACCAATGCAAACTTTTCTATTTAAAAAAAAGTTCTGTCTTAATTGCACACCTCTGTTTATCTATTTGCTGAGTGTTGTTTGGTTCACGCAGGGTTTCACGCTGAGCTGGCTTGTCATCTTTTCTCATTGAACAGCTCACTGGACCTTGAAATCTAATAAGTCAAACTGATGAGAATTCGAGGCAACGACTCCGAACATCCTTGAGGGGTAAATCTGCGCAATGCCGAAGATGAAGGAGCGGAGTTAATTATGTACGAAAAGAGCAATGGTAGCTCTGATCCTCAGCCACTGCCTAGTCAGCTGAACTGAAGCAAATGCGGACTCACTGGGCCGAATGACCTCCTCCTGTGCCATAATGACACTGACTTTTGAGTGTTGCAGTTGGCATCAGTCGCCTAGAAGGGAAGAGGATTGATTATCCAGTGTCCCCTTTCTCAATTAATACCCCACCTAAATTGTGTATGTGCATTTTGAGATGCAGAGAGGGTCAAAGGTGACACCCCGACAGCTCAATATCCCACTTCATCTCTGTGAAGATTTTGGGCAGGGCAAGGAAAGGTGATGGATATTACTTCCCCACCCACCCCCATCACCACCACCAAGCACCACTACCACCTACCTGAAGCAACAATCCTCTTTATTCAGACATACAGGGAATTTCCAGCATTTGTTGTTTTTAATTTGATTTGATTCCATTAAGGACAATTCCCTATATCACAGCAGTGATTGTACTGTGAAAATACTTAATTGGCTTTAAAGTGCTTTGGAACGTCTTGAGCTGGTGAAAATTGCTATATAAATGCATTTTTGTATTCTTTGCTTTTTGAAAATTGTTTTGGCATCTTAATCCTGCAAAGGACAGGAATGAGGCGACAGTGACTGTATAATGCTTGGGCAGTAATATAATTACTGTTTTCCCGTTAGCAAGATAAAACAGCAGTCCCCTGAAAGTTTTGAAATTTCACTTCTACCATCCCTTAATTGTCAATGCGAGGAGGGGGTGATGGAATTGTTTCCTGGGAGATTGATGGATTCCTGTGGTCAACTGATCTGAAGCTTGGTTTTATACGGCTGCCTCAGCTATTTATTGACGCAAATAACCAGCTAAAGAGGGATGAGATTCCAGGCTGTTCCTGCCTCACAGCCATGAAGCTTTTCCCTTTGTACCATAAGGGCAGCTTTTACTGCCTGATTGAGTTCTGTTTATTGTATTTGCCATAGTTTCGCGCATTTTCCGAGAAAGCCACATTTCAAACCTCTTCTAATTCACTGAACCACGGATCAGGGGGACAAGCAACTTGTTATTTGTTTGCAGCCTGTTTTTAACTTGCAAGCATGAGAGCCAGTTAAGCATTACAGTAATAAATCTTCTCAATCATCAACGGTAATTTTAACACTTGTACTATTAGCCCTAAGCTAAACTGCATGATCGTGGTGTTTAAAATGATCGAAGGAATGGGTAGGATAGAAAGAGACAATCTATTTCCTCTGGTGGGAGGATTTCAGTACAAGTTGAGGGCGTAATCTTCGGGTTCAGCTGTTCTGGGGTGATGTTGGCGAGCGCTTCCTCACTCAAAGTTGAGTGGAAACCTGGAACACTCTCCTTCAAAAAAGGTTGTGGAGGCTGCGAGCCAGTTGAAAATTCCAAAACTGAGCTGAGATTTTTGTGAGGGAAGAATATTAAGGGTTTTGGAGCCAAGGTGGAGCAATAGTCACGGTACAAATTAAATGTCAAACCCAGACGTTTCCAGGACCTGTATAATATTGCTAGTAGTCACAGTGTAGATCAGGCAGTGGGAGACCAGCAACAGTTTACAAATAAAACTATTTGCAATGCATTTGGAGGACATGTGTTCAAGCAACTGAGAAAATAATTTGAACCCATGTCCTCTCGTTTACCAACCCGTCTGCAAATGAAAACAGTTTCACTTTGTGAATGGAAACTGCGAATGTTGGCTGAGGGAATGTTTGGGCTGTGTTGTCCTCTTAGGCTGGAGACCCGCGATATCTAGACAGCGACATCGCACACAAATCTGCCAAGAGTGTAGAGGTATCCCTTGGGAAATGTTCCCAGACAGTAATGTCAGCAGCCCAGGAAAGCTGAAATAGGGCGTACCTCAACCAACCAAGGGCTGAAGCTGGGAATTGCTGATCTAAGTGGTTCAATACCATACTGGGTAATACCTTGACCACTTGAACATGTCCAAATAAAAGTCCCCACGCCCCCAACAAAATGCTATTCAGCGTCACATATCCGCACCGAGACCACTTAATTCCACCTCTGTAAAATTAGCCGACTCCATTTACTGTCGCGTGTACCGAGGTACGGTGAAAAGTATTGTTCTGCGTACAGCCCAGACAGATTGTTCCATGCATTAAAAAAAACATAAGACATGCATAAATACACAATGTAAATACATAGACACAGGCATCGGGTGAAGCAGACAGCAGTGTAGTACTACTCGGTAGAGGAGATGTATGAAGCGACCAGTTCAGTCCATAGGATGATCATTCAGGAGTCTGGTAACAGCAGGAAGAAGCTGTTTTTGAACCTGTTAGTGAATGTTCTCAGGCCTTTGTATCTCCTAGCCGACGGAAGAGGTTGGAAGAGAGAATAACCCGGGTAGGAGGGGTCTTTGATTGTGCTGCCTGCTTTTCCAAGGCGCTAGGAGGTGTAGACAGCGTCAATGGATGGGAGACGGGTCCGCATGATGGACTGGGCAGTGTTCACGACTCTGTCTTGGGCCGAGCAGTTGTCATACCAGGCTGTGATGCAGCCACAGAGGATGCTTTCTATGGTGCATCTGTAAAAGTTGATAAGAGTCAATATGGACTTGCCGAATTTCCTTAGTTTCCTGAGGACGTATAGGCGTTGTTGTGCTTTCTTGGTCATAACATCAACGTGAGTGGATCAGGACAGATTGCTGGTGATGTGCACACCTAGGAATTTGAAGCTGTCCACCCACACCTCGGCACCATTGACGCAGACAGGGGTGTGTACAATACTTTGCTTCCTGAAGTCAATGACCAGCTCTTTAGTTTTGCTGACATTGAGGGAGAGATTGTTGTCGCTGCACCACTCCACTAGGTTCTCTATCTCCCTCCTGTACTCTGACTCATCCGCGATCCGGCCCACAACAGTCGTGTCATCAGCAAACTTGTAGCTGGAGTTGAAGCCAAATTTTGCCACATAGTTGTGTGTGTATAGGGAGTGTAGTAGGGGACTAAGTACTCAGTCTTGCGGGGCCACGGTATTGAGGACTATCGTGGAGGAGGTGTTGTTTATCCTTACTGATTGTGGTCTATGGGTCAGGAAGTCGAGGATCCAATTGCAGAGGGAGGAGCTAAGTCCTAGGTTTTGTAGTTTTAATATGAACTTGGCTGGGTTTATGGTGTTGAAGGCGGAGCTGAAGTCTAGGACTAGGTAGTACGTACTACCATTTCATCTGCTATGTGGCAGCACGGTGGCACAGTGGGTTAGCCCTGCTGCCTCATGGCGCCGAGGTCCCAGGTTCGATCCCAACTCTGGGTCACAGTCCGTGTGGAGTTTGCACATTCACCCTGTGTCTGCGTGGGTTTCGCCCCCACAACCCAAAGGTGTGCAGGCTAGGTGGATTGGCCACGCTAAATTGCCCCTTAATTGGAAAAAATGAATTGGATATTCTAAATTTAAAAAAAACATTATCTGTCTTTATTGCCTTTCAACTGTCCCATGCCTAGGGCAGCACGGTGGCACAGTGGTTAGCATTGCTGCCTACGGCACTGAGGACTCGGGTTCGAATCCCGACCCTGGGTCACTGTCCGTATGGAGTTTGCACATTCTCCCTGTGTCTGCGTGGGTTTCACCCCCACAACCCAAAGATGTGCAGGTTAGGTGAATTGGCCACGCTAAAATTGCCCCTTAATTGGAAAAAATAATTGGGTACTCTAAATTTTAAAAAAAAACTGTCCCATGCCTTCCTAGCTATCCCCTTGAGTCTCTGCATTTCATAAACTTGAGTTCTTCCAAAAATGTTGCTTCCCATGTCCTAACTCGCATCAAGTTGTATTCACCCATCTTACAGATCTACCCGTTAAACCCAATTATAACATTTTCACCTTGGCTGTCAAATCCTTCAGTCATGCCCCTCCCCATCTCTGAAATCTCGTCCAGCCCGACAACCTTTCAAGATATCTGCGTTCATCTCATTCTGCCCATTGAGTATCCCAATTTTAATTGCTCCACTATTGGCAGCATTGACCCTCAGCTCTGGAATTTCGCCCTGATACCCCTCCGTCTCTCTACCTCATGCCTCCGTTAAGATGCTCCTTAAAACCCACCTCTTCCACCAAGTTTTTGGTCATCTGCCTGATCTCTTTTGATAGTTCAGTATCAGGCTTTGTTTGGTAACACTGGTGTGAAACACCTTGGGATGTTTTCTACACCAACGGTGCTATATAAATAACACAATTATTGTAGTTATTGATGAATCCAGCTTGCTTGTCTCCAGTCCTGCTTTTGCAGATTGCCATCATCCTGTTGTTTGTGTAAAACATCTCCAGCACCTTAATCCATTATCAGATGATTGATGGCTCCTGCAAAACACATGCAAAGAAGTGTGATAACATTGAAGCTTCCCGTTGTAAAGGGTTTCTCACTTAGCTCTGCGTTGTCATGCGACAATTCTCTCAGCATAAACATGCCTTTTACCAAAACCAAGGAAATAACTTGCATAGAATATACAGGACAGAAACAGGCCATTTGGCCCGACAAGCTACTGCTGGCGGTGGTTAAGCTGCACGTGAGCTCTTCCCACTCTGCTTCACTTCACCCTATCAGCATTTCCTTCTATTCCTTTGTCCCTTGTGTTTATGGGCGGCACGGTAGCACAGTGGTTAGCACTGTTGCTTCACAGTGCAGGGTCCTAGGTTCGATTCCCGACTTGGGTCACTGTCTGTGCGGAGTCTGCACGTTCTCCTTGTGTCTGTGTGGGTTTCCTCCGGGTGCTCCAGTTTCCTCCTACAAGTACCGAAAGACGTGCTATTAGGTGAATTGGACCTTCTGAATTCTCCGAACAGGTGCCAGAGTGTGGCGACTAGGGGATCTTCACAGTAACTTCATTGCAATGTTAATGTAAGCCTACTTGTAAAGATTATTCTTATTGTCTAGCCTCTCTTTAAATGTCTCTGTGCATCCATCTCAAGTTCTCCATGTGGTGGGGAGTTCCACATTCTCATCACTCTGGGAATAAAAAGAATTTCTCCAGAATTTCCTTTTGGATTGAGTGGTGGCTGCTTTATAGTCATGACCTCTAGTTTTGGATACCTATCCATAAATGGAAACGTCTTCTCCATAGCTACTCTCACAAACCTTTTGTAATTATAAAGACTTACATCAGGGCACCCTTCATACTTCACACAGAGAGAAAAGAGCCCCAACCTGTTCAACTTCTGTGATAATTATAACCTTCAGATCAAGTATCACCCTTGTGAATCTTTGTTGCACCTTCAACAGTGCCTCAATATCCTTTAATAATATGGAGATTAGAACTGTGCATAGCCACGGAATGAATATTAAGAGACAAAAAGATGTGCCCTGACTGTAAGATTGAGTAACACTGATGGAGGATCCGGAACTCCAGTCCAGGGCAAGCAGCCTGATTGATGATCCTGCTGCAAACAGAAAGCATTTGATTTCTTCCAACAACAGAAAGCAGTTTAATAAACTAGGTGCATTGGCACATATCTGCTTTGGAAGAGAAAGGCAATCATGCCTTCAGGGCTTTCATGTTGTAATTTGGTGTAAATACTTTATGCCTTAGCATGAGCTGGAAGCTTGTGTAGTAATGAAAACAGCAGGGTGCTTGACATATGCTGCTCGTTCAGCTTCCCCATCCTTTCATTCACAAAGAGCATCTGTAGAAAAGTCTTTTAGATTGTTCAATGCTTTTTTATTTGTTATGGGTCTCTTATTAAGAGATACACTTGCGTGCCTGAAAGCACTTTATATTGGTTGCAAATTGCCTTTTGGTCCTAGTTCTCATCCACATAGTTGTCCCATAAGTGCCCATTAGTGGGTCAGTGCCCACCTCTCCTTTGGTTCCACGCGCTCCGTTGACCTGCGCCCATTCACTTTGGCCACACAGCTGTTTGGTTTGTTTGGTAAGTTTCATCCTGACTCTTCTATGATAACCGCAAGGAATGTGTTCGAATTGCTACAGCAGTATATTGCATTGTGTTCAAACTTCACCATTACATGGTGTTTTTTTTAATAATCTTTATTAGTCACAAGTAGGTTTACATTAACACTGCAATGAAGTTACTGTGAAAATCCCCCAGTCGTCACACACCGGCACCTGTTCGGGTACACTGAGGGAGAATTCAGAATTTCCAATTTGCCTAACAAGCCCATCTTTCGGGATATGTGGGAGGAAACCGGGGCACCCGGAGGAAACCCACACAGACACGGGGAGAACATGCAGACTCCGCACAGACAGCGACCCAAGCCGGGATTCGAACCCGGGTCCCTGGCACTGTGAAGCAACAGTGCTAAATAATGTGCTACCGTGCCACCCCAATCAGAAAGAAAAGAGCCCCAACCTCTTCAACTTTTGTGATAATTATAACCTTCAGATCAAGTATCACCCTTGTGAATCTTTGTTGCACCTTCACCAGTGCCTCTATATCCTTTAATAATGTGGAGGCTAGAACTGTGTATAGCCACGGGATGAATATGTCAATGGAGACACCACAACTTGAGGGCTGTAATCAGACCTAATCGGGTGTATTTTTAACCTGGCTTGTTGGGCAGGAAACCAATGGGATTGGGTGTCATGCCAGTTTTACTTCCCACTCAATATTGCTCTCTGGTGACTTTGCAGTGTAAGATGAGATGGGGTGTAAAATCAGCATTGATTTCCTGATTGGCAGGTTAATAATAATGACCTTAATCATGTCACAAGTAGGCTTACATTAACACTGCAATGAAGTTACTGTAAAAATCCCCTAGTCGCCACACTCCGGTGCCTGTTCGGGTACACTGAGGGAGAATTCAGAATTTACAATTCGCCTAATAGCACGTCTTTCGGGACATGTGGGAGGAAACCGGTGCACCCGGAGGAAACCCACGCAGACACAGGGACAACGTGTAGACGCCGCACAGTGACCCAAGCCGGCAATCAAACCTGGTTAGGTTAAAATTGGACCCAGTTTTTTATTTCATTCATGGGATTTGTGTGTTTCTGGCTTGGCCAGCATTTATTGCCCTTGAGTGGTGTTGAACTACTTTCTTGAACTGCTGCAGTCCATGTGGTGTAGGTGTAGCCATAATGTTGTCAGAGAGGATTTTAATCCAGTGACAGCGTTAGGCATGGCAATATATTTCTGGGTCAGGCTGGTGAGGGGCTTGGAGGGCATCTTCCTGGTGGTGGTGTTCCCATGTGCCTGCTGTCCTTCTCGATGATAGCAGTCGTGAGTTTGGACAGTGCTGTCCACGAACCCTTGCTAAGTTGCTGCAGTGCGTCTCGTTGATGGTACACACTTCTTCCACTGTTCGTCGGTGTGGTGGAGGGAGTGGACGGGGTGCCAATCAAGCGGGTTACTTTGTTCTTGATAGTGTCAAGCTTCTTGAGTGACGTTGGAGCTTCACTCATACTGGCAACATCAAGGCAACCAATCGCATAATCCTATTACTGAAAATAGTGACCGAGGAGAGAGAAATTAAGCAATAATTTGATGAGACTCATGTCATTTAACCTCTTAAATCTGTGAATGCAGCTCAAGCTAATGGTGAGCTCGTACCGGGCTATGAGAAGAAAGAACTACAGTGAGGTTAGATTTTGTGTGGTAGTTTTGCAGAGCTGCTTCACAGCGGCGTAATAAGACGAAGATGGACAATGAACCAAAGGACATAGGGATTAGGATCAGAAGTAGGCAATTCAGCCTGCTCCTTCATTCAATCGTTTGTTTAATAAATTTAGAGTACCCAATTATTATTTTTTTCTGATTAAGGGGCAATTTAGCGTGGCCAATCCACCTAACCTGCACATGTTTTGGGTTGTGGTGGTGAAACCCACGCAGACATGGGGAGAATGTGCAAACTCCACACGGACAGTGACTCGGGGCCGGGATTCGAACCCGAGTCCTCAGCTGTCATTCAAGCTTCACATCTCAAATCCACCTCCCCACCTGTTCCCAATATCCCTTTAACCCATTTTGGAAATCAGAAATATTATCTATCTCCTTGAAAACATTTAAACATTTGATGACTCCGGTTCCACTGCAATATGGGCAGCGAGTTCCACAAATCCTCTGCGAGAAGTAATTCCTCCTCATCATTGGATTGGATTTGTTTGTTGTCAAGGTACAGTGAAAAGTATTTTTCTGCAAGCCTCTCAACAGACCATTAAGTACATGGGAAGAAAAGGGAAGAAAAGCAAATACATAAAAGGGCAACACAAGGTATACAATGTAACTACATAAGCACCGGCATTGGATGAAGCATATAGGGTGTAGCGTTAATGAGGTCAGTCCATAAGAGGGTCATTTAGGAGTCTGGTAACAGCGGGGAAGAAACTGTTTTTGAGTCTGTTCGTGCATGTTCTCAGACTTCTGTATCTCCTGCCCAATGGAGGAAGTTGGAAGAGTGAGTAAACCAGATGGGAGGGGTCTTTGATTATGCTGCCCGCTTTCCCCAGGCAGTGGGAGGTGTAAATGGAGTCGATGGATGGGAGGCAGATTTGTCTGATGGACTGGGCGGTGTTCACAATTCTCTGATGTTTCTTGTTGTCCTGGGCCGATCAGTTGCCATACCAGGCTGTGATGCAGCCGGATAGGATGCCTTCTATGGTGCATCTGTAAAAATTGGTAAGAGTTAATGTGGACATGCCGAATTTCCTTAGTTTCCTGAGGAAGTATAGGCGCTGTTGTGCTTTCTTGGTGGTAGCGTCGACGTGGGTGGACCACTGTGCTACCGTGCTGCCCACGGTATAGAATTTCACCTGTTATCCACTGGTTGGGTCGACAACTGCAATCAAAATATTCACTCTGTTCTGCAAATAAATTAAGAGGATATTTGATAATTTAATGTGAACAAGATGACCTCTTGCTGATTGTTTTTGAAGAGCGACTCATTTTTGCCAATATAATAGTTAAACAGAACTAACCCCGACTCAAAACTAAAAGTCACATTTTTCATTTGTGTTAAAAGTCCCCAGGCACCAAACAGCTCTCTCACCATGTCCCCTTGGTCTCACCCACTTACTTTTATGTCATCTGCTGGTATCTATGAGTCTGGTTACATCACCCAGTCCAGAGAAAGGGGAAAAACTGAACTTGTGAATTGAACGAGGCAATCCTGGAAATACTTCAGCATCCGGAAACTGTGAGATATCGCTTGACATTTCAAGTAGAGACCCACTGTGGAAGATATACAGCAGTGAGTGAGAAGTCACATTTCACCAGAGTCTTGTCCAGGATAAGGGAGTATAAACCTCAAACATAGAGCCAAGCCACTCAGGAGACAAGTTGGGAAACAGTTATTCATACGCATCCTAATAAGTATGGAACAAACTCTCCCACAAAAAAGCAGCAGCTGCCAGCTCAGTTACTGATTTTTCCTAACTAGATATTGAGGGATACGGAGCCAAGACGCATGAATGACGTTAAGACCGCAAGGAACTTCAGAGAGTCATGAATACCGCCCAGTCCATCACACGAACCTGCCTCCCATCCATTGATTCCATCTACACCTCCCGCTGCCGGGGGAAAGCAGGCAGCATAATCAAGGATCCCTCCCACCCGGCTTACTCACTTTTCCAACTTCTTCCATCGGGCAGGAGATTCAGAAGTCTGAGAACACGGACGAACAGACTCAAAAACAGCTTCTTCCCCACTGTCACCAGACTCCTAAATGACCCTTTTATGGACTGTCCTCATTAACACTACACCCTGTATGCTTCATCCGATGCCAATGCTTATGTAGTTACATTGTATATCTTGTGTTGCCCTATTATGTATTCTCATGTATTTTCTTGAATTCTGTTCAATTCCCTTTTCTTCCCATGTACTGAATGATCTGTTGAGCTGCTTGCAGAAAAATACTTTTCACTGTACCTCGGTACACGTGACAATAAACAAATCCAATCCAATCCAATCCAATCCAAGAGACAGATCAGCCATAATCTCTCCAAATGGTAGAATAGGTTCAAGAGGCTGAATGGCTTCCTCCTGTCCTTACCTTCCTAAAGTAATTGACCTGAACTGGGACATGGTTCCATGGCAGCAACAGCTTGAATCTATAGAATGCCTTTTAAAATGTCCCATGGTGCCTTCCGCTCCCTCACTCAAGTAGCCAATCTTCAGGCATGAACCAAGGCAGTGAGTGGGAGTTGGGGTTTTCTTTTTTTTTGGACCATGACAGCAATCACAGTCGCAGCTAATCCTTTCCTAACAAGACACCTGCCTACAAACGTTGTCGGTTGTGAGATAGCTACCAGAAGTGGTTACTCTGGCTGGTCGTCTTAACTCCTTGGATTATAGATGCGGACCCGAGTGGTGTGACTGTAAATTGTGTTCTGGCCCATGCACCTTACCACTGAACCATTAGGGGGAGCCATGAGGAATGTTGACGTTTTGCACCATGCTCCTCCACTGTCTGGTCTTGATCCCATGTGCACATTCACTTTTGTTCCGCAGCCGTGAGCCAAACATTTAGTTTGTGCCCCTGCACATTTCATGTGTTAAGTTCTGCAGAACCCTTGCATCAACACTGCTGTATTTTTTTTCAATCAGCTCTGAAGAATCTGTCTCCTGGCAATGGTTGCTAATGCCAACAGTGTAGTGTTTTCCTGCATGCCTCTTGTTTGTTTTATATACAGAGCCAAACTTCAGGCAGCAAGTAACAGGGCAATGGAGAGCTAACAGCAGCGCTTGTTCCTAACGTCAGTCTTGGGTTATAGCATGCTTGTCATATGGGTGGGCACCCTTTGCAGCTCACTCCCCACCTATGCAGACTTTATGCCCCCGAGCCTCAGTTCATTTACTAGAACTGCAGGCCACAGATATTTTGCAACCTATGGGAAAATACCAGGCCGTTACAGGGCCGATAGCATTGACTCTCAGACATGACATCTTTCAGATGAAATGTTAAATTGAGGTCCCCTCAGGGAAACCTCCACAGATTTTGGGTGGGAAAAGGGGAATTCACTGAAATGTCCTGGCCAGTAGGTGTCCCTCATTCAGCATCACTAAAGCAAATTTTCTGATCATAATCACATTGGTGTTCCTGAATGTGCTGCACACCATTTGGTTGCCAGGTTTCCTACATTACAATAGTGGCTTCACGTCAAATGTACTTAACTGGCTATAAAGGACTTTGGGACGTCCTGAGGCTGCGATGGCCGATATATAAATGCAAGTCATATTTTCTTCTACTTTTTGAAAGTAGGAACTGAATTGGTAGAGTCACATCCCAGCTTTTTCCCGCTCTAATGTAGTGGGGTCCTTGAACAATTGACCCTGAAACAATAGCTTCATTGGAACTGTGGCCCTTGGCGGTAACCTTTCCAGGCGGAGAGTGGGGTGGATTGATGTATTCATCCAGTGGCTGCTAATGAGCCATTGACCTCGTGGAGATTCCAAACTCTCACCCCGCTGTGTATTAAATTATTGGGTTGAGTAATGGTGGATGTGAGGACATAGCAGTTGACTCAGGGTCCCCCTGGACGAAACACAAGGAAAATCATTTAAGATTCCTGCTCCGCATTGCTATCCAGTAACCCCTGCTGGAAAGTACATGTTTGCAGATGAGAACGGAATTGTCTTCATCCGTGATGATCTACTTGTAACCAAGTACCAACGCCTAGCTGATCTGTTTCGGTGGCGTTAGCTAAATGATATTGGCTTAGTGGGATCTTGTACTTCAGCCTGAATATGCAGACTGCCTCTCAGTTTAACATTCAACTTGCAAGACATATCTAAGGAAATTACTCCCTCGATACTGAAATAGTATTGCTCTGCAGTCTTCATTTTTTAAGAATTTGTTCTTGGAGCGTGAGTGTTACTGGAAAGGCCAGCATTTGTTGTCCATTCCTAATGGACAAGTAGTGAGCTATATTACCTTGAATCGCTGCAGTCCATATAATGTAGGTACACCCACAGCGCTGTTAGAAAATGAAATGAAAAATGAAAATCGCTTTTTGTCACGAGTAGGCTTCAATGAAGTTACTCTGAAAAGCCCCTAGTCGCCACATTCCGGCGAGTCAATTAAATGTCTAAATAGTGGAGCACAATTGAAGAGCTTGGGAAATCTGAAGAGTAGCAAACATACAGTTAAAGGAGATCTAGGCTCGTTTCACTGAAGTTGATTTTGTGAAAATTGTCATAGAATCAGTGGAGTACAGCAGTGTTTTTCAAACCTTCTTGTCCGGGACCCTTTTTTACCAACTGGCCAACCTTTGCGACCCACTATCTTCACTTACCTTTAAGCGAGGGGTGAGCCTGCTGGTTTGTCACAATCTCACTTGCTTTGTTATTCAATGTTACATTTCTGATAATGACTTCAGCTGATGATTTAAGATCTCGGTGCATCCATTTAAAAAAATCAAGAGGTTTGTCATCAAACTAGCCATACTTCAAATTTCTTTGGCGTTTTGAGGGTTTTAAACTTCATTTGCCAGTGCTTCCCTGCAAATAGCAGACATGAACTTTGAATCCTGGTTTGCGTTGACACAATTAATAAACCCAGACCTCAAATAATGATCTTTAGGCTGCTTTGTTCCTGTTTTCAGCATCTTCATGGGTTGTTCACCAGAGGCCCTGTTCACACCAGCACTGCTGGCAGCTACAAAATGGAGGAATCTCTCTCGCGTGCCCAAAACACGTGACGTCAGTGTAAGGGGCGCATGACCTGCTCTCTGCCACTGCACCAGGCAGGAAGACTCCAGCGATTTTAAAAAAAAAGGTGCTCCTGGGTCATCAGGAGGAGGCATTCTGCCCTGTAGTGATATGTATCACTGTATATACATAGTGTAAATACACTACAACTAAGTAACCACTAGAGGGAGCACTAGAGATGTCATGACATGCAGATACGCAACCAATGGGTCATTAGAACAGGACATAACCAATGGGTAATCAGGACATCCAGAGGTGGCATTACCACAAGGGGGCACTACACGACCCATATAAAAAGGATGAGGCACACAGGCTCTGCCTCTTCCACTGGCAAAAACCAAGAGAGCAGGACAGGGTTGATTATCAGCAGCATCACACCCTAGCACATGGTCGAGAGCCAGCTTGTATAGTTAGCAGAATAGACTGAGTTACCAGAGGCAGATTAGTAGAGTGTCGAACTCATTTAAAAGCATTGTTAATCGTTCAATAAATATGTTAAACTTATCTCCGAGTCTGGAGCATCTTTCAGCAGAGCCTACATCAAGTGACAGCTTATGTTACTAGCAATAACATAACACAACATGCCCCACTGGGCTCCGGTCCTGCGCACTGCTGAGGGTGCACACATGCCCGGAATGGCCGGTATTCTGAAAGCCAGTCACAGCTGGCATTTCTAAAAGCCAGCCGCTCCGTTAGGCACTTCTTCCCACGATCGGGAACGGCAAGACGCGCAACCCCGCAATCAAGAACGCCGTGACACACGGCCCTGCGACCCTCCTGACATCCTTCCACGACCCACGGCCGCGACACTGGGTTTGATAATGACTATTACAGCACAGACAGAAGCCACTCAGCCCATCCAGTCAAAGAACAGTCTGTATTAGTCCTACTCCCCTGCTCTTTCTCCATAACCCTGGAATTTGTTTGTTTTTTCAAGTCTTTATCCAACTCCATTTTGAAGGCTGCTATTTACTCTTTAATCAGGCAGTGTTCCAAATCCAAACTGCACGTTGCATAATAGTTTCCTTGTGTTGCTTCTGATTCTTTTGCCAAACATCTTAAACCTGTGTCCTCTGGTTATTGACATTTCACCCACTGGAAACCGTTTGTGCTTCATTACTCCTCTTGTAAACTCCTTTTAGGCCGCTTTCTATTCAGGAGAACAATCCCAGCCTTTCCACTCTCTCCACATAACTGTAATCCATCATGCACAGAAGTGGTTTCATAAATTTAATAAACCAAAACTGAACTAAAATCTTGTTATAGATGTTATCACCGATGAACACGTACTCAGTGTGCGATTGAGCCACAGGGAGGGAAAGGGGTCAGGCTACGGTAATGTCTCGGCCGAAGCATCCTCGGAAAAGAGGAAAGATCAGGTTAGCCGGAGTTTGAACAACCACCTGCCACATCTAGACAAAGTGAGAAGGATGGGCAGAACTTTTGGGGCCGGGCGGAATGGCAGGTGATCTCAGCAAAGCCAAGTCAGCACCACTCATGATAGAAGGGCCACTTAAAATGCTGCATCACAATCCTGGCACAGTTGGAGACATAAACAATAGGAGCAGGAACTTTGACCATTTGGACCTCCAAGCTTGCTCCACCATTCAATATAATCATGGCTGATCCTCCATCTCAACATCATACTCCTGCACTCTCCCCATGTCCCTTGACATCTTTAGAGTCCAGAAATATATCTATTTCCTTAGACTGTAAGATGTAGGAGCAGAAGTAGGCCATTCAGCCCATAGGGTCTGCTCTAGCCTCTACCATTCAATTAGATTGTGGCTGATCTGACGTGACAATCTTCAACCCCACTTTCCCGCCCCATAACCTTTGTTTCCCTTACAAATAAAAAATCTGTCTATCTCAGCCCTGAACATACCTAACATCCCAGCCTTGACAACCCTGTGGAATTCTTTTTTTTAAAATTTAGAGTACCCAATTATTTTTTCCAATTAAGGGGCAATTTAGAGTGGCCAATCTACCTATCCTGCACATCTTTGGGTTGTGGGGGTGAAACCCATGCAGACACGGGGTGAACGTGCAAACTCCACACGGACAGTGACCCAGGGCCGGGATTCAAACCCGGGTCCTCAGCGCCGTAGGCAGCCATGCTAACCACTGTGCCACCGTGCTGCCCCCCTGTGGAATTCTTTACTGTAGATTCACTACCCTCTTAAGAGACAAAATTCCTCCTCATCTCTGTTTTAAATGGGTGACCCCTTACTCCGAGATTATGCCCTCTGGTCCTAGACTCTCCCACAAGGGGAAAAACCCTCTCAGTATCTACCATGTCAAACCTCCTATATGTCTCAATCAGGTCGTCTGTCATTCCTCTGAACTCCAATGAGTAAGGCCCAACCTACTCAACCTCTCTCGCAAGAAAACCCTCCATACCAGCAATCAACTTCACAAACCTTCTCTCGACTACCTCCAATGCCAGTATATCTCTCCTTAGATAAGGGGACCAAAATTGTTCACAGTACTCCAAGTGTATGTCAACATTCAAATTCAAATGCAGCCTGGGGGAGACTTTGTTTCACTTCACATTTACGTTGATTTTTATTAGGGGTGCTTGCTATGACTGCATGCCAAAAAAAGTGCCTTGTGTTAACATTTGCTCACTCTCCAAACTATTCTTTGATCTGTCGCAGACCATTCTGACATGTGCAACCTTTCTGTGTGTTTAATAAAAGAGAAACAACTATGATTTATATTGCACCTTTCACAACCTCAGCACGTCAGTAAATTTAAAATGCATCAGTCCTGCCAAAGTGTCGGGTCTGAATGCATAGCTGTCTGAGTGAGATTGCTGTGGGTTCAAGCCCCACTTCAAGACGTCATGTGATCTCAGCTGACAGATGCTTTTCAGTACTGCGAGAGTGCTGCGCTATCTAAGGTATCTGATTACGGGCGAGATACTAAACTGAAGCCCCTCTGCTTTCCTGGGGGCGTAAAATACTGCAAGTTCCCACACTTGTTTTATAGAAAGAGCAGGTAAATTCTCCTGATGTGCTGGCCGATATTTATTTCCCAACCAACATCACCAGGAAAAAAAAATGGTTATCTGATAATTTATCCCATTGCTGTTTGTGGGAGATTTCTCTTGGCTAAATATTTGCCACATTTCCTGAGATTATAAGCGACCGCACTTCACTAGGATCTCAATGGCAGTAAAGCACTCAATCAGTTTGGGTAGAATACTGATCCTGGGTTAAGACACCCACACTCCATATAAACAAGTTAGAACACAAGGGATTTGTTTGATACAATGCTGGGATTACAGAAACAATTTTGAAAACATTCAGGGATCAGGAGAGACTTTTTCACCCATTGGAGCTTATTTATCTAGTCTATTGACACTTGTCATTGTATCCACTGCTTTGAAAAATGAATTCATTGCAGTGAGATAATTGGACTGCGCATCAGTCGACATACAAGTTTAAATTATTTTGAATATCCCAAACCCTTCACACTCCAAGCAAAGGCTTATCTTGACATAAGTTGCAAGCTGACTTTTGATTCATTTCCATTTATGATATTGTGGCATCGAAAATCTCTTGTCATCAATATCTCCAACCCACTGTTCTTGTGTAATATCAAACGTGTGCCAAATACGGACACTCGTCTATTCCTGTAAAGCATACATTGGCATACAGTGTTTTTAGACAGAAACTCTGGCTACTTTGCCAAGTGACTGCCTGAGCATTGGAGTTAACACTATTGTGCATTCACTGGAGATGACGTAAAGTATAAACTTCGAATAGACTTCAAGAAAATGTCTTCAGTAATCAATCAGTTTCATTTCATTTAAATTGAACCTGCACCTTTTTTTAAATTTAAATAATTCAACCACAAAAGCAGATTGGTTTTGTAAATAATTTAAAATCATATAAGAGTTGAATTATATCATTTGGACGAAGATTCGCTCTAGCACGCACATTGTGTCTCAGTGTGTATCCTGTATCAGTTGGGTGCAGGGGGAATTTAGTTGTGTCCAGTGTCTATCTTGTGTTCTAGTGTATTATTATTCAAACATTTTTACTGGGACCCATTTTTGCCAACCGGCTAACCATTGGTCCTCACGCTCTCACTTGAATCAGGTTCCAAGGAGGAAAGGGCAATGCACAGATCAGGTGCAAACTTCAGCCAGTTCCTTTGTGCCGTCTTCATCTTTATGAAAACAGAAAATCCAACCTCGCACATGCAGGTCTTCGTGAAGGGCAATAGCCACAAAATGCTTTTTTTTAAAAACTCGTCACCGAATTCTCCTGGGAGATGCGACTCCAGAATGCTGACAGCCTCCTGGGCTTTAGGGGTGTTTTTAATGTGGTATTACAGGTCAGGTACGGCCCCTTATTATTTTCATTTGGAGTCAGCTGTAAACAACTGACTCCCAGGTCTCAAACTCAAAAGGAATTTTTCATCGACCACTTGTCTTTCAAAATCTGAAACTATTCTCATTTGCCAGTACTTCCCTGCATATAACACACATGTGTTTTGCATCCTTAGTTGCATTGGCGCAATTGACAAATTCATACCTCAAGCAATCCTCTTTATATTCCTTTGTCCCCGAATTAAGTTTCTTCATTGTAGGCTGTTAACCACAGGCCCTTGAGTTCTGTACAGAGCTAACACTACCACTGCTCTGTCCTGCCATGGACTCCCTTGAGTAGCTCTCTCCAGCAGATTCAGATGTTGACCCTGGCCAGTAGGTACATGGCCTATTTGTGTCTCTTCCTTGCAACAAAAAGAATCCATCATCACAATCCTCTTGCCTTGATTCCTAGCAGCTAGAAAATAAAAGAAGCTCTCTCCTCTGTGATTTGGCGCCAAAAGCAGGGCCCTTGACTTTGGTGTACATACTGGGCATGTGACCAGCTCACAGCTGCCTCACCGCTGGGCGACTACACGTAGCCTCATTTCTTTCTCATTTAATAGATGACAGCGGCCGCCATTCTGTTTCAAAAAAAAGAATTTTGGGGTACCCAATTCATCTTTTTCCAATTAAGGGCCAATTTATTGTGGCCAATCCACTTACCCTCACATCTTTTTGGGTTGTGGGGGTGAAACCCAATCAAACAGTGGGAAAATGTGCAAACTCCACGTGGTCAGTGACCCAGAACCGGGATTGAACCTGTGACCTTGGCGTCGTGAGGCAGCAGTGCTAACCCACTGCGCCACTGTGCTGCCCTAATTATTCTCAATTTAAATGCCGTTGGTGGCCGTTGGGTGCTTCTCCCATGATCGGGGCAACCACGGGAAGACCGAGATAGATCCCCCCTGGACCCCAACCGCACTTTGAAAAGTCTAGTTCCAATGTATGCCTTCACCTTCTAAACCAGGGTTTCGGGTCGCAGACAGGTGTCCGGAGGGTCACGGAGCGATCGGTTGCGGCGTTCCAGATGGCGGGAGAAACACCCAGTGGCCGTGACCGGCTTTTAGGTTGGGAATGCCGGCCGTGACTCCCAGCATCTGCAGCATTACACCTTGCTCCATCCGATTGGCATCCAGATTATTCAGTGGAGGATTAGCTTTCCTAACGTCACATCTGGCGTCCCATTGTTAAACTGACCAATAGGAGGAGGTGGGGGTGGTTCTTGTGGTGTTTGGATTGTTGGAGCTCGGGGCCTGTGAAGGACACAGAGAGCGGCCAAGAGTGACGTTTGTGCGAGGGGTGAGAATGGCGGGTCATGGTGCTGGCAGTCAGCACCAGCCACTGGCTTCCACAAGTACTTCAATGCCTAAACCGTCAGAGGGAAAATGAATTATGCGAGAGCTACATTTTCAGGGATTGCAGTAATTTGTTTGTTCTTCAAACTGAGATCCAAGATGACAGCACCAGCAGCATTCACAGAAACTAAATGACTTGTGGTTCTCCTCTGGGGCAGGGCAAGTGGAATTTAAGGACCAGCATGTGAAATGTGTGAATGTTTGAAACCTCTGCAATCGTGTCACTGTAATGGTGTATAATATGTTATCAATCTTCACAAATAAAACTCATGAGACTCCATGTGTTGGAGAGAATGCTGTCCGCATGGATGCCCCCTCAGGTGGATCCAGCAGTACCCTTGCCCAGATGCCCAGTGGGGCAGACTGCCACCTCCTGATGTCAGCCCGTTATCCCAGGACCAAATTTCTTCTTTTTTTTAAAAAGTTTTCCAATCAAAAACAGCGCCAGAGAGCAGGTCACACACCGGGCACATGCACTGATGTCACGCGATCTGTGTTTTGGTCGCAGAATAATGGAGGAGAGGTTCCTCTATTTTGTAGCTGCCAGCAAGCAACAGGACTCTGTGAAGAACTGAGATTGGATCAGTTTGTAGTAAGGAAGAGTGGGTCAGAGACACAAACGGGCCAGGAACTCGTAACTGAACTTGCTGGAGAGAGCTTGCAGGAGAGTCCATGGCAGGAAAAAGCAGTGCTGGTGTGAGCTGCAGGACCTCTAATGAACAACTTATTAAGAAGAAGCTGAAATTGAGAACAAAGCAGTATAAAGATGATTTCTTGAGGTATGGCTTTATTAATTGTGCAAATGCAAATCAGGATGCAAAGCCTTTGTGTGTTATATGCAGGGAAGTACTGGCAAATGAAAGATAAATCCCTCAAAACTTCAAAGGCATTTGAAGACTAAACAAGGTGAGTTCAAGGACAAATCTCATGGGTTTTTTTCAATGGATGCAGCAAGAACTTCAAATCGTCAGCGGAAGTCCTGAGCAGAAATGTAACATTGAAAGCAAGTGAGATCGTGAGGACGGAGCAGGCTCACCTGTCACATTAAAGTAAGTGAAAATGGTGGGTTGCGAAGTTCAGGCGACCTGGGTCACGAGGGTCTCTGGCATGGGTCGCAAAGGTTGGCCAGCATGTGTCGTGAAGGTCGGCCTGTTGGTAAAAATGGGTCCCGGGCAAAAAGGTTTGAAAAACACTGTTCTAAACAACTGTTCAGATGGTGATTGCACTGAGCCGTACAGACTGGGTTCAATCCCCGGTCTGCACTTTGCTGACTATAAATGAGGTGAACAAGGATAGTTGCAGCATCCTGCAGAATGCTGGGGGTATGTCGGCCTTCTGCCCCTGATCACTACTCACTGGATTCTGCAGCTACCTGGAAGAGGGAAGACCAGATTCGAATCAACTTGCATGTCCAACAATTGCTGAATAGCGTGTCCAGAGTTTACAAATGAAAAATAGCCTCATGGACAAGTTGCTGAAGATTTCAAGAACCTTCATGAATCAACACTCAAAAGAGAGAGAGAACCGGAGAGAAATGTCCTTCACCCTCCTTGTACGGCTTGATAGTGCTGTGCTATTGTTACTATGGCAACAGTTGACTAAATTATCATAATCTGGCACCAACATGTCTGTAGGGAATTATTCAGAATGTCTAACATTTTTTGGGCAGTTGCAGGCTGACGACATCTTTGAGGGAAAAGATGAAGATTAAGGCTGAGCCAATCCGAAAATAATAAAGATTGCAGAAAAACATTGGTATTTTCAAAGCACCTACATTTTCTAAACGTTGTTACTCATAAACTTAGGGTTTAAATGACAGGAAGGTGCTCTGAACACATGATGCTGGGGAGCGGTAAATAATGGGTAGTATTGGCTGAGACAGGTGAGCTTGCGTTCAGCCATGTTTACCACTGACCATCGAGATGCTGGACCAATGAAGGTGTCGAGAAAGGGAGAAATGGTACCAGCTGCAATTCCTGAGAGGCAAGAAAATGACAGTCGTTTCGACAGTAAAGTGACCAAGCTGGATGAGCCTTTGTTTCATTGACTGATCATGGCCAAGGCAACAGGAGAGATGCTCTAGCTAACTGAGTCAGGGAGTGGGAAGCCAGGTCAGCTCGATGTAATTCCCTACACTTACACCTATGTATCTCCTCCCCATTGTCGCTGCAAAGTTTCAACATTATTTATACCTTACAAGATGATTACTTCACGCATAAGTGTTTAATTCTTTATGTGCATATTAGTAAAAGTGTTGAGTTTTTCTGTTGTATCCAAAATACTGTCACTTTTTAGTGCAACGGGCAGCATTCTGCATTTTATGTCTGCGATAGATAATTGTGGCAGTACAGTAAAAGGAAGTGTTTCAGAAGGTGAGCAAGACAAGGCAGAGGGCAGATTCTCTGTCATTTAACCTCCTTTTTATTTCCTCCTTCCATTTTTCTTAGAATTAACTCCATCAAGGGCACAGTTTCAGAAGCATCAGGAAGTTTCCAATACCTCACCAAAGTGACTCCTGTTCATGCATTATACAAGAAGTGAATAAATGACAGTGAGCTATTCACGGGCACCCAAAGTCTAATTCTGCCCTCATCCTGCACATAGAAATAGAGCGTTACTACTACAACCAGGGGCCGGTTTAGCTCAGTTGGCCGGACAAGCTGGTTCGTGACGCAGAGCAAGATCAACAGCGCAATTTCAATTCCCGTACCAGTGAGGTTATTCAATTTGCCTTCTCAACCTTTGCCCCTTGCCTGAGGTGTGGTGACCCTCAGGTTAAATCACCACCAATCAGCTCTCCCCCTCAAAGGGGAAAGCAACCTATGGTCATCTGGGTATGGTGACTACTTATTACTGCAACAGCTTGCATTAATATAGCACCGTTAGCATGGAGAATCCCAAGGCATTTCACATGAGCATTATCAAACAAAATATGAAGGGGGATTATGTGATTTAAGAGCGGGAGCGGCCGCATTTTCTCGAGGTCTAGCTCTGCTTATCTTTTTCTGTTTTTTTTTAAATCATTGTGCTCATTACCTTTTTGTCTTTCCTTGGTTTACACTATGTCCTGACAATTCTTAGTCAGTGTTTCTGTATGATGGAGGCAAGTAAATTCTCGCTTATTCGTGACAGCTGGGAGGAGTTGGGGTGGGGCCTTGCCTTTAG